>NW_027223327.1:7012483-7571687 GCF_030449975.1 Polyergus mexicanus | reverse complement strand
AAGCAGTGGTATCAACGCAGAGTACTGTTACAAATTATGTAATAACTTTTTATGATATTTTTATATATCGAATGAATCTATTTCGTATATCTACGAGGTGCGTTAGGTTATTTCAGATACATACATAATGCAAAAAGAAATATTTACACATATATGCAATATTATATACATTTTATAATAATTTGCAAACAAAATTTTTAATATTCCAAGGTTTTATTTTTTTCTCCCTTTGTCAAAATTATTAATAAATGACCATTTTTAACTAGATATTTTTATTTTGCATTTGTTTTTTTTTTTTTTTTTTTTGCCATTTGAGTAACCAATCAAGACAAATCAGGAAATTTTTTTTTTAATGTTCGCCTACGTATTGTGCGTAATTTCTTCTTTCTCCTTTGGCGGGACATATCACAAAGAAGCAGACTCTCTATATTCCTATAATATTCAGATAAATCAGCCGACAAAGCGGTAATTGAACTAAATAGATATGATTATTTGTAATAGCGTGTTATTTGTTAAATTGTGAGATTATTAAGTAGTTTTGTGTCTTGTGGCATATATTTAGATCGGAATTTCGGATGACGAAAATCGAGCGAGTTTTTAGGTTTGGATAATTGGCCATTATATCAGTGTACACAAATTGCAAAATTTTTAATTTTTTCTTTCATTAGCAATCGTATCATTTATCATACATTTATCTTGTTCGTCCATTGTAAAAGTTCATTTACCATATTCGATTGTTATATTTTGAGAGTAATCACCGTCGTGATTAGAAAGACTCTCGCGATCATATAATGATCTACAACTAAATTAGAGATAGATTGAAAAATAACGGTTGTCTCTCGATAGATTATAAAAGTTCTTAAATAGGCATATTTACAAATATTTCTTTTGCTATTTATATTGCTGTACAAAATTCATGTCTCGAATATTAAGAAAGAAAAATCATCGTCGCATACATCTTAATAATACTTTGCATCGCAAAAAAAAATCTAATATTGAGAAAACTATTATCATTCTCTTTGTAATCCTTTAAGATCACTAATTATTTTTCAGCTTTCTAAATTTTCTTATTGTTGGTAATAATAAGGTTTGATTTCATACATTATCATCTTTCACAGTTTATATAAATGTAAATGTATAGGAAATAAAATTATTAATAATATTGACATAAATATCAATTGACATCAGATTGTCGAGAACTTTATCGATCATGCTGAAGTATTAAAGACAGATTTTATTTTAGTGTTCGGTGATATCGTACTCCATGAAATAAATAGAATCAAATAATGTTTGCCGGATTATTCATGATTTACAGCCATAATAATTTTTATTAGTTTACAATATACTGCTGTTTAAACTTTTAGTGCAATGACGACCATAAACTTGCTTTTAATAATATTTGTTTGCAGAAACAATTGCTTTTTCTTTTTCTCTTTTAGCAATAAAAATTATCCATATTAGCGAATAAAAAGATTAATTAGTTTTAAAACATTATTAAACCTTTAATATTTTTCATGCATTTATCTATTTTATCTATTGTCAATTGTTTTGTCTATCGATCTAGCTTCTAGAAATACTTGAAATTACCTTTCTTAAATTATGGCCGAACACAATGGCTGTGTCCTCATTTAGTATTGAAAAGATCAAGCAAATAAATTTGGAAATATCGCTATATGTTTATATTTGCAGGAAAGAGAGCGATAGAATTATAAATCTCAATATTATCAACAATATATATTAATAATATAATTTTTATATGTTGTTAAAGGAGATAATCTCCATAATCTGAAGGATTACGAAAGCGCAGGCAAAATAACACAGCTTTCTTGATATTAAATTATTTGTTGTGACGCAAAAAATTATTAGATATAGGTGACGATAATCAATTCAAAATTAATGAAATAACAAAGAAACAAGATATTCAAACCAATTGCATAGTTTGAATGAGAGAGTCGGAAATTTGATTACAAAATATGATTATAAGATTCTAACTAAAGAAAGAGAGAAAGAGAGAGAAAAGTATAGGCCCTGATGCAATTTATTTATATGAAAGTATATAACTGTCAATGTAATCGCAGTAGTAATCGGATTTTACGAAGTTTTAAGCAGCGTACTAGTATTGATTTCCGACTATCCAACTACTTGTGCAATTGAGAGTTCGATTGAGAACTATCATCGTTGAGAACCAATTATCGTTTAAAATATATTTGCCATCTTATTGAAATTGAAAAATGTCTATTTGTCTCGATAACTATATATTTTTATATTAATAACATATATTAATAAGAATTGTACAATCATAGAAGCTAGTTTAAAAAATATAATTGCAAATGATTGAGATACTAAATTAAAAATAGATAGATAGTAAATTAAAAGCAAAAAAATAAAATCTTGTTTTTCAAAGAATATAATAACGTTTCGCACGAAAGAGAGAGAAGTACTGTCTCTGATATTTAGTGATCTTTTTTGTTGAATTTTTGATAGTTTATTTTAATATATATATACAAATAATATAATATATATATATGTAATATATACGTACGTCTAAATTTTTTGGACTTTTATTTATAGATATTCGTAAAATATACAGAGTTTTCATTTAATTTATAACAGCGAGCAGTTCATTAACTAGTGCGTGAATTGATGCATTTAATATTGGAGTCATCACTGATGCAACTCAATCAACGCGGTTAAATAAAATAGGTGACGCGTATATTTTCTGAATGAAGGATGTGAGAGAAGCGTAGTATAATTTTTACGAATTCCTGTCCTTGAGTACAATTGTTACAATCGCGAATCACAATCAAACGCGCATTAGCATATTTTAATTTAATATAAATTTTCAAAGTTTTGAGTTTACTTAATTAAATAATTAATTTAAGAAAATAGCTTATATTGCATATATTCTACTTCTATATTAAATTAAGAAAATATATTCAAGAAAATAACACATATGTCATTATATTTAATTATTATATAATAATCTATATGCACATAGATATTGTAATATATAATATAATTTACTTAATTATCATTATATAATATATAAATTATTTTTAATTATCCGTTAATAAAAAACTTTGAAGATTTGTTTTTAGAAGCCGTGTAGTTCAAGTTGGTTAAGAATTTTAATTATTAAAATAGTTGCCGATAATTGTTATGCAATTATTGCATTCAAAAAAATTTATTATTTGTTAGATATCAGTGAAGGCAATATTTTCTGCTCGAAAAAGAAATGATAAGTAAGAAATTAATAAACAAAAATATTTTGTAAAAGAAATACTACATTTTACGGTATTGTCATAATTGCATTCTTAGTCTGATCCTATCCGAATATGCAGCCCATGCGTTTTACACGTATTATGTATACATTGCCTGTATTGGAACGGGGGCGGACAGCGAGGGTCGATGGGGTTGGTTGCTGGGATTTTCAGTACGCGCGCGATCTCCGTGTCGAAAACATGGTTCTTCCCAAATATTCGTACAATCTGGAAATCCGCGTGTGCGAACTATGGCTAGTTGCTAATAAAATAATATAAAAGATGACATCTGACGATACACATTGTATTTAACATATTATTAAAAGTGTATAAATTTGTGAAGTGAAAAAGGACAATTTTAATAATCATGCATCCTTAATTTAAATGCAAGTTGAAATAAACATTAAAGTAAGACTTATTACAAATTTTCATATTAATTTTTAAACGCATTGCTATGAAAGCATTTTCATGTGAGATAAAACGATAAAGTGTGATTTTGAATATTCTTTGGAGGACAATTAGCTGCATATCTACATATTAATGAATTATTCACGCCGACAATTTCTGTCTAAACTCCGCTATTAATTTAGAAATTCGATAAAATTGAATGAAACGATAAATAGTTAGATCTATCATAGATAATTAGAAATGTTGCGTAAATTAATTATTAAATTTTATTAGATAAATTATTTTACTTAAATTAAATTCTTTACTATACTAAAAATATGCATTATAAATAATAATAATATTTTATATTAACTGATGTACGAAACTGATAAAGCAATTATTTATGAAGATGTGATCAAAAGTATTACGAATTTAATAATATTTTAATTGTAGATGTATTTTTTTCGGACTATTGGAAAACATTTAACATAAATATAAACATATATATAAAAAAATATATCATATTGACAAAAAAAAAAAAATTATGATATGTAATCATGCTACTAGTAAGAATGACATTTATTTTTATTTTTATTTTATTTTAACTATAACGCGCAAACATGACACACACACACACACACAATTAACTCTTTTATTACTAAGTTATTAAATATATTCTAACACACACACACACACAGAGTTACATCTAAGTGTATAGTTTTTTCATGCTAATTTTTATAAGGTGCTGGCGCCGGATATTACATATTATGTGCACATAATACGTGCACATGATACGAAATATGCGACATTATATAAGACTATATTTTATAGACGACATACAACATGTTTGATGTTGGTTTCCGAGCACTTTACTATTATATATCGCGAACACTTTAATTAATAAA
This sequence comes from Polyergus mexicanus, assembly GCF_030449975.1. Lineage (NCBI taxonomy): Eukaryota > Metazoa > Arthropoda > Insecta > Hymenoptera > Formicidae > Polyergus > Polyergus mexicanus. The sequence goes on along the minus strand of NW_027223327.1, from coordinate 7,567,135 downwards.
ATCTTGTAAGACAAGAGTATGCAGGCAATTAATGCGATGCATACGTTAACGCTTGTATTATGATATTATAATCATAACATATATATAATATTATATTTACATGTCCTTCATTACAACAGTAATTGCACGATACGTGCTAAATATACTATTTATGTAGATTAATAACTAATATAGATTAATAGACTATGTTTTTAATTGTGTTATTTATATGTAAGTAATGATATAATTAATTGCGTAACAGTTTAATTTTTATTGCATTTATGAGATAAACTGTGATTGATATATCTGAATGGCTGCCAATCATTTGGTAAGTTACACATATTTAATATTATATTAATAGCTATATAATCTAATTAAAGATATATACTGTGTGTGTGTCTGTGTGTTTATATGAATTTAATATTATATTGTCGGGTCCTTTTATAGGTAATAGAGAATTTTTATAAAACAATAATATAAAAAGGTATATAATTTTCATTCTATAATAAAAATACAGATATTATATTATTAATTACATTATCAATTGTATAGATCTTAAAAGCAAGAAAAATAGAGGCAAAATGGTCAAAAGAAAGCTCATATAAGACAACGGTTTACAAGCTATGCTGCAAAACGGTGTCAAACGTATAAAAAAATCTTAAAAAAATTTTTCTGGGTAAAATTAAGTAACTAATGTATAGAAAACATTGTTTTAAGTCTTTTATAATTTGTCTTGCATTGTCAATATCTTTAAAAAAAATTTTTAGTAATAATTTCTTTAAACTAAAATGCGTGTGACAAATACAGCTTTTTTTTATCAAGACGTTACATTTTTACCGAAAATAATAATATTATTTATCTCTCTATAGATAAGAAATGATAATAATTACCTATGTAAGAAATACACTCTCAAGGAAATCGTTATAGTAAATATTGAGTGAAATATTTTACACTTTTATATTTGTTATATATAAAAAAAATTATAAAAATTTTATTTTTTTATTTGCTAATATTAGTCCTAACAAATTTTGAATAAGTTATTAATCAAGAAATTTTGTTCATAGACATGAATCCATAAAGCTTGCGTAGTAACAACTATCACAGATGGCTTATTATAATGTTCCTAAACGATTTCAAAAGAAGAGAAGATCGTGAATAGTGAAAGAAACAACAACCTAAAAATTTAAAAACATAAAGATCTGATATATCAAAACCACGGTGAAAATATAGTACTTTGTAGCCGATACTACGAGAGATGTAAGTTCTCAGAGAAATTTCAATATTCTCACGGTGTATTTAACATAGATTGAATAAACAGTTTCTCAATGCTGTTTTCTTTATATTTGATGATATCTTGTAATATTAATTTTCATATTTGATTAATTTCGAAAAATAAATTCTTTTGCTTATATATAAAGCAAAATATATAAAGCAAAAGTTACATTAACTTGACATTAAATTTTCAACATTTTTTTATAGCTTTCTAGAAAGATAGAGAAGAGAGAGAGAGAGAGAGAGAGAGAGAGAGAGAGAGAGAGAGAGAGAGAGGAAGTTTTAGAGAATGAAAGCATATATAGGATTAAACTAATGCGCTACTATTAACAAATTTGTTATCAAAATGTTGATCATAACTATGCGCCCTTTATGCTTGCACAGATTAAATTAGTTTGAGCTTATAAATAATTAACCAAATAACTGAAGCAACTCGGGGGAAAATAATCATTTTAAAACATTATATACAAATCTATAATTTTATTCGTTCGTAGATACATCGCTAACAAATTTACTATTTAATAGAGATATCACGAATAAAATTAAGCATTGTAATCTCAATCGCTTTTATGCGAATTTGAAATAAGATTGCATTTTAATGTAATCTATTATCAAGGAATGTGACACTCTGGTATTTCAATTTCTTACAAAGAATTGGAATGTTAAGCTAAGTACGACAATAAATAGAGATTTCAAGCAAAACTATTTACTAAAAATAATTATTGTTGATGCAAAACGGTTTAATTGTAAGATGTATTTAAAATTCCATGAGACATAGTTAGCTTTGCGGACAATTCGTTAATGATACAATTCTGCGAGTAAATTTGTATTAAAATCGATGCGCAAAGGACTTGAGCGCGAAGCACTATTTGCATTTACATGAACGGCATGTATTTTTATGCAAAATCACGACATCCTCATCGAGTATATTTGAAGAATATTGTAAATTCATTATGTCGCATTTGTAATGTCGATGTTTGAACATTATGTTCTCAATCAAAAAAATTTCAACACATAATTAATGTATTAAATTATTATATATTGTATATATATATATATAATTTCCATCTCAAAGATAAATATTTATATATCAGATAGATCAATTTTAAAAACAAGCTGTTCAGCCATCTTGTATCTTGTGATAAGATCGCCATTTTTATCTGCTACATCATTATATCGATTGCAATTTCTCATAAGACCTCTCGTCTTATCTTTGAGCTGATCCCAAATTTGTATGTCACTAAAAAGTATGTACTTGTTAGGTACACAACTAGTCTTTCTTGTCCATGTTCTTATAAGCGTAGTAAGAAGAATGATGTGGTGGGACATTTAAAAATTGCTAGTTTAGTAGATATTAATTGATTAAACACGTTCGGCTTGGCGTTTTACAAATGAGAGCAGTTGCATTATTGGTAAATCCGGATTGTGTTAATCTTTTGTTATACTGGAGCAATCTCGCAGCATACTCTTTTGCTCTTTAATATTTGTGCTGACTTCTGGTTTCTCACATTGTTGCACTGGATTTTAATTTGTACTGAGCATTTCTTACTGCACAAGCAGTGCATCGTGAACTAGCAGGATGCATACAGTTGTTTAATGAAAAATCTTATCTTAAAATGGTCACGATACTCTTGGGAAGTATTGTTATTTCATTCAAAGTACGTAGATATGCATCCAATGCACTTCCAAGATCTTTAAAGCATTTTCTCGAGGGTATTAAAGCAAAGCTGACATGATAAAAATAAATAAGAATTTATTTGTGATTTATCATTCTGTATATATTAGATATATTTAACACTTCTTTAAGAAATATTAATTTTGAAATTAAGTTTGGATCAAAAGGATGATTTGGATCAAGATCAATTCGATGCGGAAAGATTGTATTTAAGATTGATTGACATGATAAGATATTTTTTGATAAAATAGCATAATAATTAAGTTTATAAAATTTTATTATATTAGAAGAAATAAAACAAGAATATAATTAATAAAATAAAATTCTACTCACTTGCATATATAAATATAATATAATTTGAATATTAAATATAACAAATACTATAATTTACTTATGTGCGTACACGCAAATATAATAAATAATTGCAAAATTGTTTTATTAATTTGCGCCGATTTTTAATTGCAACATTGCGTTTTAATTTTACGATAGCAATTAAGGATAAATAAATCGATGTATAATTTGTGCAACAATACATTAAATCTTTCATTAAATTAAGTTGATTAAAACAATCGCGGATGAGTTAATTAATCAAATAAAAGTCTCTCTCTCTCTCTCTCTCTCTCTCTCTCTCTCTCTTTAATACAAATTAATCAGTTTTTTTTCTAATCTATTCGCTAAATCATTGAATTATTTCTTAAATAAGTCTTAGAGATTAAATGTATTATATTGATATCACAACATCTTATTAGCTTTAAAAAAAGGGACTATAAAAGGAAAAATTGTTTCTAATAGGATTTATATAGAATTTGATGAAATGAAATTGATAGAAAACGGATAGAGTGATGGCGCCTATGTTATGAATGGAATGTTAATAAGTGCAATTATCCTGCCAATAAGGCTCTTCAATCGATTTCGATGATAAGTAGTAAAAGGCGATGCAGGTTTGTTCTAAAAAATTATTGATAGTTAATTCGAGTACTTTACTAATAACCTAATACTATAACAATTAAGTTTTAATTGCGCGAAGTCCTATGATTGCTGAAAGTTTTAATATACATTACATATATATTGACAAATATAAAATTTTTAAACAATATATTATTGTCAAATGACATTATTTCATTACAAAGAATACTCAATAGTATATAATTATTCACTGATTATTAAGATCAGATATTTAGCAATTAATTTTTTGAGTTAAAAAAACAATTTTCGTGTTTAGTGACCTAATTTCCAGTGATGCTTATAAAAGAAGCTTAATAAACAAGATATTTGATTTCCGTGCCAACTTTTCATGGAATACTGAAAGTTTTGCGGCTACTGTAATGGCCCACTGCCATTTGATTAGAAAATACATATATTAAAGGGCAAATCGATAGTCTTGTATTCACATACATTGGAAATGCATTACCTTTATTGCCGTTTGTTTTGAATGGGCACTCATTAGATGATGAGATAAATAATAGCAGTTATGCAATATCTAAGCAAATGTTGTAACATGGCAGATAAAATAAATCTATATTATAAATAAAAATAATAGTTTATGAATGCGTATGTGTGACACACAATATACATACTTATCTTAAAAACATAATAAAATTTATCATTAGTTGAATCAAAAGAATGATAAAACAAACGATATTAGAAGGGAATCCAATGAGAGACAGTGGGAGGGGGGGGGGGAGAGGGAGAGAGAGAGAAAGAAGAAAAAGAAGCATAGATAAATAAAGATAAGTTACAATAAAAAGAACCGGTTAGTATAATTAAATAGTTGCCACAAAGGAGAAGGATTTGTATCCTAAATATATACTATATTTATGATAGTAAAAATATTGACTTGAGTAAAGGACATTATTATTAAAGATTATTATAAAAGAGATATGAAGTAAGAAGCTTTACTGTTCATTAAAATGCTTTAATATTTCTTTATTTGGCTCATCATGAATCATTATCAATACGAATTATATTGATCTTTTCTAAATGATTTATGAATCACTAATAACATTTTTCTTCATACATACATGATGAATGAAATCGAAGAGACGAAAGCTATTTCATATCGTTTAAGTTGAAATATTTGTTATATAGATTATTTATATAATGATATGTTTAAAATCAATAAATCTAATTGTAGGAGGAAAAGGACAATATGATATGTTTAAAAGTAATAAGAATATATAAAAAATACGGGCATCTCATTGCATAAAAGTTCAATAATATGAATTATTTTATAATGGTGTATTATAATTGTAAAATATATGTATTCTTAATAATTATGATAGAGAGAAAAATATGTTTGTATTGTGCATACAATGTTTTATCAAATTTTGAACATAATATTTTACTTTCAGACTTATTAAATGAATAAGACAAAAAGCAAAAAATAAGATAGGCACTACCAAGTATTACTTGAGACAAAAAAGATTTGTATAATAATTCTGATTTTACCTTATAATAAAATAATTAAAGTCGAGAGAAATTAACTGGAAAATCAAAGAAATAAACCTTTAAAATACTGCCAAAAGCAGCAATACATATATGTATTAAATATTGGTACATAAAGTTAGAAGTATACGTTAAAATTACAGAAAAGGAAATATAACTAAAAGCGAAATTCTAAAATTTCATATAAGCGATTCGTATAACATATCAAGAGAAAAGTAGTAATAAGATATATAATCTTATTGAGAAATAGTAGAACATCTTTGCGGAACTTTAAATTAAATAAATATTTGAAAGATTTTTTCTCTCTATATAACATTACTAATAAAGTAGTTGTGGTTATGAAAAGAACTATCATTATAATTATTGATTTTTCAAATCATCAGATTTAAAATAAGATACGCATCATCATTATTCAAAAGATAATCATTATTTAATTATAATTTTTATATTAATAATATAGAATCTCAAATATATTTTACATTTGATTATTTATAGTACTCCAGGAAAATGATTAAATAAAAGAAATTGACTATTTATAATACTGTAGGAAAATTGCGAATTTATTTATATCGCATGTTTATATTTTTCTATATTTTTTAGACAGTTTTTACATTTTCTAATACTGAAATTCTGAACATAACATAACGTATAACGCGATTAAATGTTGAACTGAATTAATAAATAAATGAATAATTAGATAATGAGTTTTATAATTATACAACAAACGTTTCACACAAGTATTATAACGAAGAATACAATCATAACTATATATTTTGATTTCCATTTTAATTAACTGTTTATTATTTTACGCATCTATTAACTTTTGAAGAGAAAATTTAAGATTTAATCGATCGCTATGGTCGTAATTAAAATTTGCAATGCATCGTGATATACATACGTTTACATAATAATTTATACATTGTACTTCTATATTGATATTGAATATTACCTAATTATATTGAATTGAAAACATTTAGTATCAATCTAAGATTTAAATAAAAAAAAATTCTCTTTTATTTTTTTCTATCAAATAAAATAATGCGTTCTCATATTATGTAGAGTATTAACTATATATGATATGTATAAATACACACACACACACACACACACACACACACACAATATATATATATATATATATATATATATATATATATATATATATTACTTTTATATATTAAGTGTAGTATATTTATATGTATGAAAATATATGATATAAAATATAACTTTATTATAATGACTTTTTATAATTTTATGAGGAAAAGAACTTGTGTAAAGTTTTATGTAATATTAAGATAATTATGTGCGAAAGTTGGTAAAAACATCTGAGAATTTTATTTTTACTGACTTACATCATTATTTTTCGTTCAATAGTTTTTTTATATTTCTTCAAAGTTAGTAGTTAAAAACTGAGACGTAATCCAGAAAAAGTCGTTAATGAGATTCGGATTTTTTTGTTACACTGACTTTTAAAAAAACTTGTAGATGCTTCTTCTTATATCAAGTTTTTCAGAGAAAGAGAGTCTCCTGTGTCGGATGATATAATTTATGAATCTGCAGCATGCGACAGAAATCAACAAGCAGTAAGTTTACTATTGCAAACGTAATTTCCATCGTATCTATACTGACTTATCTACACTGAATCATTTACATAGCGTAATCATGTTATATTCACATATGAAAACCTTGTTTGCTTTTCATAAATATATTTCGAAATATTTCATGAATATTAATGTTAAATTTTATTTCTAGCTAAATAATGTATGTTTGTTGCTCTGCCAGGTGTGCAATTAAAATAACTTATGTAAGTACTCTGCGTTGATACCACTGCTTAAATTATAGTATGCTCTCTCTCTCTCAGTCATGTTTCAATCGAATTTTACACATACTTATAAATATACATGTATCAGTTATGAGTGCTGTATTCAATATTCTCTTATTACATAATTTTCACTGTAACTTTGAAAAGCAGATGCAAATTAGATAAGTTTGAGGTAATATGTGCACGTCGAGTTTCGCCGCATTGTATTGTAGTATTATGTAGAAATCGTTTCTCTGATGGTTACATCATTTAGTGACTGGTGAATTAACGCGTTGTGCGTGACAATTGCTTTTGTCGATAGCGAGTTTAGTAGAGAGAAGAGTTCACCAAGTTATATCACATGAATGGATTTATGAACATATGTCATCTATAGTGACTTGCACTAAACATTCTATGGTTTATTCTTTAAAATAAAATTTTAAAATGTTTATTATGATTTTTTGTGCAGGATGATAATATATAGCATATATATACAACCAAATTGATATACACAAACAGCATATTTTTTCTAAATAGAAATTTGATAGTATACTAGACTATATACTCTATCTATCTATCTTATTCTACTGTTTTAGGTACTATTTTTCTTTATTTACTCTTAATAGTTATTATCTAGTAACTCGTATATATTTCTGTTCTATTGTACTTGTCGAGAATACATTGATCTATGTACAATAAGACCGAATCATTAGATTTGATTATTTCGATAATACTTTATAAATATTTAAAGATCAATTTTATTAAAAAAGTGACATTCTGATAAATGATATATATTTCTTCAACTTTTCGTAATAGCTTGCACACCATATTTTATCTTATTCTACCCGTATTGCGGGTTGATAAGATAGATAAAATGAGAGAGATGACACGTCTAAAAAAGATTATATCAGATATAGGGGGTAAAGAAAATTGCGCCAAATACGTGTTCTCTGTATAATAAAAAAAATTTTGGAAAGAAAAATCTAAGAACGCAGATTTAGTCAATATGAAAATCAAATATCAACATGAGATTTTATATTTTTTATCTATTGAAAATTTAAATAGTATTGCTAAATTCGTGAAAAAGAATTCTATGACATAAGACTATATTATATCGAACTATTATTATATTATTATTTCGGAATATTATTATTCTGCGTTATTCTGGCTTTGATTTTTTTTTTTTTTTTTTTGCGGATCGAGAAAATTTGATGATATGGAAAGTGTTTAATAAATTTCATTGCGGTATTGAAATATTGACAAAGACTTAAAACTATTTGATTGATCGATATTTTTGCATAATTGTAGAACCTTTTATATCGTAATAACAATATGGTATCAATTTCTCTCTTGAATTCAAATAATACAAATTGCAGTATATCTCTTTTATTTTATTAAATAACATTCGATAAATATTGTTTAAGAATATAGAAAGAAGACTTTTTTTAAAGAAATAGAAAATAATATTTATGTTCAATTGTACATACAAAATTCCTATTTTTTATAAATTAAATTTTTATTTATATATTTGAAAATAGTAGAACAAAACAATGTCTGCATAATTGAATTGGCAGATTTATTATTTTCGATCTGTGAAGAATTAAGTAAAATAGATTAAAATATAGCTGATTAGAACAGTACAATCTCTCCAAATAATTAGACTTTATATATTATAAGTTTTCTTTAAAAAAATATTGAGTTTATCATTGGTGGTATATCGTAACATAATATTAGGTCTCATATTACGTGCTCTTATATCGTATGTTTTATCATGGTTGTGGAGAATTAAGAACACTTTACCATATCAATAATGATAAGATATCTTGTGCTAAGCACAAATGAGAGCTTATTGTAACTATTTATAGGCGGATAAATTTTCCACGTTATACACTACGTAAAAAAAAATTTCAGCCACTACTTTCAATATATGCGTAACAACCGGCAAAATAGCAGCTTTTGTAACATAAGATACGTACGTTTCTTAATCAACTAGAATTGGGCTTTGTCATCGGCATTACTAGCAACCGTTACAAAGTGAGTAACGTTCGTTGAAATGCACCAGATGCTATGGCAAAGGATAGAGTGACAAAGGATAGGACATATAAATGCTTTTGGCTCTCACCATAGGCAATCGTTTTATCTATTAGGCACTATATATTTAAGTGCCTAAGGCTAACAAAGTACTTGGAATTTGAAAGGAATGTATTAAAGTTGAGAAATAAAAATGCGAATTAAAAATTGTTATATAAGAATTGATAAAATTATAATTATCTGAGAACACAATAAGTTTCTCTCTTGCTCTTTAAAAAAAAAATAAAAGAATAATTTTCAACAATGAAAATATAAATTAAATATTTTATTGTTTATTTTTTAATACATATATTTGATATTGATACAGTGAGATCTTTTCAAAGGCTAAACTGCTATGAAGTTTACAAACGGATCTATTTGAATTCTATTTGTAGATCTTTGGTCATTGATGATAAAGTTATACGCGCGGAATAATTTTATTTAATTTCTGATTATGCAGGGATTAAATATAAAAATAGTTACTTATGCAAAATTTCAATTACGATGTCTTGGAACTGAATAGTTAAAAAATAAAAATAAGAAGGCATAAAAAAAGATCTTCGTTTTCTTTCTTATTCTCTCTCTTTTTCTTTCTATCGAAATAATAAAAAATTTTTATATAAATATTTTATATCAATGATATTTTATGTATTTTTAAAAGATATTTTCTACTTTATATATACACACACACATATAATAATATTTTATTGTGTTATTTCTGTTTACGTAATGCTATACTCAATGATTATTTATCTTTTGAGACCTCAGATTCTTGGATTCAAGTAGAGAATCTAAAGAATTATAGATCTCCCGCCGGAAGATAAAAGAAACATGTCAGGAAATACAGGAGATATCTCTCAGATATATCTCAGTATGAATAATCCAAGTTATGATAAAAAGTTTATAAAGATACATACAAAATTTTTTCCCTTTTTGAATATTTTGTCAAAATCCTATGCTGAGAAATGCTAAACATCAACAATAACAGTAAAAGATTAAAATTAAAATTGGCTGTATAAATATAAAGAATGTAAGATCTAAATACAATATATAACAAAGAGAATCAATCGCGGTTAACATAAGAATTGCGATACTTTACTATGATGTAAATTATTATTTTCCCATCCATTATCTGCGAAAATAACGTCGCACGATGACACTGTGCAATCAGAATTTCTATCGTCGTGTGAACGAAACCCCGGGGGGAATTTTATTTTATACCGTCCCTCTATACACAATTTTTGCATGCTGATCTGTACCAACATGCGGCGACCAAACGTTGCATTTGACGTTACATTTTGCATTGAAATATTTCGCGCACCGCGTATATATACATACGCGTATGCCCATTTGCACTAAATGCAAAAGAGAGGAAGCTTTTAAAATAAATATTATAAGAATAGTCTAATCACACACACACACACACACACACACATACACATACTCCGTCCAGCAATGACGTAATGCAAAACGTAAAATTTCCATAGATTTCATGTTGAAGTACATAAACTTATATATGTGTTGTGCATATATATCTTTTGTATTAAAAAAGAATATTTTGCGAATATGTAAATGTGAATGTTCATTTAATGGCGGAAAATATGCAGAACGCGGTATTTCTGATATATGCTTTCGTATTCTATGATTATGACGGATTTTTGTCTCTGATAAAAAAAGATGTACCGCATAATAGAAAAATGATGCTTAAAGATTCAAAAAAGTCATAGTTATATAATATTAATATTATATTGATTGTTTTATCTAAAATCTAATATCGCTTGATATTAGATTTTCGTGTGAATTTTCGTCGTTCTTGAAAGTTCCTTCATTTAACGTTTACAAAGAAGTAATTTCTGCTAAGAAACTCTGATGATATGGCAGGATATTAAAATGCTTGCGGCTACTTAACACTAAGATATGTCATTTATATGTGTGTGTGTATATACATAATTTTTCTAAAATTTTATTTATAATAGTAAAATCATCAATTGTGTGTGTGTGTGTGCCAATTTTTATATCAATTATTCAAAAGCCGAAAATTAGAAAGTAAAATGAATAAAATTAATGTAATATCTCATGTGCACGTATGTGCAATGTACAATGTATAAAAATATATATTATATATAAAATATAATTAAATATATATTATATATAAAATATAATTTAAAAATAACTAGCAGCTATATTAACAATTTAATATCAAACAATTACATATAATCAAAAAATGGTTCACATTTGGTTCACATTAAGACAAATCAAAAAATAGAAAATATAAAAGAAAATGAAACATATTTTGATTATAATAATTTTATTCGATGTGAATTGTTTGCCAATTATATAACTCCTGTGGATGCATTTTGCCTAATAAAAAATTCCAATATTGACAATTCGATATTTATATGTGAATGGAAAAATGATTGAATGAAGACAAGTAAAATGAGAGCGAAATAAAGTGCAAGATAAATATAAAAAAGAAAATTAAAAATAGAATAATAAAATATATTCTACAAATAAAATAAAATACAATACATGTTTTGCGAGAAAAAATAGTTTAGTAAGTGGACTTTCATGTCCACGTTTATTGTTATATTGTATTATTTATCTTAACTCTGAAATACGATAAAGCTGGGAAAATAAATTTTGTGAAAAATAATTTTAATTTGTACGCATTATTATATAACGTTAATAAATAACATTCACGATATTTTGGAGTGACATGTCAAGTTAATACAGCTTCTTCGTTTCCGTTTCGCCGCAACCATTTTGCCTCACCTCTTTCATCGCATCCAATTTGCCAAACCAGTTTCCGTCGAGTACACGTGGCATACCTTGCATTGTTGTTATATGCATTAAACATCTTGTATCTATAGGGAATAGTAAGTAATGCTAAGTAGATAGAAGGAGTAAAAGTCTAAACTATTGAGCAAATTCCAAATTTACATTTGATATAATAAACGCTTGTTACGATAGTACATTTCAGAATATCAAAAGTTCTAATTTTTTAAGTAATAAACGTGTCATTTTAATGTTAAGGTAATTCTTTTAAATTGTTTTCTTAGGTTAAAACTTTTGATTAAAAAGATAACGTTATATCTCAAATTATTCCTTGTAGCTATATAATTTTAAAATTATGACAATTTCTGCGACAATATAAAATAAAGAATGATAAATACGTCGTTCAAAAATGGGGAACAATTAGATGTTGAGATTGTTTTTATATCAAATAAAAATAAATAGCTTTTTGGGAATTGATGTCCTATCCATTTTTGCACATTAACCATATTTTATTTAGGAAAGCTTGCATATTATTTTACCCAGATTCGCAAATTAGATTTTTACGAAAAAGCAGTTTTGTATTTTACTTTATATGCTAATTTCAATGATGTTACAATGTTAAAGCATAGATAGATGTTGTTACATATAGTATGCAATTAGTATGAAAACGTTTCATAGCGACTATTCGTATATCCGTTAACATGCAAACTTGTAAGTAAATAGAAACTACATCGATATACAATTCGAAACTACCACTGCTTGATACGCATTTATTACTGTGGAAAATTTACATAATGTATATAGCTCTTTGTATTATGTGTCAACCTGATTGTGACACATAATAACATATGTGCACTACAAAGTTTATATTAATTTGCCGTCATAATGACATCATTATATTAATGTTACATTATATAAATGTTACATGATAATGTAACATTTTATTGCTTATTACAATATCAATATTATCAATATGTATAATAAATGAATATTGATTAGAAATATCAATTATGATTGATGATTTAAATGTAACATAATTATATATATATATATATATATGTATTATATAAATCAAAGGAAGTTTAAAATATATAAATAACTGAAAATTCTTTGTAGATACTGATAATTTTATCAAATTATTTTTATCATTATATTATCAAAATTTAATCTTTTACTGTACAAAGAGAGAGAGAGAGAGAGAGAGAGAGAGAGAGAGAGAGATTTTTATTTCTTGTTTTTTTATGTATAAATAATTCCTACATGCATGTAAGAATTACAATACACGCTTTCATTTTGCATATGTAAAGCTTTGTCGCATAAGCTGGCGATAGATCGAACATGTATAAGAGAAACAAATTGGTATGCATTCGAATTTCTCACATAAGCTTACATATTATACTGTAAAGGAAATAGCAAACGAGAATAGCTTCATTCGGCATTAAACGTGATGTAGGAATTATATGTTATACATGCAAGATGTCCCACCAGATATACTCTTTTTTAACTACAAATTTTTCGATTAATTAGCATTCAATTTTCTCTTATTATAAATTTAATATACAAATTTAGTAGAGAGCTAAAATGTGTCAATGTATAAGAAATCTTTTATCATAACTTTCTAATTCACATAACATTAAATACCATTCGCATCTTAATAAAATTTAACTAAAGTAAAATTGATATAAAATTTAGTGTAAAATAAGTCGTTATTATTTATTCCAGTTTTTTAATCATTTATAATTAAAATATTTATTTTTAAGAGAAAGAATTAGTTTCAAATTTATCGAACAGGAAGGGGGAGATTATACATAAAAAAAAAAACAATAAACGAATAAATTAATAAGATTTTGTATAATTAATCGTCTTCATAGCAAAAAAGAAACTTTTTACGGTTTCTGCGGATATAAGAATCTTACGAATCTCATAGTTAGTCTGAAAGTCGGTCAATTAGACACACTGCTAATTTTACATGAAGAGAGTGTTGCGGACAAAAAGCTCTTTAGGCCTACAAAAACGTGGTGTAAATCGCGAGTTTTATTCAAAGTTCTTTCAAATAAATTCGTGAATTTTTCTGTTTGTTTGCAGAATTTTAGCAGTGTGAAAAGCGTTCGAGATATTTTCTTATTGTAACTCAATACGGTATTTCAGACGATGCAGACATAAGAGCAGGGTATCAATCAGGAACATGTAACTTATTGTTAGCGATGTTGAAAATTATCTCAGTGCAGAATAGTATCGTGTACGTAAGTAATTTAATCCTTTTCTTCGATACGTGAGCGTGAACACGAGCTAACAATAAGTGAAATTCAAACTTGCTTTTTGCCACGAACAGAAGCGATACGTGACGAAAGTGAAGAACTGATTAACTCGTACGATATATAGAGAATGCCCAATTGACTTTTAAAAGCTATTGTTTGGCTACAATTTGTAAAAGAGTAATTTTCTACTTTAACAAAACGCTTTTCGATCAACTTCAAAAACTTTTGCTTCTCTTATTCCTTCTTCCGATTTAATTTTTGCATGTGACGCATTTTAATATTTCGAAATGTGAATATCTTTAACGCTTTAAAATTTCCTACCTGTGAATAATATGAAGAAAAATGCGAAGTTAAACAAAATCTCAAAAATACTTTTGATTATGGTACGAAAAAAATTTCAGTCTCGCACGATGCATACTACTTGCTTTTCATGAAATGAATATCGCAACATGTCATTATAGATACAATTTTTCCATTAATATTACATGACATTTCAAATTTTTTTTTTTATTATGAAATTTTTTCTCTTACAAGTTTTCAAGAATAGCTTTTAAAGTGTAGAAACTTGCTGTTGAATAAAAGTAATATCGTTATTTTCACGTTGTTGGCAAAGTACGATTATGAGAAAGAAGTAAAGAACTGCTTAAATCAAAGTATCGATAAAATATATCGATAAAAACATTTTAATGTGATCAACTTTTGAAGAAGCCATTGCCGTTTCCACGATTTATAAGAAAGCATTTTATTATCTTCGTCAATTACATCCGAATTAACTTCACAGAATATTTCTTCAATTCGTTTCCTTATGTATGCAACACGTTTTAATGTTCTAATACTAGATATTTCTTTGAGGTCTCGAAAAATGCTGACTATGAACAAGCGCATAAAAAGAAATGTAAGACCAAGGTCTTCACAAGCACTTCTTTGTGATAAAAAAAGAATGTTAATTTAGCACACTATGCATATTACCATTCTTTTAATAATTTAAGTTTGAGACTGTTAAGTATAAGGACAAGAAAATATTATTATTATAATTTATATTATAATATTATTATAATTTTTCACCTTAATTTATATTAATATTATTTCCGTATTTTTTTGTACGAAATATTTTGTTTCATATTGTTTGTATAATAATAAATTTGCATAATTTATATCTCTTGAAGATAATGTAAGAGTTGCTTAGATTTTTCAATACTTTTTCATTTTTTTATTAGCTAAGAAACAAATAAATAAAAAATAATAATATATAATAAAAAATATAATGCAATATAATAATATAACATAATAAACAAAGTGTTAAAAGGTCATATTACAGGATAAATGAGTAAGATTAATTAGCTATATAAATTAATATTAGTATAATTATCACCACTGAAGTTTATGTGTGTGTGTGTGTGTGTGTGTGTGTGTGTGTGTGTGTGTGTGTGTGTGTGATATACATTTTGTGTTATAATATCTTTCAGTACACTACATTATATCTATATACATCAAGAGAAATTAGAATCTGTGTGTATAAATGTCATTATGTGCTTTATAAAATATGAAAAATGGGTGTGCGTTGATTTTGTTTCTCCGTGGTGCTATTTCACGCATCATATTTCTCGAGTACAGTGTTAAAACGCTGTTATTTACCGCTTTCATACTCACTTCTTTTTGCAACACGTTCGCAATAGGGTAATGCTTGCAAAGCAAAAACTATCGCGTGGTCGAGATGGGCGATCATTACCAAGATCATAATCGAGAAAGCTGTTTTATGCTACTACATGAAACAATGAATACCGCATCGCGGAGTGCAAAGCGAGTAAATTTTTAAAATTCAAAATGTTTACTAGATTGGGAAAAAAGAATGATGTAGATTTATTTTCATATTAGAAATTGTACAAATATGAGACGCGTACCAGCAAGGATTATTAAATGAGCTTCAGATTGAAGACGGAAGACATAGTAAGTGCTATGTTATATAAATACGTAGATTTATTTGTAGAATATAATCGTGTAGAAAAAGAAAATATTTATATATTGGAAAAATTATATATATTCTCCGATTCTATATAAAGTACTTTATAATCACTCTTGAATGATTTAAATCAGAAATCAAGATATGTAAGTTAAAAAGATGTAGAATGCAATTGAAAATAATAAATATTATTATTACAGAAACATCTTAAGATATAATATTTATGAAACTTCTTTATAAAATTATTTCTCTTTGCCAAAGTTAGTTTTCATGTTACTTTCAAGAGCATTCCTTCCCCTTTAAAAAGTAGACGTGTAGCATTTGTAAAATCAATGCCTCCGATTAAGAGTCGACTAATTTTATGTGACATTCTGTTTTGATATGTGTAATAAATGTATCATCTTATTTATATTTTATTCATTTGACGATAAAGATTAAAAATAAAATCATATATTGTTCAGTTTTGTGTTTGCAAATCTTTGATTGTGTTAAAGAAATCATACAATATATGCATGTCTATTAGGGAAACAATCAGGTTCAAATAAAATATTTTTGACCTCGTATCGTGTTTTAGGCGATAAAAATATAGCAACAGATAATCACAAAGATACTCAATTTTCATTAAAAAATCTGACATTTTTAGCGAATAAAATTTTGAAAGTAAAACAGATACTAAAATATTATTGTTGTTCAGGTTAATTTTAAATAAATTTTTCTTTAATAGATATTACTGTGTTTAATTATGACAGTTGATATTTAATACTATAAAAGTGGCGAAAAATAGTATAACAAGCAAATTTTGTTTAAAAAAATATGACATTATTGATTTTTATAAGATAAAATAAATAAAAATGTATAATTAAAGATGTTATTGTTAAATTTGTGTGCGCTATAAAATAAAATAAAGTAAAATTGGTAATAAGTATATTAAAAATATAATAAAAATAGATTACATGAAAGAAATAGATTATTATATAAAATAATATTGTATAAATATATATATAAATATGTAATATATTTAATAAGAGAAACTAGAAAATTTATGTGTTATACATATTAGATGTTGAGCATGGATCGCGAATGTAAGAAATGCTCTGAATTATTCAAGGAATCTTGCTACATGGAATGTGAACGCATATTTGCGATCATCCTGTCTATGGATTGGAACTGTCTGTGTCTCCTTTTGTGAAGTTATGCAGGCAGAAATCATTCGTTCTATGCACTTATGCGAACGTTCATCTAGTAATTAACTATCATTCATTTGCAGTCTGCCCCATACGTCAATCATGCAGTGAATCAAGCTTCATTCGCACATTACTTGCGCAACTTATTATTATAATCATAATTAAATTCTCAAAGATTAGTTAAGCTGTACATATTTTACATAATTAGATATTCTTTTAATATGATTTAAATACACATTTTAAATAATAATAAATTATCTTAAATTTTTAAACTTTATCAAATTTAATTACATATTCTTCGAAATGTGCGAAATATTAGTACATCGCAATATTAGTACAATACAATACATATTATTATTTAGCATTTTAAGTTTTAATTATATTTCTTGTAATATTATTTTTTATCTTGTTATATTATTATTACTGAAAAAATATGAAAGAGTAAAGAGAAAGTAGAAGAGAATGAGAAAGAGAAAGAGAGAGAAAGAAAGTTTATGTCTAGTGAGTTTTATTTGGTTGAAAATACTGTAACTACTTAGAGAAAAAGTTTTCTCATACTATTCTACCCACAAATGTTAATCGATTAAAGTGAATTGAACTTTATAATTTATATAGAAACTTTTATAAAAAAGCAGCTTTACCGCATTTGTAGTTCTGTATATTTTTAATATATACTTTCAATCAGATTAAAATTGATAAAAAAAAAATATATATATATACATATATATATAAAACTCAGTTTTAATTACAGCCACATTGTGAATAAGCGACTGAATATGCATTTTTGGATGAATGTTCCTTCTATGAATTCGTAGATATATATATTTGAAATATAATCTTTAGAAAAAGAGAGAGAGAGAGAGAGAGAGAGAGAGAGAGAGAGAGAGAATTCTATAAAAGAGAAAGCTGAATCTGCTAAATTTACTAGGGAATAGATTAAATAATTTGAATGTAAAGTATGTTTCTATTTTTATCCGAGTAATACGTGTATATCAATTGTAACATTAATATGACAATACTTCTATGGATAATATAATAAATTGTCCCTCGCTTTGAATTTTTAATATCTTTTTAAAGTTTAAGCATTAATTTTTTTTAACTTCTTTTGTTAAACACATATTATGCATATTCGCGCGCATAATATATATAATATATATAAATAATAAATACAATATATTTCTATATATAATAATTTTTCATAAATATTATTTTTATATCTTTTATATTTTATTCAATAAAATTTTCTTTTATTTTATAGCAGATGCTCCATTATGTATTTACAATAACATTTTCAATTAAATTTTATTTTATAAATGCCGGTAAACTGTGACAACATAAAAAGAAAAATAAAACATCTGATGCAATACGATAAATTATGTTATAGATAAACAGTCTCATTAGAAAATATATGAGATATGTTTTAAATGTAATAAAAATATATGTATATATATATCTGTATATAATATGTATAAGTCTATTATTATATATATATTTTCTTAAATTGATTTATGTCTTAGTTTTAAACTCCGTATATATTATCGAATAATTCTTCAAAATCGAGGTCTTGTCTAGCAAAAAGTATTGAGTTTCTATTGAATCGCCATAAAAAATTCTCTTCTTTTCTTTTTTTAGCGGCATATCGCCGATCATCTTATAATAAATACGGAATATAGACATGATATCGTTTTATTTACCGTCATTTTCGATAGTTTTGTATCGAATATCTTAGTAAACACTTTGCATTGCATTTTTGTATTATGTTTACACGTAGTGTAAAATCAGTATTGCAATTCATTTTAAAATAAACTTTTTTTTATAAAAATAAAGAATGTTTGTATAAAAGTTGCAGTTATCAAATGAATCTTAAAAAAATAGACTATTTATTGAAGATATATAAATATTTAGATTACTTTCTATGTTTTTATCTAAATTATTGCGTTTATAATGAAAAATTTTGATGTTATTGAAAATTTTTGATGTTATTTGAATTTTATGTACCAAAAAAATATCTTTTCAAAAAATATTTAATTCGTGCTTGACTGATTTTTAGTCTAATGAATAATCTTATTCTATTTAGAAGACAATATACAAATTTGTGAATGACGAATACTAATCATTAATAATCTTTGTTGTAATCTTAGCATTTCCAACTATTTTACATGTGTTCTTTTGTTTATATACATGCATATTTCATATATCCACATACATCTACAAAACATGTCGGACTATTTAACAGCATGTTATAAGCTCGGTAAGGAGTACTGTATTTCCGCGGTATTTCCTTCGTATTTCGTATCTATTCCGAGCAGTTGCCTCTGCAGTATTTACATGGAGCAGTAGCATATGTAAATGCATCTTGCAGCGTATGTCCAATCATGCCCGTGATAAACGCCAGACACAAAATTATCCTTATAATTGGTGGATGCTATATAAATTGTTGAGCACGCGCAGGCTTTTTGTCGCACGGATCATTTAGTACGTTTTTCTTTGCTTGATTGCAAGCGAAATTCGTCAGAAAGGAAGAGAGAGAGAGAGAGAGAGAGGGAGAAAAAAAAATATATAGAAATAGATAGAAAGATAGCAAATAAACTGTAATATAAACGCTAAGAATTGGTCTGCCTATATTTCAATCTTTTTCAATTTTTATGTATCAAATATTGATCTGTTACTTTTACTTCTATTTATTTTTTTTTAAAGATTTATATTTTAAGTATATTATATATTCGTCATTATATGCACATGGAAAAATACACACTATTCCATATAGACAATTCTGTGGATGTAATATTATTTTGTAAATTAAAAGTAAAATAAAATTGCGTTATTTATTTATAATTCTAAAAAATAATTAATTCGAAAAAATGCCACATTGATATTATGATAATGTTTCACCATAGCTTTTACAATTAAAACGATTACCAGCACATTCTTGCGTAAATGGAAGAACAAAAAATTGAGAAATATTTGTGAAAAAATATCCATCCATTTTATGATACTTTGGCGACATTGCTTGTATTGTTTTTTGAATACATTGTATGATTTGACGATTATATCACGAGTAGAACAGTTATAATTCTGCGGAAATATACAAGAGATTAGGCTACCACTTTAAACGTTTAGGCAGATCATACATTCATAATCTGTGTTAAGAATATGTTACTTAACTATGTAATTCACCCAATATTCAAGAGAGACATTGCACCTGCTTCCACTTCATGCAACATGGATACCGTGATCCTTTAAGCTTATTGTGCAAAATATACTCTTTTCATATTACATGCAGATAGCGTAACATTTATATTCGTATAAAAACTTGATAAATACTTATAATTAATATTAAATATTAATGTGCGTTTTTATAAACATGTCTTCCAAAATTTATGTAATATAGGAATGTTATATATATATATATATATATATATATATATATATATATATTTACATGTTAATGCAGTTAAAGAGACACTGATCCGATGAAAAAATTATTTTTAGGTATAGGATGAAAGATTATATCTATATCTATATCTATATCTATATCTATATTAAAGTATCAGAGAAATTTGGATTATATAGAATTTTAAAATATCGAGATCTCTTTTGCCAAGTAGAAGTGGAAATCTTTGTAGATAATCATCATGCAAATTTGAATTAAAAACAAAAAAATATTATATAAAATTGACAATATTTTATATTGCAAAAATAATATAAATTAATTGAACTGCATAAATAATAATTAAAAGTTATAATTATTAATCATAAATAATAATAAGATTTTGATTTTATATATATAGAAAGATATTCGAATTGTGCTGCAAACATTACGTAACTCTTATACAGTTACAGTATCAGGTTTTTTTTTAATAGACATAATGTTACAGCAATTAAAAAGAAATCAAAAATATGATTTTTAATACATATTTATTATGTACGTAAAATGTACGCAATGTATATTAAGATATATAGTGCTTTTTTTCACTAAACATACATAGAAAACAGATAGTCTATATCTGCATAGATGCTGTACTGTCTTTTTTCATAATATGAACAATTACTGAGATAATAGCATACTAATTGAATAGTGAATAACATGTACAGCTGATGTATATATCACACAATAAGCAAAGGCTGATCACTACTAACGAATTTAATTTTATCGTTAATTAGTTCGTATTATTGGCTTGTCATGTAATCGCGTCATATTATTATTTCGCTTATTATTTTGCATTTGAGAATTCTTCTCATTTCAATTATATTTCCTTTCATCTGGTAATTCATCTGGTAATTCATTTGCTTTTAAATATTAAAAAGTAACATATACTACTGCAAAATTGGCACGCGGCTCAACGAATCTGGTAACATTATCGAAAATGCGCGTATTAATATTATACAATATTAATAAAATTTGTCGCGCATGTGAACTAAATAATATAAATTGCACGTGCGGAATTTTATTAAAAGGAAACGAGACTCGTTTAATAGCCATATTCCGGGTAATTATGACTTTTCGATCGAAGACTAATAACCATCCAACTAATATCCGGTTTGCTGCCGGCACTGAGGAAGTAAAATCCCTTAATGAGAAATATTCGTTTCGGTTTAATCTTCGGCGATGCCGTCGACCACTTTGCGGAAAAATTACGGACTGCAATGAGAATTGCGAGTTTTCAAAGTGCCAGCAAGATAATTCTCTTAGCATTAAAGAAGTGAATTAAGAAGTGAAATAACTCCGCTGACCCCCACGATATCATTTTGAGATAGCATTTGGCTGTATGCGGCACACGCACAATTAATTTTCTCAAAACACACATCTTTTCTCATCATATTACATATCAAACATCATAATGTATACTCTGCGCTGTATTATTCAAGATTTTAACTTTGCAAGTCTGGTTTAAACGATATGTTGTAAAATATTGTATATGTATAAACAATAAAAAATATATGAAATAATAAAAAAAATATGAAGAAATAAACAATATATAAAATATAAAAATTAAAATATTGCAACATACATTTACAGTTAAAATTGATATGTAAATAAGATTTCTATGGAATATACTAAACCGCTATATCTGTCGATATTTGCTTTTCCGTTGCGGTCAAAACTGCGATCAAAAGCTACCTTATCTATGTTCCGAATTACGGCGAGGCAAAATGCATACAATGGTATCAGTTGTACGCGTTTTCAACAAGTTCCATTCCGTGATATCGGGACTAAAGCATTGTATGTAAAGTTTATAAATAATAGAGAAACACACATTATACCAAAGTTAATTAAGAAACATTATATTGCACATTCCAACTTATCGAATAACGAATAGAGCAAATGTATCATACTTTTGTCACTCATAGACATCTCTTAATATATACCACATATGTATGTAATACGACGGAGACAGTGACAGCGCTAATAATTATTCCAGCTTTGTTTTTTGACTAGCAGTCTTTACACTATTATTTGTATTACTTTTTAATTTTAATAGAATGCCGTTCCGGTATTCGCTGTTTGTAACATTATTGGAGAATAATGTCAGCGCGTGTTGAGAGAAGCAGATCTTTCTCTATATATGTATGTATATACATATATATTGTAAAGGTAATTCGTATACATGAAGCTACAACGCTCATAGCATTCTCGAAGCTACAACAGAATAAGATGAGGATTATGCCGGAAGCCAGTCGTGTTGTCTACCGGAATCTAGAGTTTTGCTACCTCTAAAATACAGAGCGGCGTATATATGTATATAAATACAAAAATAAATATATAAATACGTTATTTATATAAAGGAAGCGCAGTATATTTGAGATACTGTTGGTCATTTAGAATACCATGAAAAATTGATGTCTTTGTTAAATATATGGACTAAAATATTGTAGAAAATGTTATATTAAACAGAAAAATTATATATAATATTTATTCGAATATTTAAATTGCATAAATATAAGATATTAAAAAAAAAATGTCGTATTGAAAACTATTTTGCGAAAGCTCTTACAATAAATAAAAAAATAAAAAATATTTTTTACTACACATTTAGATATAATTTAATATAATAAAAAAACAATTGATTAGTTATAAATATAATTGACACAATCAAATATAATTATAAAGGTTAAAATTGTTTAGAAATTATAATGTAATAAAAGATAATTGATTTTAAGTATACGAAAATCTGTTTGTGTATATTAACTGTACAGAACATTTTGCTTTTGAATTGTATCTTTTGAGACAAAGATTACGTTCTAAAAAAAATTTAGTTGTTCAATTATAAAATCCAATTAATCCTAACGATCTCGAAGAGCAGTTACGAATGCTATTATTTGCGAGCATCCATGCTTGCTGCTATGCTTCCAAATACAGGCTTTTCAAAACAAAGAATCTTGATGGTAAATTGATAAGAATCCTTAGCTCCTACATTTACAAAAAATTCATTACAATTGAAGTTGAGTGTACGTATCTGCAGCTCCGATGTTATAACATGCACACAGTACGGTTTTCATTTCTATTATTAACTATTATTGAGCTATTTGTACCTCATTGACAAATTCTCGATAAAATTTATATAAAACCAATTCTTCTATTGTGTCACCAAGGAGCAATGTATTTTATTAAGTTGCTGGTGTGATATTTGTAAAAATTTTGCGATTTTACATATCATGTATTCTCTGCTTTTGTTAAACAAAAAGCACAGTAAAATTATAACCAAAGTTAATGGGTTAAGTTTGCGCAATCAATTAGAGAATTGGGTGATAAATGATATATTAATTAATATAACGATATATAGTAATCGCTTGTATGTGCACGACTTTTCTGTTTTTATTTCATGATATGAGAACATTTATTTTTTATAAAGACAATGTGTTTAAAAAAAGTATATTAAATAAAAAATTCTCAGAGATCAATTCACACGATCGACCGATTTCGATATGATAAATTTTACGGCATCGAACCGTTCTAGAACCAGGTGTTTGTTACGATTTTTCAGTATAAGAATAACGCGATCACGCACCGAACGAATATAACGGCGATGTTCGCCGTTGAAATTTAGACACGAATCTTCATGTTTCAATTTTGAAGGAAGAGATAGGAAAATAAATATCTCAAAAATATTTATAATATTTAATAATTAAGGATAGGAAAATAAATATCTCAAAAATATTTTTTATAATATTTAATAATTACGAATAGGAAAATAAAATCATTATTTAATTTTTCTAATTGATACGTTTCTTCTTAGATAATCTGATCTTATACTGTATTGCGTACTTAAACTTTTTTGTCTAGCAGTTTTATTAATGTAGTCCAATAGAAACATTGTATATAGATCCAAGTTATTAATACATGTGTGTAATAATAGAATAAAAAAGTAATATTTTAAGAAATAAAAATTTTACTTGCATTACATTTTTAAATATTGTATATTCTCCTTAATTCCCGAAGATAATGCATCTTGTCTCGACACAATGTACCATCACAAAGTCTCCGCGAAATATTTTATTACCTCAAGAATGGATTCAGAATTTTTCGCAGTAATCTATCCTATCTTATCTTACGAGATCGATAACGATCGTGTGCAATCTCGTCAGCCCATTCGTTTTACATATCCGACTTTTATATCTCACAAATACTATCAGTCAAGTTTTATATATTATAAACTATTCGTTTGCTTGTGTATTTGTGTGTGCTTATCTTACTGGCGATTATTTATGACTGTGTGATTTCTGTGTGTGTTATTCCAAGTATGTGTGGGACTACTTTTATAAAAAATTTATTGATCGACCTAGTAGTGTTTAAATTGTTTCCCAATACAAGCATATCTCGATATTTTTATATAGACACGATTTTTCATTCTCCTGGGATATCTGTGAAATACACAGACAGATGCAACAGTATTGTTACTGTATGTTGAAGATGTGCGGAAATTTTTCGCATATTTGTGATTAATTAAAAATCGATTTTAACATACAATTTTTAGTTTATTATCGTAAAAAACGGCATTTTACATAATATTTTTTAAATAATTACGTATTCTTTCATATTTATCGCAAGGGGAGAGAGTACAAATATAATAATTTATAATTAAAAATGCAAAGACATACGTGTTTTAATAAATAATACTTATCATTTTTATAAAGGCAGAGAGATTATGTGTGTGCGAAGTAGTTATTTAAAATTTCCATTTGCATATAATTAGAATATTTTCTAAAAGACGTTAGATGTGTGTGTGTGTGTGTGTGTTAAGAGATGTATATAGTCTCTCAAAGCTATTTTATACTGTGTGTGATGCGTGAAAGACAGCACTTTGCACTGCATGTTATTTCATATGACTGAATATGAACGCTTGAAAAGTGCTTGCCGACTCGAGATGTGTAAAAAGTAATAAAGGAAAAGAAATTTTCAATTAGAGAGAGAGAGAGAGAGAGAGAGAACAGCTAAAATTTACAAGTTTAATAAATGCAAAGAATGACATTGGTCATTAGATGATATCTTATAATTTGACATTGTGTTTGTTGTTGATAGTTATTAGAGTTAAGTAAAGTGGTTATTAGAATTAAGTGCTTGGAATTAAATTTTCTTTAAATTGCTTTTTAGTTCAGGTTGCTTTTACTCAGTCACGCTGCGGAAACGGAAACTATTTACTGTTCGAACTAATAACAGCAACCAGTATACATTATTGATTATAAAAGGCTAGGAAACATTTAAGAAAAATAATAAATAATCAAATTGTCGTTATAAATATTTTCTATTATTTATTAGAAATGAATAAATCGTGAGAAATGCGTACTTTAATAAAGAGCTGTCGTCTCACGATACTGTTACAGGCGTCGTGATACTGTTACTGTTACAGCGTTTATTAAAAATTAATTATTCATCAGTTGTAATAATTATAATGAATTATTTCAACATACTTGCAATCTCGCATTTCGAAAATGTATTTAACTGTATACGGAGCGTCTCGAATCATTACCTTATTGCTCGAGTGTCGCGGCGCTATTGACAATATGCGAGTGTCCGCGATAAACAATATATGCCTGCAATAACAATAACACGTTATAACAATATACAATAACACATCAGACACCGTAAAGATTAAGTACCGTATGTCACCGTTAATTTACACACACTGCCGCCTCGAATATATATTTAACACATTTCACACATTATTTTTTATAATAAATATATATTAACGCTGAATATTACGCATTCTCCATTTCAAATTGATGTTATTAAATAGGCTGTCGTCGCAAATGAAATTTTATTTTGACCAAAAAACTGCCCAGTCAGCTATCTTTTCGAAGAAATTTTGCCACTCTGCTAGAAATTGTTCTCAGTAGAAAAGCTAGATAATTTCTTTTTTATTACACAATTTATATAAGATGCACAATTTCTTATATGTGTATTATACAATTTAGGATATGGATTCTTCTCTTAGAGATCATCATGTATCAAAATATGCACACCGCGAGACAAAAATTATCATCTATGGACCGAGGGTGAACGTCATGGCGAATCAAACACCTGATTACCATGAGGACATTTACCAATGGAATCGCACGGTGTCGGCGGACGAAGGAGATGTTGAAACGGAATATTATCTACCCAATTGGACCGATCTTATTCTAGCAGGATTATTCACGATGCTAATTATTGTTACCATAGTGAGCATATGCATTATCTAATATTATAATTTTTATGAATATTTCTATATCGAGATATTATTGGCTAAATGTCTTATTAAGGTATAAGATGTATAAAGTTCTTCGAACAGTTCTTAGAATTTTACATATATACGGAACGGTTCAAAAATTGAAGAATTTTATGAAATATATGGAATCCGAAAATAATCTTAAAATTTTTAGCTGCCCAAGCTTGTATACGCGTTTGTAATAATATATTCTGATTTTTCTTCTTTCTATTATTACAGGTCGGCAATACTCTAGTGATTGCGGCTGTAATTACTACCAGGCGATTACGGTCCGTAACTAATTGTTTTGTGTCTAGTCTCGCAGCAGCGGATTTATTAGTCGGTCTAGCTGTAATGCCACCAGCGGTTCTGTTACAAGTACGTATGCGCTTGTTATTCAAAGCTGCAAATACAATAAACGTGTAGAAAAAGCTTAATTTATCTTTAGTGCTAAGCTACAAGCTTTCATCGAGTTTTACTGATCGTGAGAAGATCTTATTTAATATACCGAGATTGCGTTATATTCACAAATTGCGCCACGCATACTATCGTTAATATTTTACTATCGTTAAATATTTAGAACAATATTTAATTACTGTCGGCATTTAATAATCTCGCGGGTAGACGCGTACAATGTCGTCGATTATGACTTTTCACCATCGACATTATCGCTATGCAACAGAGAACAGAGATATCATTTGTAAATCTTTCTTATCTTATAAGAAATTAATTACGCTTTTATCAAATAGAATATTGTTTTGATGAAGCTTACAGGAGGTGCTTGGGAATTAGGCGAGATACTATGTGACTCTTGGGTCTCTCTTGACATTCTACTCTGCACGGCCAGTATTCTCTCGTTATGCGCCATATCTATAGACAGGTAAACTCGATAATATGCATTCTCGAATCTCGTCACGTAGACAGCGGTATTATCGGGGAACACCCTGTTAGCCATTTTAGCTTTTGCGAATAGATTCTCGCATCATTAGAAAAGGAAATTTTACGTACCGTAAATCATCCGATGTCTGTACTTTACGAGCTTCCACGTGAAAAAACGACGGTAGGAGCGGATGAATTTTCCGGTTGGTAGAAAATTTATTTATTCAAGCAACGAATCATTTTTTATTATGTTAGTTTTTCGTTACAACTGAACGAATCAATATTCGCGCTCGCTGAAAGCGATTGTCCCTTTATGTATTTTCTCATCTTCTTTTTCTTTCTTACGTATATTTTATATAGTTGTATGCTTTCTTTTCTTTAATATGGATATAAATATTTAAAATATTATAATAACATATACACACGCAAATATTTTAAAAGTAAAGAAATTACTTAGCAATCAAAGTTTCTTAGCTTTTTCTGCAGCTTTTACTTTAATTTAAGTCACTTCTTGTATTATATTTTTCGTATATCGATAAGATACTTCTAACTTTGTATCTTACTCTATTGGTTGCGGACTAAGTAAATTTGTTTAGGAAATAAAAATTACCATACGTAACTTAATTGTATTTCAAAAATACAATTTTAGCACGCGTGCTTCTCTTTTTTGCAATGTAATTTTCGAACCACTATAAGAATGCTTCAAAAATTTTAGGACGACAAAATGATTCATTTAGGATATTGTTAATAAAGCATTCCTTCTTTTGTATTTGCGATATTTTATTTTTGCCGTTTTCTGGTCGTTAAGCAGAGATATTTATAAGATTATGCAGAATATATCGCGTCCATTGTTAATATTTCTCGTTTAAGGTATCTGGCCGTAACTCAGCCGTTGATATATAGCCGTAGACGGAGGAGCAAAAGACTGGCTGGGGTGATGATAGTAGCGGTATGGATAATGGCCGGTGCTATAACAAGTCCACCTTTATTAGGTTGTTTTCCGCGCGCGACGAATCGTGATATCAAAAAATGCTCCTACAATATGGACTCGTCGTACGTGATATTTTCGGCGATGGGCAGTTTCTTCTTGCCCATGCTGGTAATGTTGTACGTATATGGCAGAATTTCGTGCGTCATAGCGAGCAGACATAGAAATCTGGAGGCGACTAACGAGGGGGAAAATGTCCAATCACGTCGTAAAATCACGGTGAGAACTATTGTACTTGATCTAGTCGTCTCTAGCGACGCAATCAAAAATTATCAGTATACACGATCAGATCGATATTTGTTGTCGTATGTTCTGTTACTTTACGCATTATTTATTATTAGATATTTATCTTTTATCGGGGTTGAGTAAGTTAATTTTTTTTTTAACTAATAATAAGTTAAGTTTAATGTTAATGGCCCAAAAATTAACTAAGTTTATGTTAAAAATTATTTAAACAAAAATTAACTCAGTTAAAGTTAAATTAATACATTATTAATTTATTAAAGTTAAAATAAACTGATAAAAATTATTAAAGTTAATTATTAATTACTTATTAAAGTTAAAAATTAATTCTTTATCAAACAGCCATCCGACAAACTTGTACGACAAATGAAATATTCGCCTTTCAATCAACCATTTTCACACGACTCTGATACTGATGAATTATTTTAACTTGTCTAAAAGAGTTTATAAGTTATCGTTAATACATCTAAAAATAATTAGTTTAAGTTAAAAGTTAACACGTTTAAAATTAAGTTAAAAGTTATTAACCGTTCAACCTTTTAACTTAACTTTTAACTGTTTAACTAGTTACTACTTAATCCTGTCGTTTATTAGATATATATTTACTGTGTAATTCGATAGAATGCTATGATAATGCGGGCGCATCGCGTTTATTATCTGAGTAAACCAATTTTTCTAATTAAAATAATAAAATTTATATGGAAATTAGTATTTTATACGGAAGATTGTGATACGATCGATTACGCTTATCTTGTGTTCTTCTCGTACTTTACAATTTTCTAAATGATAGCGATTATTATTTTAATAAAAGAGTTGAGTTTTATTTTAAAAAAGTTGTGTGTGTGATATAATATCGATAAGATCAGATTAAATTTTCCTGTATTTACACCTGCCTATGCATTAATCTTCCTAATATGCTTTGTTTGTTCGTTCGACGGATGATATTGTAAGCTAATTCTGACGGCAAGATATTAATCACTCGTTTGCTGAGATTCTAGATCAATATTTGGGTTTATCGTTATATGCTATTGATAATAAATGAATATGATAAAACATTAAAAGTAAACATTCAAATATAAGAGTAATAAAGACTTGAATATATGTATATAAAGATAATATTTTAAAAAATTAAATATTTTTTAATTAAAAATCTATAGAAACGTGTATATATATATATATATATACTACAAAAATTTGTATGTATGATCTATTTATATTTCACGTATAATTGAAAAAAGTTTTCTTTGTTCCTTGAAGGAAGTCTTTTAATTATCCGTAATGCTTTTTCGTTGAGTAAAACATCTTTTCATTATGTTCATTTTATAAACAATACAATCTCTTTTTGTTTCTATAATTAAGTTTTAAAAAGGACATTGTAACGTCTAGAGAAATAGAATAAAAAAAAAAAAACAGCAATTAGAAAAACTAAAGTGCTTGCAATGACAAACGTAGCAGCAGAGAATACGCCAACGATAACAATAAGTTTGTTCAGTTATGAGTTTGTCCCAAATTCAAAGTTAACTTTCAATCAGAAAGAACTCATCGTAGAAATAAAAAATTACCTTGCTTTTAATGTAAAGCATATCGTGATTTGCTCAATGAAAGCATCGCGACTCAAGGTAATAAAATCTCTCGTTCTCACAATTTTATTGAAAAAAAGATTAAGAAATCGACTGTTCTCTCATGCGAGTGACGTAAAACTGTTCATGCTTTAATACCGTAATGCGGATTTCACATATTATCCGATCTTATGCGATCAATACGTTATCAATTATTTTACCCAATATATCTTATCTAGATTTCTTTGTCAGACTTGATTTAGTTATAGCAAGTTCTGTAAAAATTTCTTTACAAGCAGATACCTATTATCGTTTTTATAGAAAATAGAGAAAGATATATTAAAGATTATACATATAAAATCATATCGTTACGTTGATAGTCAATGCTGTGTGTGGAGATGTATATATATATATAAAATATTTTAATCAAAAATTCTCTTTACGATAATAATACTTTTGAGTGAATACTTCACAGCTTAATAAAAAGTATTAATTACAATGGAAAAAAAAAAAAAAAAAAAAATTAAATCTTTTCGTAATTTCTTAAAATTGTTAAAATCTTTTGTACAATTATTACAAAATATTGATATTAATTAGTAATTTATGTAACTTTAATGAAACAAAAGTATACACATTATATTACATTGAAATGTATACCTTTATTTAAACACCGATTTAAATATTAAATTTCTGCTTTCTCTTTTATTCAAGTAGTTATTGTCGAGAATAATTATAATATCTTTTAGAAAATATATACTTATCAAATATTGAATTTTGAAAAATCAAATAATATAATATTACGAAAAATTGTTTTGATACTTTTATGCGTGAAATTGCTCGCTTTCTCATTCTTTCTCTGTTTTATGGTTATAAAAAAATGTTATCGTGTTTAAAATAAATATTAAAATTGACTTAATATAAGATTGTTATTTTTATTTATATAGCAACATATAAAATTCTAAAAGTCAAGATACTACTTTTGTACTTATTATTATTTTATTAAATATAGAAGATAAAACTGTAATATATAAATATATTTTTACTATAAAAGCACATAATCAAAAATTGATATTAATTAGTTAGCTTTTGTAACCTTTTATACTACCAGAAACTCTTCCTCGCATTCGTACGTATGTAATACGTCTGTATATAAATGCAAAAAATTTTAATATTGGTGTAACACATTATCTCTGATTTGTAACTTGTTTTTTTTCTAATTTATATAAATTTAAGAAAAGTACATTTTGTGATTATATCTTTAATAAATATTTCTAGCTTTTTCTTGCAATGCGTTTAATTAACGCGAACAATAATACATAATACATCGATCATTGAGTCACGCATTACATAATTATAATAAAAAAAATTATATCGTTTACCTTTTTAAAGACTTACAATAATCCATAATTTTGAAAAATTTTTCGTATTGGAAGATTTTTATCAATCCTTTTAAAATTTATTTTATATACAGTTCTTGTTTATTTATTTCCGAATTCTTTATCTAAAATAAAAATGTATGAATTAGAAGAAGTAGCAAAAAATTGCTAATTATCCTATATATATTATATATATATTACGTAATTATATATGTATATATATTAACTGATTATATATATTAATCAATTATAACAATTGATTGCAATGTTAATTACATAAAAATGTACGTATAGAATTCTGAATTCTCTTTTGACAGATTGATCGTGGGAAAAGCTTTAAAGTACAACGTACAGATTGTGCCGAGAGTAATGTGATATGCGACAAGCCATCCGAGGAAACCGAACCAACGAGCATGTGCAAAAAGTTAGGCACAATCCGAGGTAATCAGCAGAGCTGCATCAACAAAGTCACTAGGGAGACGAAAACTGCGGGTACCCTGGCAGTAGTTGTAGGTGGTTTTGTTGCATGCTGGCTACCATTTTTTATCCTATATCTGGCAACACCTTTTATACCTGTGCAGCCACCAGATGTTCTTATGCCAGCTTTGACGTGGCTAGGTAATCTTTTTTTTTTTTTTTACATATGTATATGTAGATTTTTTTTAAAGCATGTTCATCTTTTTTTATTCTCCGCGTATTCCTCTTGACATTTTTAAAGTTTACGTGAGTCTTAATAAATTATACGTTTTATGTTTTATATTTAAATTTTATTTCTACTTTATTTTACAATTAGCTATAATTACAATTTTTCGCATTGAAAATCTTTTTCATATAAATTAAATTTAAAATCGAATTAAGAGGATAGTTTTTAATAGAAAATGAAAATGAATATATACAAAATTGAATAAAATCTGATACAATTTATTTTAGCTATATTTATATTTTTAATTTTTTATTTATTTCTGTAATATTTTCAGAATCATAATCGTATAATGTAACAGCGATCAGTTAATTGATAAATTATTATTCCAATATTTTTACGGAATAATATGATCGGAAATGATTTTATACGTTTAGGGTGGATCAATTCAGCTATCAACCCGTTCATTTACGCCTTCTATTCGGCAGACTTCAGGCTTGCTTTCTGGCGACTAACATGTCGGAAATGTTCAAAGAGTAGATTAAACTTGGATGGTACGAATCGGAAATTACCCGCTCCAGTTAATTGGAAGAAAGATACGTCGAGGACGTGAAGATCTCCGCACAAGAGTTTCAAACTTGTTCAATTATGTGACATCTCCGGTATTAAAATGACTATGGTTGACTCGCGTTTATTCATACTCGCGATACACTAATGAGAAATGACATGATTAAAGTTAGACATATACAGGGTGTATCTGAAATGATGCACTAAACTTTAGGAGCGTATTCTAGAGGTCAAAATAAGACTTTTTTTTCTTATGAACATGGATTCGCGAATGAACCCCCCTTTGAGCTAAAATTCGAAAATGTGTGAAATTGACCAAACACTCGCAACGCAAATTTATTTATCTCTCAAGAGAGGGTAATAGATAACGTCAAAACCAAGGTCAAATAATAAGGCAATCCATAAATAACAAGTTCAAGTTTTTCCCCCAAATTTTAGGGGCCTCTAGCTCGGAGGAGGGTTCATTTGCGGAGCCATGTTCATAGGAAAAAAGTCTTATTTTGATCTCTAGAATATGCTCCTAAAGTTTAGTGCATCATTTCAGATACACCCTGTATAATTTCAAGTATATATAGGCTTTAACCAATCAATAGTTATTATGTAATTTTATAAGGTATAAGTGTTTCACTACGCACAATACATTAGAATACATACTAATAGAATAGCTGTTCTCAAAAATCATATATCGTATAAACATATATGTCATTCTTTTGTAAATGATTTTTGTGAATTAATATAATTGGCTTTCATAATTTTGTTCGATGTTCATTAACGTTGAAATATTTTTGTGTAATTATATTTCATTAAACTAAATTTCCAAAATGCAATTTACATAATTAATTTTATATATATAATTAATTAAGTAAATTGTAAGAAAAAGTAAAATATTAAAATACACTATAAAATGTATTTTTTAATATATTTATTATGTAGCTTTTGTTGTCGAGATTTTTCTTATTAAAGATTTTTTAATATTACATTTTTTTTTCTACAATTTGTTAACTAACACGTATTTGTTCTATATGTGACCGTGTGATACTTAAATAAAATATACGTGAATATAAGTTAAAATGCAGCAGATTCGTAGCATGTAGCAAATTCCTTTAACGAAAACGACACATATTCTGAAGTAAAAATAATAATGTGTATAATATGATATTAAAATTAATAAGTATTTAATCTCGCGAGAAAAACAATGTTCAATGGATTATACAATAATATGTACAACTGACACTTGATCTGTGATTGATATTGATGCCATCTTGTCGCAATTTATATTTCTATACAAATAATAGAAGATTAAATATTTTCTTCTTACAATTTTTCTTTACATCAAAATATATATAAAAGTGTGGGCACATTTTATATCCAGCTTTTCTAGGAAAACTTGCTACATGCATCGAATGCTTTTTATTAATAATTTGATATCGGAAAATATGCAAGATTATTTGAATATAATATTTTATTTATTTTTATTTATTTATCTTACATAAGAAAATAAAATAGCAAGACATTAAATTATACATATTAAAGGGATGTAAATCTACAAATCATGTAAAAGTAAAAAAATTATTTATAGATAGATATTAAAGTGTTTAGAGAAATATTAAATTATTTTTTAATATTAAATATAAAATATCATATTAAATTAATTAAATTATGAATGAATGCTATTACGAATAGATATTAGCCAACTGAGAGAATATTAATTTACTTAAGTTTCATATATTATTAAGATTTATCAACATTTTAATTAAAGACTGTATGTAGATATTCTTCTCTACAAAATATATTTTGTTAGAAAACCCCGATGATGAATATATGTGTTAATCTGTTATTACTGTATATAATTTTAGAATATTTTACATACTTTCTTAATTTTATTTTCTATTGCAATCTGTTTTTTAAATTCTTATATTATCCTATATATTACTATTAAATATACCATTTATTTTAGTCATCAAAAGATTTCACATTATATAAATTGAATATATATATATATATATATATAGATATATAATTAATGAGATATTAGTTATACAGATATATAACTAATGAGCCAAAATTAATAAACAAATTGCACATTTATTATTATTTTCAATAATTTAGCATATAGTTTGCTTGATTATTTTGATATATTTTTATAATAATAATTAAAATCAGAACATATAAATGTGGAAATTTGGTGCAGCAATAAACACAATAAATTATTTATATGTTGGTTGCGTGTATTTGATTAATTAATATATTTTTGTACAAAATACTGCATGAATTATGAAAATATTATACTTTATATAACTTGCGTCTATGTATCAACTTATAATTCATATATAAAACATAATAGGTATTACTGAGCATAAATATAAATATTAGAATTTTTAGATGTATATTTGTACATATATGATAAAGCAAACAGTTTATGTGTGCAGATAATTAATAAAAATATATACTTTGTATATAGCGATATATAATCAGAATCTCTTTTGAGCAATGTTACATTCTTGAAGATCAATAATCGGCGTTGAAATAATAGTAATATGGCAATATTTTCGAATAATACAATTAGTAGTTATACTTTATTAATAATCATAATGTCATCAATAAAATAAGTAGTTATCTCATATATTAAAAAAATGCTCTAATGTCATACGTACTTAATTTATTATTATTTTTATTTTATTATAATGTATTGGAAAAAGTCTTGATATTTGACCCAATGATATATCTTGAACCAATGAGAAATGTAGATGTTTTCAATGACAAATGTATATGATTTGTGGACCAATATTCTTATCTTGCTTTCTTAAAAAATGTCGAACATAGATACGCGGAAATAATATCAACAATGCTATAACGCAAATAACAGCAGGCATTATATTATCATGTTTTCTTGCAAACTTTGCACTTTTCAATTTTTAGATATAATGTCTATGCGATAAAGTAAGTACAGAAGATACAAAGTGTTTAAAGAAAAATTTAGTTATTATAAACTACAATATATGTGTTTTAATTATATGAATGTGTATTTCAAATAACGTGAGTGATAATATTCATATTAATTACGTAAGTTATAAGAAGCACAGTTCATGCAAAAATCTATATATTAATTAATCTTAGAATTTATACGTTAAGATAAAAATATAGAATCATATAAAAAAATAATTTGAACGAGATATTGTGAGCACGGTTGCGTATTCTTATTAGTCAAACGTATTCTTATTAATCTGCAAACACAATAATTATATAATAAATATAAAAATATGTAGAAATAAAAAAATGTATATCCTCTCTCTTCCCAATTATATTTATATTTATTGACATAATTTTCTTTTTATTTAAATGATTTATTTATACGATATACATCATACATTTTCAAAACTTGTACTATTTTAAAATAATTGACATTACTTCATTTAGTTATAATGCGCATACACAGAAGTTGCGTAAGCATATTGTTAATTGTATTTATTGTTGTTCATGTTCATGTTCATGTTCATGTTCATGTTTATGTTCATGTTCATGTTCATGTTCATGTTCATGTTCATGTTCATGCTCATGCCCATGCTCATGTTCGTGTTCGTGTTCTTTATGATTACCAGTATGTTGTCCTCTCTCATGATCAAGCTTTTCTGCAGCTTTTAAATAACATGCCACTAGAGCAAAACTTTTCTCGCATTTATCTGTATTATCTTTTACTGCAACACAAAAAAAAAATTAATAAAAATGACGAAAAAGTAAAATATATTGTAAAATATAAGTAAAGTATTATATTTTATGCATTTTTTATTATAACATTATTATAACATTAAACTAGCAAAATGCAAATTAATTAATATTCTGCTTATGAATTTATTTAATGTATAATACTATCCATCTTTTTTCTGAATGTAGTCAATAACTTTATTTTTATTATAAAAATTAGAATGTGCATATAATATTGTTGTACCTTTTTCTATGCAATTATCCAGAGCTTTGTAATGATCGTCTCCTGGCTGGGCATTTGTTTTTCCAATAAACTGAGTATGTATATTCTCTATTTTAAATTCCGATTCTTCTATCTAATATTATTTTGTAAAAATAAAAAGAAATATAAATGTGTGAAAAATATGAAATATTGATTAAAATTGTTTTTTTAACAATATAAAAATTATACTTTACATTATGTTTAACGCAAACCATTTTTTCATATTGATATCAAATGTGATGACATATATTAATAATTAATATGTTGGCTTTAAAAAGATAAAGACGTTATAAAATTATTATATCTATATATTTAATATTTAATAATTTAATAATTATATTTAAAAATATAGTTTGTGCAATTTTAAACGTCATGTACCAAAGAAGCTCACCATATTATGTTTCTGCATTAAGCAATGGATTAAGCAACCATTCTTTCTTAGTTTTTCTTGATCTTCAGTTTGTTTATACCTATCATGTATTACATCTCCTATTGTGTATATATCATCTGGAAAATAAATTTTATAGTATTTAAAGAAATATAAAAATATAATATCTATTATATTTATATAATAACTAAAATTTTTTATACTATCTTTATAAAAAATTAAAAGATTTAAATAAAGAAATATTTAAAACTTATATGTAATTTAAAATATTGTTACATCTATAGAAGCAATTTAAAAAATTTATAGATTTATATAAATTAAACTTTAAGTGCGAATAAGTAGCGTCTTCTATTAATTTCTATATTTAAATACATTTAATTCAATAATTAATCATTTCTATATTTCAGTAAAGTTTAAAAAAAAATTGTTTTATAAGAGAATAATCTTCTGCAAAGATATTTTATATGAAATATTAAAAATTGTGAGAGATTAAACATGAAATAAACAATTTTGGTATATTTGAAATATCACTGGCTTAATCACACAATTCTTAATTAAGAAAAAAACACAAATTAAATAAAATTAAACAGGGAATAGCTAATTAAGAGCCTGATGCGGTAAATAATGCGTAAATTAATTTATATATATATATATATATATATATATATATATATATATATATATATGTTTCTTGTTTATTGTGATAATGAACATTTCGATCCTAGTATTTAGACCATCCTCAGCAACTATCAATACAAAAATTATGTATTGACAGTTGCTGAGGATGGTCGAAATACTAAGGCCAAAACATTCATTATTACAATAAACAAGAAACATATATGAAAATTAATTCGCGCATTATTTATTATTTGCGCCGGGCTCTTAATTAGCTATTCTCTACTTAGTTATTTAATATCAGAGCTTTTCATTTCATATTTGAATAAAAGTCTTGTATAAATTAATAACTTACTATCAGTGGTATCAATTTCAGTTAGGCAAACGCTGTAGTCTTGTTGATTGGATCCTAGTTTCCTATCCACATTTGGAATGCTACCTAAGATAGCGGGCTAAAATATATGCAATTATATTTTGTAAATTATATTAATTAATTTTCTCATTCATTTGTATTATTAGATGTTAATTATTATGTTATATAATTTATAATTTAATTTAAATTAAAAGCTAGAAATACTTCAAAGATATTTATAAGAAAAGATATAGTTTTAACTCTTTGTTTTATGGCAAAGTAAGATATTTACAACAAATGCAAAAACGATAATGTAGAACTCGCGCGTCATCTTGCTCGTATAATTTCTCTTGTCTAAGTACTTTGCAGAGCATAACAGCCTCATCGTATTTATATTGTTTGCACATATAAAATGTATAGATAAAATTAAAGAGGCCATAGATTATGTAAACATAAAACATGTGATGTAAAAAAAGTATACTGATAATTTACAAATATTTACACACTTTCTTACTGCTGCAGATATGAGATACTACAATATGAGATGCATACATACAATTTCCTTACATATACATATGTATTTGTTATTCTTATTATCTTTATCTTCCCCAGTCCGCACTTCTGGGTGGTGACCCCTCTACATATATCTACGCGTATGCCTTTTTATAGTTTTTCGCAAACATACGAGACTTATAGTTTAATGCCGAACGTTTAAATTCGAACGATCTAGATTAGAGAGAGGTTCTCTTATCTTAATACCAATATTTTTATGCTAAGTTCCAATACATAAATTAATATACGTTTGTTTATCTGCCCTTTTTATTCGATAAATTTCAGAGTAAGTTTCTGTTAACTGACACGTCGAAAATGTTTAAAGAATAGGTTAAATTATTGGATAAACCCGTTCCAGTTAACAAGCACAAAGATGCATCGGAAGCTTTCATTTACATGAGTTTCAAACTCGTCCAATATTATATATGCCGTTATCAGAATTATATCTGTTATCGACTTATGTTTTCTCATTATCCGTAAACTTGATATATATATTGTTCTCTATTAACTCATAAAGTTTACGGATAATAGAATGGAATTGTGTTTGATATATATATATATATATATATATATATATATATATATATATATATAATGCATATTTGTTCGATTTATATAAAGAATAAGCACAAAGCTATTTTATTTGATTTTATGTCTATTCAAAAAAGAGAGAAAGAGAGAAAGAGAGGGGGGAGGGGAATTATCATATTTTAATATTTATATATATATATTTTTTTTTTTTATAGATTTGAGTTGAATTAAATGGATTTGAATTGATAGAGTTAATTTGAACAGATTTAAACTGTGTGTATATTTCTTAAAAGAAGATACAATTACAAGTCTTTTTTAATAAATGTATTTTCAAGCTGTTTGTGCTTTAAGATTAAAGTTTTGCAGTAATTTATTCTAAGAAAACAAAAATGTAATAATCAATAACGTGATAAAATAGATATGGAATCTTTGAAATATTAATCGAAGAAAAATTGTAAACAGATTATTATAATATATACAAAGATTACATATAATAAAATAAATATATAAATACATATGTCTTTATTATTTCAAATTTAATTATACGATTGCAAGAAAATTGTTCTATAAATGTCTCTTTATAGACATAAAAGTTGTTGAAAGAAGTTGAAAGAAATACTTCGCGTTTACCTTTAATTTCTTATATGTTTCTGTGCTGATTCACGAGGTTTATCTGATCGATACTATTAGCAGTTTTAATCACGCCAAAATTATATCCTCTTGTTATTAGTAAATTCAATAATTTGAAGTATGAAATTTAAACAGCGATCATCCAACTCTAAAATATGTTACTTTCTTGCTCTCGTTTCTTTTATCTTTTATATAATATGTATCGAGAAATATTCGCCAATTTAGTTAAATTAAAATATTAATTTAAAATATCTATGTAATCTTTCATAATCTATAAATCTTTGAAAAGTGTTGAATCTCTTTTCCTCAAAGCTCTTACGACTAATTCTCCTACGCGGTTTTGAATCATCAAAAATATCAAAATTTTATTTCTCTGTCATTAATTTTAAGCAACAACATATAAAAATTGATTTTTTGAACATTTTTATTTTATTCATTTTTATGGGGAGTAGTGTAAAATATATAAAAAAAAAAAAATTAATACTGTTTTTATATATCCTGTTGTTTTATTATATCAGAAAGTCAAGAATATATAATATGAGACAAAACATATATATTTTTTATTTAAATTATGTTTTGTGTTGCAAGTTTACATTAATAAAATTATATAGATAATGTTCAATCAATTATATTTAGACAGTTTGTTCTGCTTCTTCATTTTCATCTGTTTCTATTCTTTTATGCTCTTCATGTTTCTGCAATTTATGTGCAGCTTTTATAACACAAGTAAATAGAGTGAAGCCTTTTTCACATTCTTCCGTAATATTTCTTACTAGAATACAAACAGATATAATTAAAAAGTGTTGCAAAGTATAATATATTTGTATTTTTTTTGGTTCTTTACATTATATTTTAACACAAAATATGTGATGTATTTTGATTAGCTTATTTAAAACTGAGATAAAAATTAGTACATAAATACATATATAATAAATCTGAATTTATTATCTTTTATTTCAAATAATATTTACGATAAATAATAAAATTTCTTATTTATAATAGACATAATAATAATTTACCTTCTTTCATGCAATCACGTGCAACCTTGTGTATTTGGCCTTCCTTAGGTGAACCAGCGGCTTCTTTATTTATTTTAGCATGAACTTTCCCTTCTTTAATGTTTGAACCTTCCATCTAATATTATACAAAAATTTTAAATAGAGAGAAAATAAAAGAATATAAAATTTTGATATTTAAATTTAGGTAATTATATATATATAATTTAAAAAATATATATTTATAAAAGTAAAGATATAATATAGTAAATGTATATCTTTATTATTAATAATGCAAAATGTCGATTTTTATATCATTTTATAGCGGAATAATATTTCATTAACTACATATATTGATTTGATCTTTATGTTAAAAAATTATTTAGCTTTATAAATAATTTAAGATTTTATTATATAACCTTGCATTATATATAACATCATATGCATAAAATTAAATTATATAGTATAAAAATTTACCAAATTTTCTTTTTTTAAGACGCAGACGATAGCGCAACCTAGCTTTCTTGTCCTCTCTTCATTTTCGGGTTCTGCATGTACACCAGTCATTACTTCTT
This sequence comes from Polyergus mexicanus, assembly GCF_030449975.1. Taxonomy (NCBI): domain Eukaryota; kingdom Metazoa; phylum Arthropoda; class Insecta; order Hymenoptera; family Formicidae; genus Polyergus; species Polyergus mexicanus. The sequence continues at coordinate 7,525,176 of NW_027223327.1, read as the reverse complement.
CCTCTTTGTACCAATCATCTAAAAAATAAGTTGCAGAATTATAAAAAAGTACGTTTTTTTACTCGTTCTGAACTATGTATTTTAAATAGATTGAGCAAATATGGAATTTCTGTAACGAATTAAAAAGAATTAGTTTAAACAAAACACTAAAAAATTGTAGAAAGAAACATTTAATCAAATTTGGCAAAGCGAAATTTATTCAAGATTGATCAAAAGCTTTTTAATAATAAGCAGCGAGACAATTTTGCAACACATACTTTATTTTATATCATTACAGCTTACCCCGGGTTATGTTATTTTCCGTCATACAAACATCAAAATTGTCCTCGACAGTTCTTATCGCATTTTTAAATTGTCTTTTTACTTCACTATCAGCTAAATTGGATGTCTGAGAAATATGCAATTTTATTTTATATGTTATCTTAAATAATCTTTTATATTAAGTTGTTATATAAGCGTAAAATATAATTATATTAAGCATATACTATAATTAAATATAATATTTTTATATTTTACATATATTTTCATGATATTAATTCATTTTTGTTGAAATTGAAAATAATTTTTTTTCTTTTTATGAATATCTTAATTTTATTATTTATAATATATTAAAATATATACAAAATTATATGATAAATATTATTTTTGCTATTATTATTATTCTTTATATTATCACAATAAAATTCTTACAGCTGATCCTAAAACATAGATGCAAAGTACAAGAAGTTTCATTTTGCTAAGATTATTTCACTTTATTACACACAATTTTGTAGAATATTTGTAGCTACTGGAATACATCGTATTTATACTGATTGCAAACATAAAATATGCGGGTTAAATAGATATAAGGTCATAGATTATATAAATATTGAATATGCAACATGAGCGCAAATATAAAATCATAGATTATATAAACACTGAATTGCAACAACAATAGTTTTTCGTAATGATAATTATCCCATTATATGATTATTATATGACATATACAGAGTGTAACTAAAATAAGGGAACAAACTTCGGGGGCGAGCTTCCCACACCAAAACATGAAAAAAAGTTCATATCAACATATATCCACTATTATTGAGATACAGCTGAAACAAATGTTTATTAATGGAAAATGAAAAAGTAATATTTATTATTATTTAATATTATTTGTCAATTTTTAATTACAACAAATGTTCAAAATGTCTCCTATTTGATCCAATATATGCATGGACATGTCGGATCATGGATTGCCGCACTCTTTCAAAGATACCGAGGCGATTGCAAATGGTTTGGCAAGCAGCAAAGGTGCGTTCTTTATGTTTTGGTATGGGAAGCTCGCCCTCAAAGTTTGTCCCTTTATTTTACACCTTATAGTTACATCTTGTATATAGAGAAATAGGGGAGAGAAAGATTGGTGAGTATGAAATTGGTTATTAACTGGTTTATTTCTAAACCTATGGAGCGAACTACATTCATTTTGATCTCATTTGCAAGATAATTTAATACCGAACAAAAAGTTTTCTATAAACAAGGATCGAGAAATGCTTCCTTAAAAAGTTAACGCCCGAAAATCTCTGAAATCACTGTGATATTTTACATTTTCACAAATATCAGGAAAAATATGCGTCTTTTAATCAAAAGTACCGAAACGAAACTTGTAGAGAATTAAATTATCTTTCAAATGAGATCAAAGTTCATGTAGTTCCTTCCATAGGTTTTGGAGTAACCGTCAATAATGTTGCGTCCGCGGATCGAAATCGATATTACTCGAACACAATCCGGCACTCGCGTACCGCAACGTAAATAATTAACACTCTTTTTAAAGAGAACAAGAGGAACTTTAATAACAGCTTAGAATACAGCACACAAAACACAGAACAGATAATCTCGTAATCCGTCAATCCGTCCGTTCGGAATCACCACCGACTTGAAATTCAAGATAGCCGATCACTTTCAAGATGTCTGCCGTTGTTTAACAACAACGTGCGTTTGGGGAGACGGGTACAACAGATTCAGGAACAATCGTCACAGATATTTAATTGAGTTTTTAAGCTGAGAAGCAATAAAGAATATCGAAAAAGATTGTTTTGCTGTTATATTTTAAAGAAAATTATTATATTAAAATTATTATGGTTGAATTTTTATTTTACAGCTAATCCAATTCGCGAGAAGATAGATAAAGTTTCAATAAATTAAGCCAATTAAGAAGATAAATAGCGATAAGTCTTGTGTGTGTGTGTTTTTGTGGTACAAACGTAGTAATGAAGCAATAAAAATCGCAATACTCGATTGCGATACGCATAATCAAAATTGATTTGACAAACGTTGAGTCCTCTTTGTAATCGTATTATACGCAATTATAATATGTTTTACAATTTGATGATAATAATTTAATCATACAAGGTCTTTCTGTTGGGTGATATAAGCCAGTTAATATCCGATATATACACGTACATACACATTTATTTCTCTCTAATAACTTTTAAAAAACAAATTTAATATATATGTAACAAAATTATTTCTATCGCTCTCTTCAATTATTAATTTGTAACAGTGCATTTTGAATTATGACAATAAACATATTTAAAAGAAGCTAATATCTATAATAATTATCTCATAGTTACTTTTTTCTAAAATCTATTGAAAAATTAAAAATTATGTATTATTATAATATTTTGTCATATAATATTTTGTTTGTAAACACATTTCATTAAATATAAAATTGACAGTACCCAACATAGATAAAATTGCATATAAATTCGCGCTGCAAGTATTATTAAAGAAATATATAATAAGAATATTTTGAAATACATGTATTGTACATGCGCGTTAGTTCTAACATATCAATGTTCGATACACATACTTTCGTACTTTCACATTACCAGCTGGGTAAAAAGTACTGCTTCGAAACTGCTCTTTCTCTTCAGTACAGTACACGATATAACCGAACTTGGAAAATGTGGTGGCTTAACATATTGATGTAATGTAATTTTAGAAAATTTAACGTGATGCAGTTTCACGCTCTTTCCTGCAGATGGGTGAAGAGAATTCGAATGATACACATGTAAGCTCTACTTTTAGGAATACATATATATATATATATATATATATATATATATATATATATATACATGTATATATATAATAGATAATATTAATATCATGAAAAAATCTGTGGCAATTATATAAAATTTATTTGTAATGTAAATAATTGTGTGTGGATAATATAAAGATATAAAGATATATAAAGATATAATCTAAAGATAAATATTATAAAGAACTTATTTGTGTTGTATAATTGTTTTTATATATATAAAAAAAATATATATATAAATTAACCTATGTCAATAATTCCAATTTAAAGTTTAAAGTAATATAAGAAAAAGAAACGTTTTTTAAATTTTGTATTTAATTAGTAAGTGGAAGATTCTTAATACTACGTGTCTATCACATTGTAAGAAAAACGTGTCTCGTGTTTAATTTCCATGTGTGTATATTTGGGATTTTTAATAACAAAACGTTTCTTAAACTTTACATACGTTTATTTAATAGCGTTCATATTTCGAGAATTTATTACATTATATAAACATAGACATTTTGCTTTTTTTACGCTAATTATCTAATTTGATATACCTATGGTATAGAGTTAGAGTACGTCTAGGCATGCAGTATTCCATCGTTATTTAGTAAAACGTGCTTGCACGATAAACACATTTATACTCATTGCCTTGCACGCTCCCTTATACCTCGGCATACTCATTCGAAACATTTTTCTTTTACACTCGTATCGTATTCACTGACGCATACATTTTTTTCGCGCATTGTTCATTTATTCTCATCAATTCGTACCTCGAGGATATTATCTGATACATTCAAAAATGTTGCTAAAATTTTCGTTAAAAAAGAAGTGTCAGAATTTCACTGCATCATTGCATTATAGCAAGCGAACTTGTAGTTGGAACATAAAATTAATGTTGCAATATATTGAAAAACTTTGCTTGTGACTTTCGAAATTTGCAGAGCCGATACAATCAGATAGAGAGATACACATAAATATAGAGAAAGTCTTTATGAAAACATTTTTATTTTATTCATACAATTAAAAATTATTCATATCGTATTATCGTTTTTCTATATATTTGTAATATAAAATTAAAATACGTAAAATTTCATAATTTTTTTCCATTATAATTATGCTTTCAAATATTTTTTATATTGTCTTCGAATATTTCATAAAAGAAATATTAATTTGATAAACAATTACATCAACTAAATTGATTCGTTGTAAAGATTTCGGTGGAACGCGTATTCCTTTCAACTAGTACCTGCATTTTTTATGTGGAATGTTATATCAATCTTTGCTCGCATAAGTTCTCCAAACAAAAATGTTCAAATTAAAGATTTTACAAATTAGATTTATAAAAAAATCTATAAAATAAAATTTTTTCTCTATACTAAGACATATCCATCGCATACAAAATTGTACAAAATTACATATAATCTGAATTATCCATACATCTGTTTTTTAAATGCGACTGCCTTGAAAAATATAATTATATGTTAATATTATGATGTTAATGTGTCTGCGCATATTGAATATTGACATAAAATATGAAGGTCGCATTTGCATAACTGCAAATAATAGAACATTATTGAATTCATGATATCAATTTAATTTTCTATACGATATGTTTTTTACGGACTATCAGAAATAAAGAATTTCATATCAGTAAATTATGTATTAACGTCAATCGCAGATTTATCTAGTCCCGAAATAATTTAGTAACAGATCTTTTCTATTTGATCTGATTTTTGTTATGTAACTTGTTTCCCTTTGATTGTTCGCGCATGGGATTTAATTAAATTCTTGTAACGGATTTACAAGCGACAAAATAGTTTCCTCGATTCTTGCATCGAATATTACAAAGTATCAGAAGACAAAGTGTCTTGATGCTTACGTATCTTTCGCGGGGTGAATCGGTGCGCAAAATTCACGGAAGCGAACAACCCGATCTCGATAAAGAGGTGATTTCCCGAAAGATTTTACTCCGTAAAGTCAAGTAAAAGATTTCGTTCCCATTGCTAATGGCAAAGCCGAGGCATGTGTGTGTCCTTTGAAGCGTATGATTCGATAACTCGAAGTAAAAGTGTTCGCTACGTGCTATGAAAATAAAAGCCAAATGGTATGCGTCGCGTCGGTCGCATGCGCCAGTCAATCGATCACGAAATATACATGAAACATTTTCGTCAAATAAATATACAAGTACACAGTTTTGCACAGGAATTCTGTGACGCACGGCATGAAAATATATTACGATATTACGAATATTCCCTCTTTTATTATTGTCTAATATATATCATAGCTGTATGCACACAGAGTTCACTGTATACACACATATTTCTCTGCATTACAATTTCATTTGACATAAACATGTCACGACGGATTTGCCGTAATGTAATATAAAATCATAATAACGATATCGCTCTCAAGCGTTGAATTTGATATTAATTTTCAGCTGATAGATAACACGATTTCTTTGTATAAATAAAATATTTATATATTTTATATATCTCGGGGAAAATATATTCGTATAATTTACAGCTCGTAATAATATTCGATAGTCGTTTTTCTACAATTTTGCACCTTTTAATGCTAAATGCGAAATGCATAAACGATTAAATCATATGTTGCGATGGATTATTGATACGACGAGTCAACGTACGCTTGCTTGTATATGTTTATTTATATTTCGTTGGACCAAATGTACAGAATCGTGTTACAAAAATCTGTTCGTCTCCGACATGCGCCAGCTTCAAATGTGTCGTAGAAATTTGTGTAAATTAATATTAACTCAATACTGACAATCGAATAGTTCGTAAACATAACGGCATAGAGAACTTATGCGATTACTAACACTACCAAATTATATAATATATCGTATGATCATGATACACCTATATATCTTTTCATTACGCTATATAAAAAAGAAAAGATAAAGACAAAGAATGATCTTCAGTCTTGTCTATCTATTAACAGATGGATACTATTGTCCACGTTTATACAATTTATAAATCTTTTATTACTCTACTTTCGCTTTACGTCAAAATAAATATACCTTTCATGTAGTGTGAAATTAAGTAAAATAATGTAAAAAAATATGTTAAAGGTCTCCTGCGTGTCTTTAAGACGACAGATAACTTTTTATCGCATTTTCTCATATATATGGCCAGATAAATACTTGGCATTGACAGTTTTTAAGCACGGCAGTCGTATAGTGGCAGTGAAATCCGAAAAAAGATACACTACAATCGTATGATCGTTGAACGTTTAGCGCCCAAAAGCTATGTCTATATAAATCCTATAATTGGTACTTTCTCTCGCGAGGCGCACGCTAGGTGATAAGATCGCGTCAAAATCGTGAAGAATGATAGCGAAATACGTCGAGAGATATTCGCTAGGTGTATGTTTAAAAAATAGTTTAATACACAAATGTTATCAAATAAAAAAAAAAAAAAAACGGAATAAATACATATAAATACTGGCAGTGGAAGATGCGACGTAGTTTTCCGGGATGGGAGAGGTTGAGGGATTGGGATAGATATAAATAGATATAGCGTAGGTACGCGATACGACATACATTAATAGGGGCTTACGAACGAATTACGCTCCTTGATTAAACTAATAGCAAATTAGCTTAGATATAAATAATCCGCTTATACAAAAATAATTACGCGGTTTTGTATCGGCGAACGCCGTTTCGAATTACCGATGATTCACCGATCTATACAGTTACATTCGTCTCGCGATCGGCTGACCATATGTTTATACGCAGGTTGGCTCCATAAATTCTCCATAATTCGTTTCCTCTTCCGTTGGCTCTATGCAGCTTACAGGCTGCATCTCGTATCTCGAAACGTAATATTAGGCCGTAAAGTGAAAAATTCGAAGCGCGCCCTTCGAAATTCGCGATGCAGTCCGTGTCTCGGCGATTTCTTGGCTCTTTCAAAAATTAAGCTACATTCCCACTGCTGCTATCGGTGAGGTGAGATAAAAAGTTGTTAACGGCGTGACTTTCAATTAAATGTCTCTGCCACGCTTAAAATATATTTTACGTTTAAACACTTATCAGTGATTCAATATTCACACATTTGTGACCCTACATGACTTTTTAATGGCATAACTGCTTGTCTTTTTCTGATTATCGTATCATCTACAAACGGTCTAATACGCTAGCTAAAGATTGTGCAGTTAAAGTGATATAGCTTTAACGCTAAATTAGCAGCACTATAACTAAACTCATGAAAAAGACAAGAAACACGCCGCTATTCGTGTCATTATTAAACGCCTCCGATTCGTTTAGATTTATTGGCTATTATGACGATGTTACTCGCGTGTGTATTGTATTATACAAGCGAAATGTTTCAATCGCCAAACCAAATAATCAGCAACAGCGTATTGCAATCATTCACATCATTCTCACAAACATCTCTCTCTCTCTCTCTTTCTCTCTGTTTCTTTCACGCTATTTTTCACGTATTTAGTATTAGATCTTTTTTTTGCAAAAATTCAAAGACCATTGCTCAGTGGGTGGAAATAGCTATGCGATCAAAGATTCGCGTTTAGTGTAAAAATTCGCTGAAGGGAAGATAGACCTAACGTGGGATATGGGCTTCGCGATATACACGCTTAACAAAACTTATCCAATAAATTACGAGAGTCGATAATTTTCATTAAATATAATAGTTTTATATATAAAAATTCAAATAACTTTCGAAGAATATATAATTTGATTAAAATAAAGAAAAAGAACGATGGGGTACATATGGTATTCAACAGATATTAATTTAATTAATGTGTTTTTCACAAATAATTTAAATAAAGGTATCGAACATTGATTGCAAAACTCTTCTTTAAGATATTTTGCAAATAATTTGTTTGTTTTTTTTTTGGTTTTTTTTTCCGTTGTAAAGAATAATCAATACATTTTTTAAACAATGACTTTTAACGGAAATGGCCCGGTTATTACGTTGATTATTATATCGAAACTTTAAAGGAAATTATAATCGCTATCGGGGAAATTGTGTATTAAACAAAATGCGATGCGTATAGATTCTATAAGAAGATTACGGAAGCCTGTTTACACGCCTGCCGCGAATCCCCTATTACCAGTTAGGTCCATTCCGCGCTAAATCAACGACGTAATCGCACGCACTCGTGCGTTTGCGCGATGTTACGAACACGCAAGCGCCCGCGTGCGCGCTTGCGTCACCCCCTTCGTTCGCTTTATATTAACTATATCGGGTCATTATATACGAATAATACCTAGTATACGTTTACAACTGCTTCGAGATATCGATAGAGTCCGTAGCTATATATACGTACAATATAATCTTGCTTCTTCTTTCTTTCTTTCTCTCTCTTTCTCACTTTCTCTCCCTCTCCTTCTCTCTTTTTCTCTTTAATAATACATATCACACTGAGCCGGCTATGTTGTGTGTCCATCTCGTTTTGGCCTGCACTTCGTCACGCACTCCCCTGCGTCTTACGGAGGGATGTCGCGTAGGGGATGTCGAGGGCACGTGTGGTAGCTTCTCGGTCCTCTCTCGCCATCCCGCTGCCGCTCCCTTCGTCATCTCCGCATGGAAGCACGAGAAGCGTTGCTACGGATCCGGGGGTTTCTTCTCGGTCTCGTTTCACGTCTCGACGCGCGTCGACGAGACTCGGGCCGCGATGCGTCGACTGGCTAGTAACATTTGCGAGTGCACGTGCACTTACGCACCAGGTCAACGTCCTTGGTATACCGCATGCCGTCCGTGCAAATTAATCGCACCTGAAAATTAATACGCAATTGTTTATAATGGATAACGGCGGCGGGGTATCATCGGCCAATGATGATCATAATTGCGATAATTGGCACGGATTGTTTCGACCGGCTCATTGCGCGATCGATCACTTTAGAAGATGGCGATATTTAACTAACGCCAATTAACAAGAACAAGAGCGATACGGGTTTTAATATTCAACGGCGTTGTCCATTGTCGATCGAGATAATAGAACAGTAGATCTCTCATAACATGTAAATGTTGATACGACATTAATTTACTCCGAGATTTGATGTTACGCCGAGAGAGAATATCCCCAGACAATTGAAAATTATACAATGGAATCAATGCATTGTATAGTATGTTTCGCGGAATAATCGTATCGCTCGCGAGTTCCAATCGATGTATGAATATCCCATGTACCTTGCGCCGCTTAGTCTTTCGCGGTAAACAGCAGGAATTGCCGCAACTTCCCCAACATTTAGCAAGCTTCACGGGTCGTCGACTCCGACATCCATTCTCGCTATAGTACTCCCTTGTATGCTCCTTGCGACAGGTTGGTGCTGCGACAACGATGTCGATTATTTTTAACGAAAGTGACGGACGTGCACACGATATTATTAACACACGCATACACGAAAAAAAATGTGTGTATTAATAATAAAAAATATTTTTAATATTCTTTTACTATATTTTTTGCATTATTTTTTTTTATAAATGTACATTCATCCTATACATTTTTATATTCACAAAGATAAAGTTAAAGGATGCATCGCATATACCTTTCTCGCAGTATCGCCCTTGCCAGCCAGTTTGACATCGGCAAGCATAACCGTTGGCAAATGGCAATGGTATGCATTGAGAACCTTTTCTGCACTCGTGTCCGATACACGCATGCGAAGGCACCAATCCAGTTATCGGCATGACGATATCTATAATTAACACACACAAAAATTGTTTTTCCAAAATACAATATATCTACATATGACAATTTAAAGAATATTTCAAATTATAATTTATCAATTTTTTTATTTGAATTCTCTATTTAACAATAAGATGTAATTTCTCTTATATATGATCGATTCAACATGCTTTATAAATGTAATATCATTAGTAAATGATAAGTTAATTATGTATAATAATTATATAACATTATGAAATAATTGAAACTTTTTTTATTGAGTGATTGCATAAGTTCGTGCCCGATTTAAATATAAACTTCAATAGATTATATTTTAGAGATAACACTTTTATTAATCAATTATATAGTCTCCATTCTTTTCTACAATGGTTTTCCAACCATCTATAAGCTTGTCGATTCCATTTTTGAAGAAAGAACTTGGTTTTTCTTGAAAAAAGTTTGTAAGGTGCTTTTCGACAGCTTCCTCGGAATTGAGATTCTTGCCATTTAAACTATTCTGCAAAGACCGGAACGGATAAAAATCTGAAGGCGCAATATCTGGAGAATATGGCGGGTGCTGCAGAATTTCCCATTGCAACTCCTACAGTTTTCCTTTCAGTCAGGAGATGCGGCACCCACATATCAAGCTTGGAAATGTATCCAAGCTTTTTTAAATGACGGAAAGCGGTTGAATTATCCATGTTCAGCCTCTCAGCAATATCCTCAGTTGTAATCCTTGGGTTTCTTTCCACTAAGGCGTGCACAATGTCATCATCGATGCCAGAAGGCCGTCCAGAGCGGGGTTGATCCTCCATGTTGAAATCACCATCTCGAAATCTGCCAAACCACTTTTTGACTGTTCGTAGAGCAGGAGCGCGGTCCAAATAAACGCTTTGAATATTTTTTTGTGCAATCCCAACACTCACGCCTTTCCGAAATTCATATAGCATTACATGCCGCAAATGCACCTTTTCGTTCTCCATTTTTAACGATTTCTCTTATGCACAAATGGACTTATCTGAACAATGTCTGACGCTAAATTGACATAAGACAACGTCATCTATTCGGTGTAAGCAACAATTACCACACGAAAACAATAGAACTCCGCCATGCAGCAACTTAATGCCATTTATGAAAATCGGGCACGAACTTATGCAATCATCCAATAAATATGCGATCCATTGTGTTTTGTAATTGTTGCTTCGTTAAAGAAATATTTCTAATTTCAGAAATTTGAGAGTCCTGCGTGCACGACTTTTAACTTTAGCAAGTCGTGTAATTAATAATTATACGTTTGACATACCAGAATGTTCGCGAGGTATATGTTCTTGCGGCATGGATTCCTCGTTACTACCGCCATTGTTAATTCCCTCGGCTGCAACAATATCTCTCGCCTCGTCGGCCTCCTCCTCGCTAGTAGCACATCCGGGAGTAACGCGATGCATCTTTGCGGCGTTGCTGAAGTCCACCAACTTATGATTGATCCACATCTCGGAGATGCAGCCTGAGATAAAGTAGGAAAACTTTTAATGGATCTGGCGAGGGAGAAACTTTTGCTTTATCCTATATAAAGAGTGGCGTGTCATAGGAATGTGTACCGAATGTTGTACGATGCAACTGGATAGGATAATAAACGAGCATACATTCTCTTTCTCTCTCTCTCTCTCTCTCTCTCTCTCTCTCTCTATACGTCAATTTTTATATAAAGATCGTAATCTTTATGTCACTTATATCTTAAGTCAGATCAGTGTGTGTCGATGTTGATGACATTTACTTTCTCTCATACTATTAGTAACATCATTATTTTATAATAAAGAAGAAATTTAAATACAATTATATATATATAATGTCATTATATAATGCATATGATTACGAATTGTACAAGTCATATTGTTACAAAACTTTTTACATCTAGTTTCTCTCGGTTATGCATATCGTGCAACATATTATTTCCTACACTATATGTAAACATAGTAAATCAGTATTGCGCCGAGGGACATCAAAAATGTAACCGAATATTAAATGAGATCTCCGCAAGTTGCAAATTTGTGGCTGGATATTCCGAGTTTGCGACAACTATCGTTTCCCTGCGGAACCGCACGATATTGGTGTTGGAACTAGCAGTAGCCGAGAACACAAATCAACCATGAAATCTTCGATATTCCCAAATCGATGGTTTCATTACTTAACATTATTATGACAACTTCTTTTATCATATTATGTAAACATAATTTAAAAAATAATTGTGATGATCATATAATAAATATAATTATTCAAAATGATTGATATAAATAAAGAAATCGATAAATATTCAATTTTTTTATCTAAATATTGCCGTAACAATATTACAGTGAAATTAACGTTTCTTCGCAATTTCATTAAAAGAAATTGCTTTATCTCTTCATAACGCACACATCTTTATCAATAATATTTTATTAATTTATAAGTATAATGCAGAATTTCATAAAAATTTAATGAGATATTTTTCAGCGACAGAAGAAAATTTACCTTGGAAGCTCGTAGTGTTTCTTAGGTGAAACTCAGTAAATGCGATTTTAGCAACTTCCGGCGCTACACCACCGATGAACATCGGCGTGACAAGCTTGAGATACTCCTTTGGACCGTCGTTGATGATGCTCCTGGCAGGGCCCCGGTCGACGCTCATTGTGAAATTTTTCTTGATCGCCAACAGCTCCGCCATGTGAGGCTTGCCATCGGCCACCATCTCGTAACTGTACATCGTCGAGGTAGGATAATTACCCACGTCATACGAAACCCTCACCCGCCCATTAAAGAGCTCGACGGCGATATGCCCGTCGCTTTGCCCGTCGTAGAGAAGAACCCCGTTTTCCTGCATGGTCGTGAATATGATGGTCACGTTCGCCTCAGGCCTCGTGCGTAGCGGTTCCAGCTCGACCAGCGAGCTATTGTCCACGAAGCTCAGACTCGTCAGGTACTCGCATCGTTTTCCTGAAAATGATAGGTGGTCCCGCGTGTCACGCAGTTTATCCCGTTTACGCCACGCATCGCACGCAAGAGGTAATAGAAGATTCTTTATTCTTGAAATCGTGAAAAGAACTAAATTAATTCTGAATTTTGACAAGAATATATCTAATATCATTTATCGAAGATATTTATAAAAAAAAGAAATATTCATATACAAGAGAGCGATAATTTTCAAATTTAACATTAATCAAAGTCGATGTATAATTTATTTTATCGAATTTTAAAATAAATTATGATCATGTGGCATGTAAATATTCAAGAATGAACCTCTTCTTGAAGAACTTACCGGTATAGCCGGGGTGGCACTGGCAAAGATAGTCCGCGGCGGAGGCAGGAGCTGGCTGGAAGCAGGCACCGTGCTGACAGTCGTGGTGGGCACACGGACTGGTCTGTGGATACAGCATGGCTGTCGAGGGTGCAGCCTCGCAGTATCTCCCTGTATACTCCGCCGCGCACTTACATTCATAATTATTTATGCCGTCAATGCAAGTAGCACCGTTCTGCGAAACAAACAATTTACAGTTTGCAAAGTTAAAAATTTACCGAAAAAAATTTTAAATTACAGCTGAGAGAGAGAGAGAGAGAGAGAGAGAGAGAGAGAGAGAGAGAGACAGATAAAATAATAAATCTAACATAACAATATTATTTTTAAAGAGTCTGTGCTTTTTGAAAAGGAAAGAAATAAAATATTAACATTGCATAAATTAAAAGATATTTAGGTGCTATATTTTTTATGCTTCGTTATTAAATGTGAATTAGGAATGGGTTAATATGTAAAAAGTTTCTTAACTTAAAGCTAGTACATCTGAGATAAAACGCACGTTACGTTAGAGAAAATAAATAGAAATAATAATTTCGGATATCAATGTGTTTCTCTAATGTAATTAATGTCTAGCAGTAACTTTACGGATAAGATGGGACGCGCGCACAAACTGTGCGGATGCAGCTAAACTACTAGCAGAGGGTTACAAATCATCGAGCAGACCGCCAGTTTCACATGCCTGGTCTAAAGTCTCGAACTAAAGGCCATGTATTCCGGCTTAAGTCATATATGTGCAATACTGTATCCCATCTGCGAGTTACACGTGATAATTTTATCAATGGCTGAATCCTGATTGAATCAATAAAAGCAATTGAAGATATTTGACATTAGTTGATATTAAATAAAGATTTATAAGCGCATCGATTACAATTAACATAATTGAAAACTTTATACAATGGAAACTTCACAATTATTTAATTGATTTATAAAAAAACATATTGTAAGTTCAGTATTAAATTATTTTAAGTGTATACAGGATATATACGCTCAATATACGAAAATGAAAGATTCAATGGAAAGTACAATATATCTCGGTAGGTCAATTTCGTGTCATTCATGAAAGCTTAGGTAGCTTGAAACGTGATGTAGTATCGTGGCTTTAGAGCTAGCACCACAAAACTGAAAACTCCACACTCCAGCTTCCGCTATTCCAAAACCGCGCAAACCACTCGGAATTTGGCTAGTATTATAACATTGCACTGCGAAGAAGAACTTTCGCGTAAAATTTTATGCGCCAACTTTACTTCTAGCTCGTGGATCTTGCAAAGTTTCCTTTCGGTCGGAAGATCATATCTATTCGGCTGTGATTCTATTTAAGAGTCGATAGTCAAATAAAAGTTTGGTCCTCATGAATGTCAAGTTATGTCGCTGTTTGACTTTTCATGTTGATACTGTGGTGAATCAAATTGATACTACGTTAAGTGATTCATCCGAGAAATGAGTTTCAAAATGCAATCCGAAGAATAATATAATATATTTGATTGTATTAAATATCCGTGCCGTATAAATATATATAACGCAAGTCTAGAAAAAAAAAAAAAAAAAAAAAAAATAGCAATTATAAAATACATATAATATCGCATAATTAAAATAACGAAGAGCGCTATATTATTACAATCGCTACAAACGTAAAAAAAGAATTAATGGTACGGCACCGAGGAATTAATTGCGATTGTCGCAACTGCCAGCGATATGAGAAAATAAATTTATACGATATGTTGTAAATGAAACAGATATCATCAACCTCGTGTAGATAGGCAGAGTATCGTGCACGCGATTTCTACAGCAATAGTACAATCACTTATTTTACTGAATTTAACAATTAATAATAATAATGTTGTAAAATTGTCATGCACTTTTAGAAATGTTTAAAATTAATTGCATATTGTAAATGAAGAAAAAAAATATTATATAAAAAATTTTATTAAATATTCTCCTTCGTAAAAATTCGTATAAAAATCTACAAATATTTGTTTAATGTTGCGCTTGATATTGCGACATTAAAAAAAAAAAAAAAAAAAAAAAAAAAAAAAAAAAAAAGTGTAAAAGAAGAAATGTAGGAAAATATTATTAAAAACTTAAATTGGAATTATAAAATATTTCGTGACACACTCATTAATAAAACCATATCGTTTAATGTAACATTTATTTTATCGAGTTTCTCCTTACATTATTTTATTGCCAGAAGAGTTTATGATTGGCTACACGCAAAATGTACTTATGTACTTTTGCCAAACATTATTTGTTGTACATTCGAATGAGGCATAGAATATATGTGTAACAAATCCGATAATCGATATATTATTTCAACAAAGCGCGTTATACCTACTATATTCCCTACGTACAATAGCTTCATTGCGCGAAAAGATTAGAAAATGACACGAAATTGGCACTACGCGCGAGGGAATTAAATCCGGGAATTAAATTTCAATCGAAATTGAATGCAATATTATTGAAAGATATCACGCACGTACCTGGCACATATGATCGACACAGTCATCCAGGTTTGCGGAACAATTGAGACCGGCGAAGCCGATCGGGCATTCGCAGCTGTAGTGGGTCTTATGATCGACGCATCGGCCTCCGTTCTCACAGGGGTCGTGCCCCTTTGTGCAAAAGGGTATCTTCTCCTCGCAGTATTCTCCCATGAATCCTGGGGCGCAGTCGCATCGATAGGCCTGTACGAGGTCGACGCAGGTCGCGTTATTAGCGCACCTGTTGTTGGCACAGTCGTCGACGTTGCTCTCACATCGAAGTCCCTTGTACCCGGGGGCGCAGTCGCAACTGTTACACACCGACTGAACGTCAATCGAGACATTGAGCCCGACATGCGATCGCGGTAGATCCGCCAAATATATTCTATATCGCGGCCGATAAACTGCCGATATATTTGTGCGTCTCTTTTTTCCATCTCGCGCGCTTTCGGCACATTAAATTTGACGATTAAATGCTTATAATATGAAATGATATAAGAAAAAGAGAAAAACTTGGAAATTTAATGATATATATATTGAAATTCGAGAAAAAAAATTAACTTGCGTTTGCGGCCTCATTATTGGATTAGAATAGATTAAATTTATATTTGATTGAATTTTCATATTCAATTGGAATAATTAAATAAATTATTATTACATTATTAATAATTAATTATAATTACTGCAAATTTTGTGTGTGTGTGTGTGTGTAAACTACATTATCATTATTATTGTAAGAAATAATATGTATGAAGGAATATAATTGTTTAGAATTTGAGATAAATTAGTCTTTTTATTAGAAATATTGTGTGAATTTTACGCGACATGTTTATATCGATCTGATGCACCCACACTGAAAATAGCAGGTGCGTAAATTTTGTTCATTGATTTTTCGATAATTGCAATAGCCTTTTTGTTATGAGCAGGTTATTGACAGCACCGTCGGCAGTTTATAGTCGGTAGTCGTCACTCCTCGGGGCTCACGTGCAGAGGGTCCCGTTTATTACGCGTGTTGGAAGCTGGAATTTGACGAACGCTTCGATCGGATTCTACTCCGGGCACTACTTTAAGCAACACGGTGCGCCGAAGTTTTCGTAATAGCGTAGCGACAAAAAGACAATTCTTTTTTATTGCGTTTTCACGATTTATCGAATTGAAATCAAACGTAAACTTTGATATGCAATTCTCTATACAAGCGTTTTCTATCGTGCATGTTTAAGTCTATTTTGATGTCCAGACGAACTATTTACAATAATGTCAAACAACTATTTGGTATACGCGAAATGATGCTATGAAATGGTGCAGACTCTACTGATATAATATCTACGATGATATTATTATCGCAATGACATCGATGTTTTTTTTTTATACAATAATACAATTATGCCAATCTGTATTTTTAATATTATTCAATATTTGATAACGTATAGATTCTTTACTTTAATTAATTTTGTCATTATCTTAAAAAAAAAAAATTACATAAATCTTTATATTTTTTTTATACGATAGATCTATTTTGCAGTATTACTATTATATTGTATTCGATCACGATTCTTTTTCAAGATAATAATCAAAGTAATAAGATTCGAATGTCATCAATCTCTCGTTTAATTATGCGTTTGATTATACGTAGTGAAAATTCTACGTAATTTTGTAAGAATAAGAAGCGCTCACGCGAAAGAGGAGAAACAGCTATAGGACACTACACAGGAGGATCTCGAAGGAAGTTTCGTCTAGATACGATACGATATAGCAAACGCTGTCTACGGGTGTACCACTGAACGAACAACTCTAAAGTCAGCCCGACGAGCCACTACTTTGATCAAGACTCGGATTGTCGCGTTTGGTAAGTACCTGAATCTTCCTTCCTCCAGTACTTTGCAAGTTCCGGAGTTCCTGCAAGGATTTCCATAGCACGCGTCAATTTTATGCTGACACCGGTCCCCGTGATATCCTGGCGTGCACTTGCAATGGAACTCCCGGTCCGGAAGCGCCTCGCAAAATCCTCCATTTTCGCATGGCGAGGTGTAACACAGATCGCACTTGGCCAAGACTTCGGCTGGCTGTTGCTTGGCTGCGCGGAAGAAAGGTCTACGATTAATGAGCAATTTTAGTACCCTACCGTGACAATGGGCCAAAAAACCACGAACTAAACAGACTGCGTCGCGTTATACTACGAAAAATCAAAAACATCGTCACGTGCGACAATCAGTATGCGATCGCGGATCAATAATGGCCAAGAGACGAGAAAGATGCCCTCTTGCCTCTCTTATGATAGGCTACGGGCTTTGTGTATCGACATATATACGTGGTTAAATAGAACGGAAGGTATCTTTCAGATCTAATGGAAAATCGATACTCAATGGTCCGTTTTACAACTTGAAGTCGTTACTAAGCAAGATAATGATCTGCGTTTTCGCTCTTCCAGTAGTACAAATATTATATTAAACTATTAATGAATGTCACTGCGTTCTTAAGAACAACATTACATTAGAGTTGCAGATATGGCGTGTAAATGATCGTTCGCTTTGTGTGTTATTTGATTATGAATAACGCGTATTATTCCGTATCATTCGTGAATTAATTAATTTGACGGCGAGCGAAGTCTCTTGGCCATTCTGTCCGCGATCGAGATATATGTTTATAAGATATTTACTTTTGCATTGGAAGGCACTAGCCGGTGTCGTCAAAAGCAATTTGTCTCTCATTGCAGGAGGCTCCATGCACCTGGCTATGCCAGGCTCAACGTAATCTTTCTTCACCCATTCCGCCAACCATCGCATGCTGCAGTCGCAGTAAAGCGGGTTAGACCCTAGGGCGCTGTAAATATTGTCATTGATAAATAGCTGGTGTCGAAAATCGAGTGCGTGTGGTTACAAACGAAACGATACTCACAGATGCGTTATAGACTTGAGGTCTTCGAAAGCTCCCTCTGGGATAATCGATATATCGTTGCCGTGCAGCGAACTGAAAACAAGATTATTGTGCATTTCTTTGTGTTATCGGCCTAGAAACATTAAATTTTATCATTTTATTCGGCTGAAAAGGGACACAGATATCAATTAACAATTTAAGACCTTCCTTTTATATTTTAATGCGATTGGTAATGTTAAATTTTATTTTTGCTCCGTTAATACTGTAGATCCGTTAGAGAGCGCTTATTAAACGACGTCTCGATTTAATAGTACAAAATATCGATTATCCGACAATATAGCGAACGGTGCATAAAAGCGCGTGCATAAATCCTTTCGCGACGGCAGTAAAAAAGGACACGTCGCGATAAAAACTTGAGCCGAATGTTCGTAGATGCGTGACTCACATTATTCGGAGATTTTTCAATCCCGCGAGGGCATTTCGTTGTACGCACTGCAGTTTATTGTAACTGATGATCCTGCAAAAGAGATTTACGCGTCGTACATAACATAAATCGTTTCGCGTGTCTCTTAGAAGAATTCTTCGCGGAGTAAATATTCGACTTACAGGTGCGACAGCTTCGTGAGATTCCTGAAGGTATCGTTGGACAGCATTCCGATCTGGTTGTTGCTCAGATCCCTGAAAACCAAGCGGACGTTAAAACATGGCGAAAGCCGCTCGAAAGATATACGGACGGTGCACGCGTGTTTTATTTACAGTCTGGTGAGAATCCTCAGGTGGTTCAGCCTCTCCGGCTGGATCGTCTTGATGTCGTTCACGTCCAAATACAGCTCGGTGGTTTCCGGTGGAATCCCGCGCGGAATCTCTGTAAGCTGAGACCTCGAACATCTCACCACTGAGCCCGCGCAATTACATTGAGGCGGGCAGTAATCGTCGCCTAGGCAACCCACGCTGTCGTCTGATGGGTGTAAAAGGGTTGGTGGATCGTTAACGAGGATTTGCAATTCAGATCGCGAATATTATTTTATCGAAGCGAATAATGCGATGCGCGCGGTAAAAGTAATTGGCTTATTCCTGAAATTTTCTCGCTATCGCCATTTGGAGATGACATGTAAATTCAAGATACAAACAAATTCGTTGTAAGTTCAAATTTCATTGATATGTAGATCGATATCGATTTTCTATTCGTGTCCGAATGCAAAGCTCATATGCAAAGCTGTATACATCGATTTCACGCGATACTTATCATATCTGTACTCTATTTCAAATTCATAGCGATCCGATCGACAATAAAATACGATAATACAAATTACACGAAGATAAATGTATTTATCTGCAATTGCACAATATTCAAATGCGATTGGACAATGATTAATATTGAATAATACGCACTGTTGCATTTAAACTCATGGTGTGGAATGTCTTTAACAATGGCATCCTTTAATCGGGGCGGATCGTGACACCGGCCAGTGATTCCAGCTATATCTCGTTTCCTCAGCCATCCAGCAAACCACGCGAGATAGCAGTTGCACGATAGCGGATTACTTTGCATGTTGCTGCAAGTAGCGAAAAAATATCGATCAAACGATATAGTAGCAAAATAAGAAAGTAATGAAATTAGATTTTTCAATGATTTTACAGCCGATAATTGTTTACTTACATAGCTCGTATATGCGGCATTCCTTCAAACGATCCCGGCATAACACACGTAATGGAATTACCGTGGAGATTTCTACGCAGAGTCAATCACCGTTTATATTATACGATATCGTTTTATCAACGATGACGATATGTTGTATCAATGAGGTACTTACAGTGTTTTAAGGCTCGACAAACCGGAGAACATCTTGTTGTGTACTTCTCGCAGCCTATTCTCGGACAGAAGCCTGCGAAGAGAAAGCTCGTCACTTGACGAAACGAGGCGTACGACGAAATGAGAAAGGTCGCAAATTACAATTTGCCGTCGTTACTTTTACGAGTCGATAAATATCATTGAATGAACGCGTACGAAAGACGAGATGGTATTCGAGGCATTTCGAAGATGGTATCGCGCGTGATATGTGCATGCTTTAAAAATATATATAGCTATTAACTATGAAAGATTTATGATTCTTGCCATCTACTGAATTATAAATTGTACATAATAAATGACAAGAGGGGCTAATACGGTAATTACAATTTAAATTCTTGTATTCATTTACTATTTCATAAGACGTGATGAACTAATATATATATATATTAGATTAATTAATATACTGTATAGATTAATATAGATTAATTGTCAATAAGAGTATAGTTGTATCTATGGCATTGTAATATTTCTAATAATCGGTATGCACATATAAATTATTTGCGATAAAATTTCACAAACCGTTAAATAAATACTTAAGATACCACTCGAGTCTTTAATAGAAAACCATCGGCATTGTTTTAATAATTTTCCCGCCGACAATGTAGAAAATTCCCCGAAAGATTCTCTAAAGTTGAAAATATCGACTAAGAAGGCCGCGTAAAGAAAACAATTCCGACGTTACACAACGGTACACTTTTAGAACGACTTTCATTGTGCCGGCAAAAGCGAAGTTTTCCGGAAAGACAACGATGACGACATTGTGAAGAAGAAGCCAGCTTTTTGTACGAAAGGAGCGTAAATTCGGGTTGACTTACAGGTCGGTGAGGTTGTGAGCCCCTTGAAAGGCGGACGCCTCGATGCGAGAGATTTTATTCTTCCTGAGATCCAGATGCTGCAACTCCGGCAGCTTCTCGAAGAGACCATCCGCTTTGATCTTGTCCAGTTCATTGTTGCTCAACAGTCTGGCGCGAGAACACACGAGAGGAAAAAGATACATGTCGGAACGAAGTCGCGATGATACGATCATATACGCGCCGAAATGCTCATGTGTTTTGCGCTATGTATGTATCGTTAGTCAAACAGCAAATAGTAAAAAAGAGAGAGAGAGAGAGAGAGAGAAAGAAAAGAGCAAAATTGGTACTTGCCGTTCGTTACTCCATCACTTGTTTTCGACTACCCGCCAAGCAATTTATTCTCTCTACCGCGTTATAACAATGCGCCGCCCAATAAATTTTGCGAATTGCGAGCTGGAATAACTCGTGCAGAAATTGGTGTTGCAGAATTTTCGTGCGATATACCGAGCAATAGTGTAACTTGTGCAGTTGATTGTTTTGCTTCGTTTGTAATTAATACGTTTTAACGTACGGCTACAACTATTAACTTGGAACCTATCGGAGTATAAAAATCTACGCTACGCGCGCATTGAAATGATAAAGTAAAATGATAAATGCAATTCCTATAACAATTATTAGTAGAGTTGGTTGTTTTATTTTTGGATATATGTAAAGCTTTTCGACGAAAATATCCGATCGCAAGAGAGTCAATGTAATATATTAATAAATATTAATATAAGAGATACAAATAAAATACTAAAGCGAAATTAAAAAAAAACCATATATTCGTACTAGAAAAATAATTTGATATATGTACGTATATTTTTATTTTTAAAAACTGATACATATGCATCAATCCCTCTTTCATCGAATAGTATTGAGAAATTATTTTCCAAAGCCGATCCATTAAACGGACTGAATGCATAATTTACTGGGAATAATAGCCCTCTATCTCTTCATTGCCTTTTTTATCCATCGCATTCCACGATTTAATCAGGTGATTATTTGATTCGATAATCGAATTAATATTCGGGCGAAGCAACGAGAAATTTTCTATAGACGAATGATATTCATCCTAATCACTCGACTCAACCATCCAGACCGATCGATCGATTTCTCCGACACTCGAAATAAACACTTTCTCATAAAAAAATAACTAGTCCGTCAATTCTAATAATTTTTTAATGTACTAAATTTAGTAATTGCAATTTAATTTCTCGTGTACTTGTATTATTATATTTTGTAATTAATGCACGTATATACCCACGTATATTTGACACGCTAATTGTTGCCATTAGCTAAAAATGATTATCACTCGAATTGACGCCGATATTAATTACTTTTATAATTCCAGTCTTTAATATTGCTAATAATATTGTGGCTCGTGTGTATTCATTGCACGTTTAAATGTTGATGTCATTATCTAGGTTTACACTTATCGCGAATTGCTGTAATCAATAGATAAGTTGTAGATATTACGATAATATAATTATATTGTAGCGTAAAATTATTACCCATTATTATTTTCTTATTAAAAGCTTGTTATAAGAAAATTTTCATCACGAGATATAGAATTACCTGGCAAGGCAGATATAAATAACGATAATAATAAATTGCGCTATTATTGTTTTTACTTTTATATCTTAAATAACAAAATATTTGATGGAAATGTATCTCTTATTTTAGGTCGACTAACTGCCTCTTTATCAACGCGATGTCACATAGTATTTCGGGAGATACTAAAAATGTTCGCGGTGCAAAGTGCGTTCAGCGTGACAAACATAACTGCATGAAATATATTGCGGATGCTGCTACATCCTGTATGACATAAATTGAGTTTGCCTTTGGTTCTTTCATTTCATACGCCTACGTTCGCCGCTCTCGCGACGCAACGACAAGTAAAATATTGTTAGAGGAAGCTTTAACGGAAATTAGCTGTTTTTTTTATCTGTCAAATCTTTTTCGTTATCAACGATTTATTTATCAAGGAAAAGATATAAAAGTAAAAAAAAAAAAAAAAATGTATACATTTTCCCGATAACATTTTTTCACACCGATCGTAGCATCGAAGACTAACCACGAGCGTTTGTTTATCACCGCGCAGATTTAATATGGATTAAGAGATACACTTACAGAGTCGACGTATAAAGCGGCAGATCCTTCGGTATCGCAGTTAATCTCTTGTTGGAACAATCAACCGTCGCACCATTGCACGTACAGGGCGCGGGACAGGCACCAGGCAGAATACACTCGCCGGCCCTTTTTGTTAACAGCTCCTCGTCACCTGCGGACAAAGTTTCGAGAGATAGAGTCGAACTCGGAACAATCGCGCCTGAGCAACACTTCCGCACTCAATCACGATCCTTCTCCGGGTTAAGACGGGAATAATACTTATCGCAAAACGTTGTTTCGATATCCCGATCACGAATGTACGCTGAGGACGAAGCGTTCCTTCGTGAAAATTACGTCGATCGAGACGTAATTATACAATAACCGCGATGATAATGATGATGATGATGATGATGATGATGTCGATTCATTAACGATAAATTTTGATAATGAACAGTGTAATTAATGACGTCATTAAACGAACCACTCGTACGCGCGAGGCCGTACGTGCTTGCACGTTAATCGAGTGTTTAACGTCGTGCGTTAGTGTTGAGGACTAAATATGTTTATGTATGAATGCGGCTATGGCAGAAATGATTTATCATCATATTATACACCACATTACAATTTGCCGGGTGTGATGTACGCATACGTAATTATATCGACGATACACATTGCACCGTGTATAATGCCGTTTTATATGACGTGTATCGATTGTACAATACTTTCTAGAAAAAACAATAGTGATTTTTATTTGTCGTCAAGATCGTTAAAAGAGAAGAAACCAACAATTGACTTTTTCTCTCTTCCGATATCGAATGCGCACGCATATTTATTTCTCTTTGTCTTCGTCGTTGCATTTTTAAAGGAATAATATCGTGAATTAAAAGCTAATAATTGATGATATTAATCAAAATAAGGAACCACCAATTATTTTTCACATCAATATAATATATACAATAATATATAATATAAATAAAAATAAAAAAAATATCATATAATAATTTCGTAGTACTCGTTTTACATAATGTATATATTAGTTTTATGTATACGATTAAGGTGAATAGATAAAAAAAAAAAAAAATGTAAAATTGCTAATTTAAAATAAATAGATTACTTTTCGTCGTTTGATCCATGTTTCAACGAAACCGCTTCGATGATATTCTTACAGGGAGTGCTGTACAAGGAGCGACATTCGTTTCCTTCTGCAAAGACTAAAAGCACTTTTCTCCTAATTCTCGCGAAATCCTTCGTAAAACAGAAGCAAGGGTATTGCGTAAATTTTTGCCGTGCGCCAGCGGTGCGCAAGTTGCGAAAGTTGTATAGAAAAGTTTTATGCTGGTAACGTAAGTTCTTGTTTGCGGAGCTACACGTAGCAGTTATGCGCGTTTATACAATACCAGCCATGTTCACATATTCGTGCTACCAACATGTTTGTTTTCCACTAACTCTGAATTGAGTTCTGTATAAGTACATGCGGGGGTGGGGGGGGGGGGAGGGTAAGTCGTCAGAAATGGATATCATCTTTTCTTCCAGTCGCATTAACTATGCTCATATGCTACCGGAATAATACAACAGTCTGTTTTATTCTTTCTTGCGTGAATAAATCAACGATATAAGATGAAATAAATATTGTTTATTTCTTGAAGATAAATTTCTATCTCTAGCGATATCGATTTTTAAATATTGTATATAGTTATTGCGGCACACATTAAATCAATTTTAAATTTTGATAATATTAATATTTGCGGCAAGCATGAATATTTACATAAGCATGTTAAAAAGGAATGTTAAAAACTTTTAGGTATTATTGTCAAACAAATACAGCAAATACGACTTTCTCAACAAAACATATGCCGTACAATATATAATGCATTTCAGAGAAATGTGATGACATCTTATCAATACGCTCGAATTATATAATAAATGCTACAGAAAGATAAAATAAATACAAACTACCATGTGATGGAAATAACTGAGATATAAAATTCTTGTATTTCCATAAAAGCCACACATCAAACTTGGTAATCATTGAAGATATACCATGACTTTAATCATAAAAGATATTTTTGTATATAAGATTGATGTAATATTGTTGAAGCATCTTCAGCTCTTTCTCAAATGCTAAGAATATCAAAACGGCAATGTGTATTAAAATTTAAAATAGTTATGTACACAGAAATCATAGCTTCCTTATCTGTATCCAACAACATCCTTATATCTTAACGGTATAATGTGCTCAAATATTTTCTTACGATTTTCTTCCGTGAGCAAACATAAAATTTCATGTCGACAGACGGATAAAATATCGAAAAATGCGATCTTTCCATGGCACGCTCATCTACATCGATCATTTCTATGCAGCTTTATTTCGGTAAACGATTATCGTTTGTACAAGCAGAAACGAAACGAGTTTGCGAGCGTGCCTGCAAATGCACATAATAACATCGACTGACATTAATGCATACCTACCATGTTATATTAGATTAGCGAGATACATCTATCGGCAATTACATACGACCGGCAAAGTGACCAGCATTTATCAAGGGATCCTACTGTGCGAGAACACCTATATATGTATTTAGATCGTCTGGTCACCTGTTCCGGACGTGTCGACAAGAACGAAGAAGAATTGAGACGGAGAGAAAGAAGAAGACGTACGTGTCTGGATATGGGATGCAAGAAACATTGGTAGCAACGGTGGGCGATGTCACACGAGCGAAAATGGAAACCGAGGATCAGAAGTGGCACACTGTGTGTTATCATCCATCAAGTGATTGATAATAAAATAATACGATCCATCAATTTCAATGATTCGCATCGACTTTCAATATATCCTTTCTCTCAGCAAGAGAAGACTATTAATTTATACGTATCTTCAATTAATTTGATCTTTTCTTTTAATTATATATTCGCTTTCTGTTGCTTTTTATATAAGATAAGTGCACGTTTTCATCTTTAACGATTCAAAAGCCAAGATGAAATGAACGATGACAATATTGTCTTGATGCAAAGATGATTAAATTCAAATAGATACGTATATATATATATATATATATATATATATATATATATATGAATGTATGATAATACAAAAATTCGCAAAGATGTGAAATGTAAACGCAAGTCGGCGAATAAAAGGGGTCTATTTACATTCATCGTGCAACATATCTTCCTCCACATAGACTACCGACCTGTATACTATCCTGCCGAAGTGTTAAGAAGAGATATACCGGAAAAGTCGAATCGTGCTTACCCTTACATTTGAACTTGTCGTCCCGCATCGAATCGATCTTCCGTTTCTGCGCTCTTTTTGGCGTTTCGCATTTAGCGCCGGATGTCTCTATAGGGTGCGCGTGAAGATACGCGCTCAGCCATCGTAGATTGCAATCGCAGATGAATGGATTCCTCGCCAAGTGTCTGTGAAAAAAAAAAAAAAAAGAAACAGGTCACTGGAAATGCTTTAAAAGTTGCAAGAAATATTTTTCTTGATTAATTTATTTTTAAAATAATGATTTTTTTACTAAAGTAGATTTTTTTTCAACACGCTAGTGTAAATGTCGGTAAGAAATTTTTTTATTAACAATACGAACAATGTTTTGATGCTTCGCAAATTGGCAAAAGTCCCATTAGCTAATGAACGTATGTTGTTATCGTATAGAGACAACAAGGTGAGACTAGTTAAGTCCTTGAACAGGTCTGTTCGTATGCACGATATCTCATTGGCATTCAGCAACCTGAAACAATAAGTTTCGCCATAATTTCCAACAGTTGCTTCGTTGCGATACTTTACGGGAAAGCGAGAACAATACGTAAGGCTATGAATAAAAACATTTTTTCTCTTCAGTAGTTATAATATGAATTATTAATTTTCTCGCCTTCTTAAAGTTGACTTCGCATCATAAAAAAAAAAAAAAAAAAGACTACCTATATATTAATGTAATTTATTAATTTCGACAAGATTTCTTTATGCAATTGCGTGTTTTGATTCTAAACTTTAATTATGTTTCGTAATTTTTTGTCAATCTACTCACAACAATTGCAAATTTGTCAAGCCTTGGAAAAGACCAGCCGGTAGCTCTGTGATTTTGTTGCCGTACAAAACTCTGCAACGAAATACATCGCCGTTTATTGTTACAGAAAAACAAAGGACATTTTAAAAAATGTATCAATATAAAAAGAGAAAAAAAAATACATACAGAGATTCGAGTGACTTTAAACCGTGAAAAGCGTCCGCTGCTACTTTTTTTATCTGGTTGTTACTCAGGTCACTGCGGATGGAAAATCGGAAACATACGAAATACAAACATAGAAAATTAAACGTTTCGGGCACGATCGAATAATAGTGTGTATATGTATATGTTAGAGCAAGTCAGTCACGAACGTCACTCACATTCTTCGCAATTTTCTATACGGTGAGAAGGCCTTTGGTGGAATTTCCGTAATGCCATTTTGTTCCAATCGTCTGTGCGGGCAATAAAAAAAAAAGCAAATTACAAAAATAAATCAGCACGTTTATGCTAATAGTCGCTTAAAATGCCGGCTATCGATCGCTTTTCGTCTATTCGTCCTATCTTCTTCGTGTTTTGTTCCTTTCAGTTTTCCACAAATATGTACAAAGATAAAGTTTTCATGCGCGTTATATCTATTATTATTTCCTTCATTAATAGAATACACAAAACCATCTGTGATTGTTGGCTTTACATAGGATTGTATAGAAATATGAATAAAAATCACAAAATTTAAAAATTATTAATCTTATTATTTTTTGCAATTTTTTTGTCACAACAAACAATTACAATAGAAAAAAAAAATAAAGCAACGCGTATCTAAAATAATATGTACTTGAATCACAATCCACGTTATCAATAATATACGAACAAGAAATAAATTTCAGGTGAAGTAAAGATACATACAATGCGCAATCATGGCGTGGCGGTTTTACTTACAACTCAGTGGTATCCTCGGGAAGGTGGGTTGGCACTTTCGTCAAGGAGTTCTCCCTGCAATCGACGATCCCATCAGCGCATTTACAAGGATGCGGGCACTGAGGTTCAGCGCTGCATTCCGATCCCGTTCGCTCGACCAGGCCTGAGCACTTGAACTCGTGCTCCTGCAAACAATAGGTTTAGAAGTCGTATCAAGCACGAAGTAGATTAGCAGAGATATCGACAAACTTAACAATTGTTAAAATGTTCCACTAAAATCTTTTATCTCATATAGTAATATAATTGGTTGATGATTAGACTATTCTATCGGAAAGTTCGACAATTATAAATACCTAAATAATTTAATATAAAAATACATTTGTAATATATTTTTGTGTGTAATATATATTAATATGTATTATAGATATATTTATAACAGTATCTACAATATATTAATGTTAACAAAATATAAACGTTTGTAATTTTTGCAAAGAGTTTAATCGATGATAATCTGTCTCTCCGATCAGCCTCACCTGCAGATCGGCGAGATTGCGGTCCTTGAAATGAGCCGGGGATGCACATCGTGTGTGTTGCCCTAGGCGAGGATAACTCCTCAAATGACGCGATAGCCATGCTAAATGGCAATCGCAAGCGAGAGCGTTGTCCGCAAGCTTCAAAGTTCGCAAATGCGACAAACCGTTCAGCATTTCCTTGCCGAGCGTTACGAGTTTGTTGTTATTTAACATTCTGAAATGAATAATATTTAGCAGATGTTTATCTTCCGTCAAGCGCGAAATTATTTTTATAGAAAATTCATCCCTTTTATCTCTAAATAAAATTTTGTCAAACACGTCTACATATACTTACAATATTTCTAAATCTTTCAATTCTCGTATCGAAGCTTCGTCCACGCAGGTCAGTACGTTGTTGTCAAGTAATCTAGGAAAGAAATAATAATTTATGTTTTTCAAATAAACAAAATAATCTAGTAAATCATAAACTTTCTTAAAAATATTACAGTTATATAAAATTTCAAAGCTTTATATCTTTCGCGCACGCTCGAGCTTAATAAATGACATTGAAAAAGATTCACAACGTAGAAAAACATGATACTATAGTGTTTCTCGACATATATATTTAAAAAGCAGACTCAATCGTAGATTTTATCTAAATTTTTGTCAGAGAACATTAGTTGCAATGTGAGTAAAGTTGTCATACATAAAACATCTTGAGCTTATAATGGACTGCTAGACTTTGACTAAATGGCCTCCGGAGAGATTACTATGAAACAATCTATCTTTGTAGCAAGTAAGACTGATAAGATACTTACAAATGTCTAAGAGCGGACACTCCTCTAAGCGTTTTTGGTCCTATAGTGGCAATCTGATTGTGACTGAGGTCTCTGTAATACAAAATATAACATTCTTCCTAAGCGTCGTATCTTGATCTACGCATCAACTAAACTATTCGTTTTTAATCAAATCCAGTAATTATTATCTTAAATATTAATACAATTATATTATTATTTAATTTTAATTAGTATAATTTAAGAAATGTCAAACATACGGATAAAATATATAAAAAAAAATGCTTTGTTAACTTCATTACGCGCGATTTTTTTAGAACCTGTTGAGAAGATATTAATAGAAATATTAAAAATTATTCTTTCTGCCCAGTCCAACTTTGGAATCCATTTCAGAGAGTAAAAAAAACTTAAATATGTTTTTTGTACATTTTTCAAAATATATTCGGCGATATAACACATCTATGTATGTGAACGAGTTTGATTTTTTTTTTTTTTTTTGATCAAATTAAATCAAATTTTTCAAGTGTACTCCGATTCAATAGAGCTTTGCCCTAATTTCTTGTACATGTGACTGCTGTTTCCGGTGTAAAAAGTACCAAAATCCATCAGCGTCACGTTTGTCAGAATCGCGTTACAAACTCGCGACTGTCCATTGACCTCCCGACCTATGGTATACGTTCTCGAAGGCGGATGACCACGTTCATCATCGGTGCAACACCCGCTCGTTCCACTTTATTGCAGCCATAGTCGCGAGTTCGTCCTACATTTTCGATCAATTATTCAAGAGCGTCGAATGCCGCGGCAAATGTACCTTCTCCGCCTTCGATCATCCCCCGGAAAGTTGTCGCTCGTGCGTGTGACCGGCCACACGTGCACCGGATTGTCACGTGAGTGACTATAGACTTAATACTCTTCATCGCGACTGAACTCATTACTCGTGTAACGAGAAACCATTTCCACGGTCTCACGCGACAGTTTCTTACGAACATCTTGACATACTCGTATAGCCATAGAAAATTTGAAATTAGCTTCACGTTATGTTAAAATCGATTCGCGAAAAGAAAAGAGATTTATATCCGAGAAAAACATGTATCGATATAAAAGATATTGGTTATATGGTCCCCTTTCCAAGATAGATATGAAAAATTTAGTCTTTTTCCAAGAACATTTATTACACGTCTTATTAATTGCGTATCTTGAGATCAAATCAAATACGATATCACGAACAGAAAAAAATAATTATACAGTATAATAAATATTCATCTTTTATATTTACTGTATAATTAAATACGCTAATGAAACAACGAATAAGGATTAACAAATAATTGAATCGTCTCTCACTGATACGAAAAGATACCTCTGAACGGATCGAGGATTAGACAAATGGCGCGGTTGGAGTCTCTCGAAAAACGCGCGGATATCACGTGGAACCTCGAAATCTCTTCTCGAGGTCTGAGTTAACCAGAGGCTTGTGATGATAGGTTAGTGGTCTCGGAGTACGGCTCTCGCAATTGACCATCCATTGGGTTGGAACTCGTAATCTGTAATTATGTTTGCGAGAGAACGCGAGGAAGGGTCATGAGGGATAAACGAGAGAGAAAAAGAGAGGAACAATAAAAATGCGAAACAGAGAACGGGATAGAGATGGTATAACCGGGAGAGAAAGAAAGAGAGGAAGACGACGACGACGAGGGGAATGTAAGGTGGAGAGTGTGAGACTGGGAGATTGAACTCCCAGTTCGCTCGAGCCAATCCAGAAAGTAATTACCGAATTTCGACGCGCGGCCGCGTCTGCACCGAACGCACAAAGGGAACTCGCGTCATTCGCGTTCGGGTTGGTCGGCGCGAAATATTATTGTCCCCGTAGAGAGTTTGATCGTGCCATCGAATAAACGTTTGTCACACGCTGCACAATAAAAGTTTGTCTCTCTGGAGGCTCTTCGCGGAAACTATGGAACAAATTAAAAATTTTATAACTATCGATTATTGGCCAGAAACTATATATATTTGATACTATGCATTTTTATCGGTAAAAAAACTCGTATGAATTATTTCGAATAACGAATTCATACATCCGCTAATGCATTGGAAATGTTCTATATCGGTATATGCGATAAAACGTGTTCAATAAATTGGAAAGATCCAATAAGAAAAGGATATGAGAAATATGATAATGAAAAAAGCTCAAGTACCTGCAACATATAAAAACTTGGAATATTAAATTCCCAGCCTGTTCGGTTCAATCGCAAAAAGCAATATTCGAATTTCGAGATCACCGTGCCGATTCGACGAAGACAGCACCTAAAGCTTGTTCTACTTGGAAATATCATTCGTTATTTCAAGCGATTGATTACGAAGATGAAAACAAATCGCGTTATTATGCGTATATAATCAGAGAAAAATTTATTTTTCGTATAATCAGAGATAAAATAAGTAAAAGCATAAATTGAACATAAATCAATTTAAATTTACGAAAACAACGCAATACAGACTTAATCATCGAGTAGCCGAATAATATAAAACTATAAGCTTGATAAACACAACGCTCCTTGTTTGAAATTCACAATAGAACGAGACATCATTCGAAATAGATCCATTGTGGCACTTGAAGCTCAGCGAGCTTAGAGAATAGACGACGATAATGAGGTGCGACAATAATTAATATTGGGCGTTCGTTTCGTGCACTTTCGCATCGTCGCATGTAAGACGAGGGAGCTAGAATAATTCCCAGCTCGCTCGGGCCAATCTAGAAAGCAATTACCGAATTTCGACATGGCCGCGCCCGCGCGAAATTAACAAAAGGACTTTGATGGTCCTCGCCTCTCGCGACCGATCTGTCCAATTTCGAATGTTGCCGGCGCCGTTAACTGCGTTACCGCGATAAGAACGGGGACAAAACGACATTCGACGGATTGCTCGCTTCTGTTCGTAACGGAAGATCTACGCCTTACGATCTTTTCCTATAGCCGATTATGTGGCATTCTCACGAGGGATTGTGAAATTTCGTGGGAGACAAGTCGACGCGCTGAGAATTACAATCAACCACGAATCATTCCTCTGATGTTTAGAATGTTACGTAGAAGCATTCCCGTGTATGTAGTTTTAATAGTCTTTATAATGACATCCTACGTCGAGACTCTTGATTTTTTTTTTTTTTTTTTTTTTTGCGCTCTCTCGAGTTAGACATTTTAATTTGTATATATTCATCTTCGTAATATAAAAAAAATGGAATAAAAATTAAGCAACGACAAATTTACGGTACGTCAGTAGATATAATTACGTGTTGAGGGATATATGAAAATGTCGGATAATATTAACGCGATTTTACATCCGGCTCGCACGTGATATAACACCATACGTCAGGATGAGAGGGATTTACTGCAAGGGCCACGAAGACTGCATAATACAACGTATTACGATAGTCGGGATACACGATAACAACTGTACGATAATTATTACAGCCGCTCGAGCGATAAACCGGGGTTGAGTGCACGGCTCCTTGTACGACGGGCCTATAATTTGTCGACGTTGAGCCACCGCGGCCTCTTCGGGTTCTCGAATTTTGTCCTCTAAATCATTCGCGTGATCGCGCGACTTCGGTTCCATTCGGCGGACGTTTGTCCCGGTTATTATCACGCTTAAGCGTACAGTGGACAAATGTTTTGCAACGTCGTAAAATACAAGCTGCACGTTGCTGGCATCGCGAGAGCCGCAAATACGACCGTGCGACGGAATGATACTAATCAGCTGAGTGCTCGCGCCCCTTTCCATTGTGTCAAACCATTTATTACGTAGGTTTCATCCTCTTATCGTATGGAATACCGTATCTTTTTACGTTTGCGCGATGGGTTAATCATATGTTACGTTCACCACGATCTCGCCCACATCCCAACGAGTCGGCGTCGAATTTACGAGACGAGCGCATAATTAAGTCCACGTGGCTTTCGACCGTGTATTAAGGAGGGTTTAATTAATTGCCTGCCAACTTATCGCTCAATTATCAGGCACGAGATTCTGTATTGGCGATGATTTTCTGAATCGTGTTTGGCTAGAATAGTTTTGATAGAATAGTTTTATTATATATTGAGAAAGTATACATAAACGAGATTATACAATATATACATATATGCAAATAATGAATATAGTATGTAGTGAATTTTATCGTAATATTACAATATTGTATAAGAAGAATTCGGACGAAAATAATACCGCGATATGACACGCTTCATTGATTCTTTCGACAAAAAGCAGAATCTCGCGTCTAATATCTCTTTGTAAAGAGAAAAAGAAAGATGGAGCGAGTTTTCGTAACGCGAGAGGTCTGATTTAATTATAAATTAGAGAAATATCTTGGAGAAGGTCTGCAAAGCAAGCTGTCGCGGAATTACGAGTTTCTGTGAGAGTTTCTGAATAACGGTGGGAGCAGGGCGCGAATTAGCATCTTTCACTTTACGATTTTAACGCCGATTTATTCGCGCCGGATGAAGGATTATCGGGCATCCAAACGCTCGTGGGAATCTCGCCGTAAGGTCGTAACATAATACGTTCTTTTGTAAGGTGGCTGATCCAGCCTTATCGTCAGAAACTGCAGGTTATACCCGAGAGAAGCGCAACCACGAGGAGAGGTAGACGGGAGGGAGGTTTCGAGTCCCGTCCATCTTGCCCACTTTGCAGGATGATAGATGGACGATCTCCTCCTCTCCTTTTCTCCCTTTTTTCTCTCTTCTTTCATTTTCTCCTGCCGCTCCTCTCGTATCTCTTTTTTTTGCGCCTCGGCTCTCTTCCCGGATCCCGCCATCCTGTCATCCGGCGACGAGAGGAGAAGATTCGTGCACTTTTCGACTGCGTGGCTGGCAGCTGCCGGGAACACCAGAAACCTCGGAACGGAAACGGTTCGTGCCCATCGCCCCATCGCGATAAAGACGCGATATCGCTGCTCGTCAAGCCGGCCTGTCTCTATTTTGTTTTTCTCTACAACCGAGATAGCGTCGTGCCGTATTTGATTGAGATTCCGGATCGTGAAGAATGTTATGGCGCGCGTTCAGAGGAAAAGCATCGAGGACGAGACAGCGTAATCACGCGGGATCGGTATTTCTTATGAACGTCAAGGTGGCTGTTCTCGTTAGTGAGAGGCGAACCGTATGTCGGATACGAGGGGGACCAGTGTCATGTCGTTGGAAAAAAGTCGGTTCGCTTTCTCGATGGATACCTTATGGATGAGCATAATTTGTATATACGGAACGACCGCGTGTTCTTCGATACAATCGCCTTCTAAGATCGTATAGCCGTAGTAGCCAGGAATATCTTTGATAAATTGTAATTTGTGAAATCGATGAGATCATAAATGAAAAAAGTACAATTATTTTTTTTTTTAAATACCATATTATAATAATTATTTCTAGATATTTATAACGATGAAATATAAAATTTACCGTCTTTTAATGCGCCAAAATTAATGAGTTTTTATGCATTAAACTCTATTAAAGATTCGTACATAACACGAAACATTGATTTTATCATATCTGACTAATGACTTCATCAATCACATGGCACATGGCAAATGTCTAAAATCGCGGACTCTCTCCCGTCTAATCATTTTGCCCTCCCTTTGGTTACCAAATCAGGCCACGCTAATAAGACAGTCAGGGAGCGATAGTGCACCCCGTACTCAAGCAACTGGTCACGGAAGAGTGAAAACACTTTAGAGCGTCGCGTGCAGAGACGAAAGGCAAGTGTCGGGATGGCGGCATTGCATATCGAGCGATCACCTTTAAGAAGCTAAACCCCCGGGGTGAAAAGTCGCATATACAGCCGCGCGTACATTCGATCGACTCGCGCGGCGGCTTACACAGGCTTACCGGCTTGTGTCTCTCGCGGTACATACAATAGGTATGTAGGCCGTCTGAAAAGTTTATGCGATAACCCTCGTCGTCGCGGTTAACACGATGATGAAAGAGAGAAAAAAAAACAAAGAGATAAAAAGACGGAGACAGAAATGTAAAGGCGGCAATACGTCTGGTATATGAAACTTGACATTTGGAGATCTCACGTGTAATTATTCTCCCGAGATTTAGCTTCTCGAGAAATACCGGACGCGGATGTTGTTATGATATTATGAACTTTCGTGGCATTATAGCCTTGTTGCAACATCGCTCGTATCTTGCGATGTTGCTGCGCTATTTAGCCGCGCGTTATGTACCGTATGACAGATTGCATAAATCCCGCGACATAACGTGTTACTGGCTCTTAATAAATTCTCCTATTCTTCGTTTGTTCGTCGATCTATCGCACGATGATATATCTTGAATTTGCGATACTAACGCAATAATGTAAGCAAGTCTGCTAGCAAGATATTTAAAGCCTAACGTTAATGATGATAAATGTCGAGAGATACTTATCTCTAATCGTGTAACGTAGATAAAATTTATAATTATCAACAAATCAATGTTCGCTAATCTAGATTATAATAAGAAATATTTTTATGATAATATTGTACTCACAGGCGTTTTAAGTTCATCATATTGCTAAAGAGAAGATCGGGCAAGTGGCGTATTTGATTGTTATTTAGACGTAGCTTTTCCACTGCCACCAAATCTTGAAAAGCTCCTCTCTCGATGGTGTGAATTTGATTGTTAGATAGCAACCTGTATATAAAAAATATTTTCCCAATATACAGTACCAATTGGAAAAAAAATGATTATTACCTATTAACACGAATAAAATATGAACAACTTCATATATTGATATCGAGATAATATAATACGAAATTCTGATTTTCTATACTTTATGATTGAGGTAATTGAGAAATTAAGAGTAAATATATTTCTGAAATAATTTTTTTACGTTCAATCATAAAAATTAATACATAATAATATAATTAACATCTTATATTCTTTATTTATTTGACAATTAATTCAAGAGACTTGGATATAACAAGGTAAAAGAATATTACTTACAAAACGTGGAGCGTTGCCATATCCTCAAAGTCTGTTTTGAATATCACCGATATATTATTTCCTTGAAGGTCTCTGTAACATGAAAAATAAAATCAACATAAATATTCATCGATATAAATATAAATTCTTAACAAGTAGGAAATTAAATAAATTAATAATAGCTGTTAGAAAATCATTTGTATGATAGACCGATAAATAATATTGTACATGTCATCTCATGTATAATTACATTGCATAAAAAAAAAAAAATACTGGGCACTTAAACAAGTTTTATTTCTCACATAATGCAGCGTCATGTTATAAGATTCTTTAACGCGCAACTCTATCGATTCAACGGATCTAGTTCCATATCCCGTACCCCTTGACACAGAATGAAAGGTGAACAATTGTATTACGAGAAAGAGAGAGTAAGAGAATGACGAGTACCACGGTATCGTTGTTCTGCCAATAAAAGGGTTATACCACTCCGTTGCGAGAAAACGCGAATTTACTCCTCGCATCGAAAAAGAAGAAGACCGTGAAGTAGACGTCAAACACAGCCGTACGCCAAGCGCGTCTACCTCTCTCGGGGAAGTTTTATTAAGGCCTTATTAAATTGGTTCCTTTTCCCGGGGAAACTTTTTACCTGACAAAAAGCTCAGGATGAACGAGTAACAAAAGTCAGCCTACGCGAGCGCTTTTTCCTCTCAACGCAGATTTTTTTCTTTCCGATCTGACGACCGGCGTAAATTATTCCCTCGTTCTCGTCCGGTGACGTGTAATTCTCTACCGACAACAGAATGACAGAAACGTGCGAAATTTACATCTCACATATGAGATTTAATCCCGGTGCAAATACCATACATTCGATAAAATATCATTCTCATCGACTTGTTTTTCATCAGTAAATTTCTCCGATGTTTACTGGTAAACATAACATCATGTTTACTGGTAAACATAATGTCATTAAAAAACCGTATATTCTGTTTATTTGTAATTATATCACATCTTTCTGTTTCAATATTTCATTCCATTTCTTATCTTAATATTAATGTTTTTTCTCATATACGATTTATTATTTGTATTTCTATAGAATTTCGCCAATAAATATAGTGGCAGAAAAATAATCGTCGAATAACACGATGCAATTTTAATTCTAGAAAATTCTCGCAGAAACATAAAAGTTTAGAAGTAAAGGGAAAAAAAAAAAATCACTTCTTCAGTCGTTCGTGAGGTAGTTAATTATAATACCCTAAGATAATGACTACGAATACTTCCCGCTAACTTTATTAAGATATTAAGCGCCCTCCTTAATACGTTGCAGGTAATATCTAATTACGAATCGTTATATTTGAAGAGGAAGCTGAAAATACCTCCCGCGGGAGGAGCCTGGCCAATCGCATTATGGAATCGAGGCCCATCGAACCTCGACGCATAATCCACTTTATCGACGATTCGATTAATTCTCGACGGGATAAAACGGTGACGGCTACCCAACGTCTAACGAGAGCTTTAGGAGCTACCTAACGAACGATGTCACTTTTCCTGTTAACGTTGTCACTACCTCTCATGGTTCTTTTGTAGAATGAGTGCGATGAATGTCGTTATGACGAACAAACAATGTAATTGAGAGAATAGATGACAATATTTTGGTTTCCACTTTCATGTCATATAAAAGTTGATTAGATTAAAGTTCTCTTATCTTAATAAAATAAATCAAAATCTCTGATTTTAATTTCAGTGATAAATTGTTTGATTAACTTGTCATTGATTGTTTTTAAATTAAAATATCAAGGCTTCTCGCTCTCTGTAATATGTGTGCGTGTGTGTGTGTGTGTGTATGAGAGATATTATTTGATCATCTGTGATGAATGGACGTGAACGCAATAGAAGTTTAAACCGCGCTGTCTCCGTTATTACTGCGATTATTCAAAGTCCTCGACGACATCCTCTGTGCGAAATATCGTGGTTCATGAACCAACCACTAACTCGCAGAATAAGATAGAAACTTGGCGTGTGCCGTTTGCACGACAGATTTGCGCTTCCTCGAATCCTAATGTGGCCTTTCGCGGAGACCCTCGGCAAGCTTATGTGGCGTTACGCTCAATTAAAATAGCGCGATATCTTCTCGGAAAGCAATAACTGCGATCGTTCGGATAATCGTCTTGTATGGAGAACCTTGGCTCGACAAACTGAATAGAGGAGTGTCTTGAGCAGTGCAAAGGATCGGTTGCCCGAAGCGACAGTTTGTAATTCGTCGTTACGATGAGACAAAATATCTTCGCGATATATCCATGTGTTCGCGTTCTATTTGTTCTCTTAAGTTCTTTCGAAAATTTTCGATGAGGGACATTTTGCCAGATATCAACCTAAGAACAAAAGTCAAGTGTAATTTTTGCTCAATCATTGTAAAATAAAATAACGCGCTTCATTTATCAATTTTTTTGATAATTTATAGTCATTTGAAATTGATGTAACCATGTTAGACTGATTAATGAAAAATCTTTTAAATCGAACATTGAAAATCCGTTTGAAGCGTAGTGATATTTAAAATGAATGCACCACTGGATGAGATGAGCATGTTCGTCGTAACACGAAAGTCACTAAATGATACGCGAAATAATTTGAATTTTTTTTTTTAAATTTATATCACATTTATATCGCGCGATGGAATGAATTCCATAAAATTTGAGTCGCATGCGTCATTAAATGCGCTTCGCCAAATATATTGTTGGCCCGAATCCACAAATAGTCACGACAATTTAGTAATATCAGAGATCGTCCAACAAAAAGGCATAACGACTTAGAAAAAAATAATTAATTCTAAAAGATTTAGTCGCTGCTGCGATGATGAATGCTTATCGCGGTCCTGAGATTCAAGCCGTATATCCTGTTGTTGATTCGATTTGATCGCTACAATGACATTGTAAATTCAATAGCATTCTGGAAGACGCAATTTTCGTTTTGCACTTTTGTCAGGCGACTCACGTAGCGGATAACGAAATTACATCTCGCGTCGCCGACCGGAACATCCGCTAAATACGTTTGTACGGATTTTCGCGAAGACGGGGAGATCAGAAGCGGAGCAAGAAGGGATGAAATAGGGTTAATGGTTTGAGAATTTGAAAGAACAGAAAGGAACAGTTCATAGAATAACGCGAGCTTGGTAGACAATGTCCGAGAATAAGGGTGTCGGTGGTACATGTCTATATTTGAGTTGTGGCGGGATGAGTAAGCACAGAGGGAGGGGAGGACAGGCTGCTGGCAGATATAATCAAAGTTTGCAGACAACCCCGATCCGAAGGAAAGCCTCTGCGAGAAACACAAGGGTAGGAACATGAGGGATACCGCTGCGGGATCGACCGGATATCCGGTCGTATCTCACATCACCGCACGACGCCGCGCGGTGTCGATACGGCTGCTTAATGTCGTAGAAATGTCGCGGGTGGAGATAAAGGAGAGAAACCAAACCGCGACAAGATGAGACGAGTCTATGGAAAGGATCGGCGACGGGCGTTTCGATTCCCTCGTGAACGAAGCCATTTGCTTGCTTTTCTTCCCGGGATTTGAGGATCGAATAATTTATGGGCAATGATTATATTTCGATTATGCGTGCGTCTGCGTGTATATATAATAATATAGGAAATACCATAACATAATTTATTATATGAGCGCGCACATATATATATTGGACGATTGCATGAGTTCGTGCCCGATTTTCATAGATGGCATTAAGTTGCCGCATGGCGGAGTTGTATTGTTTTCGTGTGGTAATTGTTGCTTACACCGAATAGATGACGTTGTCTTATGTCAATTTAGCGTCAGACATTGTTCAGATAAGTCCATTTGTGCATAAGGGAAATCATTAAAAATGGAGAATGAAAGGTGCATTTGCGGCAAATAATGCTATATGAATTTCGGAAAGGCGTGAGTGTTGGGATTGCACAAAAAAATATTCAAAGCGTTTATTTGGACCGCGCTCCTGCTCTCCGAACAGTCAAAAAGTGGTTTGGCAGATTTCGAAATGGTGATTTCAACATGGAGGATCAACCCCGCTCTGGACGGCCTTCTGGCATTGATGATGACATTGTGCATGCCTTAGTGGAAAGAAACCCAAGGATTACAACTGAGGATATTGCTGAGAGGCTGAACATCGATAATTCAACCGCTTTTCGTCATTTAAAAAAGCTTGGATACATTTCCAAGCTTGATACGTGGGTGCCGCGTCTCCTGACTGAAAGGAATAAGCTGCAGGAAAACTGCAGGAGTTGCAATGGGAAATTCTGCAACACCCGCCATATTCTCCAGATATTGCGCCTTCAGATTTTTATCCGTTCCGGTCTTTGCAGAATAGTTTAAATGGCAAGAATCTCAATTCTGAGGAAGCTGTCGAAAACCATCTTACAAACTTTTTTCAAGAAAAACCAAGTTCTTTCTTCAAAAACGGAATCGACAAGCTTATAGATAGTTGGAAAACCATTGTAGAAAAGAATGGAGACTATATAATTGATTAATAAAAGTGTTAGCTCTAAAATATAAACTATTGAAGTTTATATTTAAATCGGGCACGAACTTATGCAATCACCCAATATATATATATATATATCCTTCTAATTATTTCAGTCTATTTGATATTACATAACAAAAATTCTCTCGATTTACGCGCGATAAAGTACTTCAGTTCGTTTATGATTGTGAGTAGCACCATTTTTCCACAAAGTTAGAGAGACTCTAACAGAATAATGTACACCTTGTGACAATAATATCCGCTTGCAGGCCGATTTATTTCCCCGAGAAAATATAGTCTCCTCGTTCGAGTAGATCGCGTTTCCAATTTTTCCAGCGCATTCGTAGCGTCTGAAATCACAGATCCAGATAAGTTGAATATTGCATTTGAAGCGACTGTTCATTTCTGCGAACGAATCCATGGAAATTTTGCAGCAAGTTAGATGAAGGATGGACGGAGATAGCTGCTCAATGAAAACATCGTGTCAGATAAGAAAGAAAGCCGCTACGGGGAGAAAATATAGTCTTCGTGTCAGTGTAGAAGTGCAAATGAAATCTCTTGATTGAGTTTACCATTCAAGTATCGACGCCCTTGGTCTCTCCGGATCGACAAGGGTGGAAGAAAAAGGCAAAGGTATCGAGTCGATTTGACGTATCGACGGCTTTCCGTTCGACTCGCTATTCTCGAATAATTGTGAATCGGAATGACAGGAATGTGAGCGGTATCCCATGGTTCATATTACAAACGAAAAATTAGATAAAAACTGGTACTCAAGCTACTTATAATTAGATTCTTTTAATACTATTATTTTTTAAATTAATCATTATCTCATAAACTTGTATATATTTTTCAACCCTCTGACCATAATTCGTATCACTGTTCCGCAAGCGACACCGTGTATTGTGTATATTGTGAGAAAATGGTAGTAAACTGAAGACGGGGATAGTTGATTCATGGTATAATAGTTTGGTATAGAAGGCAGATGGGTTTTACATTACTGTCGCGTTTTGTGCACCGTCCCAGAACAATGCAATTAACAGTTCAGTGTTTAAACTTAAGCTTTGGCGGCATTACCGTGGAAACTTATTGCGGTGAGGAAAGTTACAGTAACGCAACAAACACACCTTGACTTCTGAAACATTTAGACGGGATTCTACGCTGCAATATAGTATCGCCCAGTCTATGCTTGAATTTATCAAGTTGGCATGGGTCCAAGATGAAAATTTTTTTTTTGTTTCCTGACGGACGATCGTTTCTCACCGTGCGCGCCGCTCACGTGTCAACCTAGTAAAATCAAATATTAACGATCGCCAGGATGTAGAATCGCACTTATGTGCCTGCGTATTTATGACACGATATGTGCGTGTGTGTATGTAGCGACACATCACTCTTATAGCAGCCACGTTTTATGTATGAGAAAATAAAGCGCCTTAGAAATACGAAGAACCTGTCCAACGGATAAAAAGTGCATAAAAATGCAGAATTCAGCGATCAATAAAAATATGACATTTGTCGTAATGATGCAAAACCGATTTCAGTTCACAATTTTTTTTTTATAATAATACCATTTTTTTTATAATAATCACAAACAGGAAGTCTATAAAGACAGGGGGAATGTTATACCGCTCGTCGCATTACATTGAGTAATTAATAATTCGTTGATTGATTACATTTGTTAAATCTCCGTTTTATCATATCATTTCAAATTTACTTATATATATATATCATGTATTCAAATATAATTTCAAATTCAATATATTGTATAAAAATATAAGAGCATATTATATTATGTACATTTTATATTATTAATAATGATAAAAAATCACAATGAAGCACAATTTTTAAAATTGTAAACAAAAGCAGTATAAATATTGTATGTGTTTAAATTAATTAAATTTTAACTAGTCAATCTTTCCGTGACCAATAACATCGCTATCACCATGACATCGATTTAAAAACGGTCATTTCTTCAACAAGGCAATCGTTTGACTCTTTGAGCAATGCAATTTAAAGTGAATGTCATATAACTTGGACGCAGTTCAGAGCAGCGATAACAATCGCTGCTTGTGGAGCAGAAACGCGGACGGTCACTAAGTCCGTTGCATGCATTTTAGTATTTCTCCACCAGCTGCGTATGACGGTCTGTTAGCGTACACCTAACAGCAGAATCGATACTAAACATCCCTGGTTATGTATACAGAAAAAGCGCCGAACTATTGTTTTATAGTCAGATCGGGATGTGATCCGTTTGCCAACGCAAGTAATTTAGCAAAGATAAATGCAGGTTCGCGTATAAAGGAGCTACCTGGACTGACCTAAAATATGGCGAAAAAAAAAAAACTCCTTGGAGTTTGTACTAAGAGTAGTAATTGATCGATCGATTTGTCATTCGGGCGGCAAATTACTTCCTAATGTATGTTCTGCGTTCGGAGTCTTGAGCGAAAACTAATAGCAAACACATTTTACGGAGAATATAAATACATTATCTCTGTTTAAATTACAGAAAATACCGAAATGTTTCAAATATTGTTATTTCACATACGCGGAGATAAATAATTTATATAATTATAATTACGATTGCAAATGTCTCGCAAATGCAATGCGCGTTATAAACTATGTAAATACGTTATTTATGCTGTTATTAATTCCGTGACTGTGCAAATATATTATTATGATAGCTATTTGCATTGAAATGTATGATTTTTTTATGATACACTTTTCTGCTACAATCTTCATGTTATTATTAAATGTATAATAATTCAAGACATCCTTTTGTATCATTTATATCAATATTTGATGCGTAAACACAAAGATATACTTTGTAGCAGCTAAAGATACTTGTTCTCCATTATTTTAAGTAGCGACGGGATTGCAATGTAACCGAGAGCGGTAAAATATCGTTTTGCCCGGAGGATATATTACACTTTTAAGAATTTCCGACGGTGTAGGCAGTTCGTTAGCGAGTGTAACTAGTCAAGCAAAAATAAATATTCGCCCACGTAGCAGTGCAGTCCGATCGGAAGTACGGAAAGCATGTATCAAGTAACACAACCTAGGAATCCTTTTTACAATTTAGTTAAACGTTTACGCTCGCGTATATTCGAATCGGCGATCAGATGTAAATTCAATTATGTGCAACGAAAATTTATTTCTACAGCAATGCTAGATATTACATATATATTACTTATCATAAATATTTAACGTCAAATATCACCATAAAATTAATAAAGCCGTCTATAAATTTTGTTAACAGATCCGAGAAATGAATTTAGGCCGTTAATCAGATATTTCGATAATATTATATATGATATGTATAGAATAAATTTGTACGAATACACGTTAGTTTTTTCCGCGTATAAATATATGCAAGCAGCAACGTTTAAAAATATTGTACATTGTCCATGATTGTAGATCATTGTAGATAAAGTTGTTTTATTTATAATATGCAACTATATATATAATTTTAGATCGCTTGAACTATCTTATTTTATGGATTTATATGTTCAATCTAACTATATTTAAACAATTAATAATTTTTTTGCGACAAAATTTAATATAAAATTTTAGTTATAATTTTATGTATTATGCAATGCGTACATTTGTATACGGTGAATTATAGTGTCTAAAAGGGGCTTAAATGACTTTTGATGGAGTTAATAAATAAAAAACAAGTATAGATT
Organism: Polyergus mexicanus; assembly: GCF_030449975.1. Classification (NCBI taxonomy): domain Eukaryota; kingdom Metazoa; phylum Arthropoda; class Insecta; order Hymenoptera; family Formicidae; genus Polyergus; species Polyergus mexicanus. The sequence goes on along the minus strand of NW_027223327.1, from coordinate 7,480,641 downwards.
ATGTTATAACAACTTATAAATAATTCATATTTTTTTAATAGACAAAGAAATTGAGATATTAATTAATGCATCGATAATAATTGCATTTCGTTAATAGACATTGTATAGGAAACATACAAATTCATTGACAATAAACATTCGAGCGAAAAGATATATGTGAAACGTCGCACATAGTTCCTTCAAAGCACTCCAAAGTAGTAATTTGTATCGTTTTATCTAGCGGAAAAGCATGCATCTCTCCTTTAAGGTTCCCTGACACCCGTACACTGGCCGGTGTGCAACTGGTTGAGAAAAGACAAATATACTAGTATGTGTAACAACCGACGTGGACTCGTTATAACGCAGGGGAAATTACATAGAGACTCTTATTGTTAGATAGTTCTTGTAGCCATGTGATTTTTCTACTCTTTCTCCAAGCAGACCGCGACCCCATATCGCGAGAACATAAAGCGGCCACGATGGTCCACGATGGCGAGTTTTATCGCGATAGCATGCATCTCGCGCTGTAAAACAGGATGTACCGTGCGTCTGTTACGCTGTTCATGTAATCCAGGAATGAGATGGAATGCGTTAAGGGTTGAACGTGCAAGATAAAATCCGTCTTTCTACATCAACAAAGGCAAGAATATAATGCGTCTCTCACATGCATTATATGAACAATTAGAAAGAAGAGGAAGAGCGAAGTTTGATATTTATTGAGAGAACGCAGGTTTCTTCTTTTATACTATCTTATTAATATACTAGAACAAGCGCGCGCCATTTATTTTGCATGTATAATTATTTATACGTATTAACTCTAATTCTCCGTTTTCTTCAAAATAAATTAAATAAAAATTACATCACACACACACACACACACACTTAATATTTAAACTGTCAAATGTGTCGCTCACAGTTATGACAGGCTTTTATTGATATAAAGTAATGCACAGCGCAGCATCGAGATAACCAATCAGCATCGCAGAAAAGAGGTAACAATTTGCTAGTAGATTTAACATGCCTTTTTAAAAGTGGATATTTCAATAAGAGCTACTCACGGCATATTATTAAAATATTATAAAATGTGTATGTGTTATATAAAATATTATAAAATACGCCATTTAGTTTTTATAAATGATAATAGATAAAAATGATAAAAATATCGCGATATCTCTTGCAATATTAGTTTTAGCATAGAAATGTTAAAAGTTTCTTTTATGTTTCGTGGGGTGTTACCGAGAACTCTAAATAAAAAGTCGGACAAAAATTGCGAAAAAATTTATCTTTAAAAGATTTAAAATTTATTTCAAATATATACTTGTATATATAATTTAATATTTTGTATATATGTACCATATATATATCATAATACATCAAATATTTCGGCAATGAATTATCAATAAAACATTGTATTCGGCCTTGCTTCGGTGGCGTAAACATTAGCGCGCTGTTGTTTACATGTTACGGCTACCATTGAATAGGACTGTAATAGTGGGAGACGCTACGTCACAAATTCCTTTTGTACAATACTTATTATAGTTATTATCATTCACGCGACGACACTCGAAGGAAAAGGTAGCGATGCGAGAGAGAGAGAGAGACGCTCCGTTAAATTTCTTTTCGCGTCGATTCCATCAATCGATTTCGTCTTCTTTCGCTTCCGCTTAACCTTTGCTCGAAGTAATCGGTGAATTCCCGACTGGTCGACTCGAAGTGTCATTCTCACGTGAAGCGGGATTCGATCGTGTCGAAATTCGAAAGTGCGGGAGTGTCGTTCAAAGTATCGCGCGTGTCAATCAATCTGAGAGGAGGAGGAGATCTAGGAGAGGCATCGGGCACCATTGGAACAACTTTGTGGTAAGTAATTTGTTATTTGTATATTAATTATTTATTAACTGCGTACGTACAATTTAATTTAAATAATTAATCGCGTAATTTGGCTTTTTATTTATATGATTTAAATAAAAAAGAATTAGAAGGAAAAAGATTTTTATATAAAAGCTATAATTGTAAAAGTTTCCACTTTTAAATTATAGCCTTTATATGAAATTATTCAAATTATTAGTAGGTTTTTTTTTTTCTAAACTTATAAAATTATTTTATTAATTTGCTTATTATTATATCCATCGAATATAAAATTCAATGCGTACAATAAAATTTTTGAAATATTAATTATGTTGAGCATTGTTACAATTTGCATTTTCTATTTGTATGTAACAGATCAAGGTAGCGATCCTGACATTTTGAGAGGAGAAGGAGGCCTAGGAGAGGTATCCTGCACCGGCGGATGCAACCCTAAGGTGAGTATTTATTATTTATATATCGGTTGTTAAAAATCGCGTACGCGCATTGATTCGGTCTTTTTATATTTGAATGAATTAAACGAGAGAAAATTAAAAAGAAAAACTTTTACATAAATCTTATAAAAGTTTCTATTTGAAAGATAAATCTTTTTATAATTTATAAAATTGTTCCATATTTATCTAGAGCTTCTTAGTATTGTACGCATCGGATATAAAATATTCCGCATGAAATTTTAATTATATTTTGGACGCTGCTATAATTTGGACTTTATATTTATGTTACAGACAACGTAGCCTCAAGACCAACAACTCCGCTGTTGCGCATCAGTGTCGGTGAGTGACGAACTTTATTTTATTTTGAGATAATGGATTCGTAGATGTAAATATAGATTGTAGATAAATCCGTTGCCTCAAAATGGATGGGCTAGAATAGATTAAATAGATAGATATATATATACCAATGACATTTAATAGATTTTTATTTTATTTAAATAAAAGATAAATTTTATTTTATTAAAATTTTTTAATGAAAAAGGCGCTAGTAATTTTATTTATTATACAAAATAATAATAACTTATTCTTATATTGCGCCTACTTCATCTTAATTTTTTTAGCCCCTTCATCTGTACTACATTTAGCTAATATTATATAAAGCTTGTTTTAATTTATGTTAAGCCAAATTATCGATCTATTAAATTATATAAAACGTAAGTGATTATTAATCTTATTTTAATATAAATTATACATTATTATATATATAAATAATATATTATATATTATTATAGGAATTTTATTTAATTATTAATTGTTGATTGATAACTTGGTATTATATTAATTAAAGAAAAGTTACATTAAAATGATGCATGACAAACGGTTGTAATGTCTCATGACCGTGAACGTGATCTCTGATAGAGATCAGAGCTACATCTTTGACTAAATGTAGTCAGAATGAATATGGCCAGAATCAAGGAAAGGTAGGTCCAAGTGGCCCAATGGAAGCAACATAGTTGACCAATATCGTGGTCAAAAGGCACAAAAATACACATGTTGGGCAATAACATGCGTTTGTGCATTTCTACGTGCAATATGGCACGTAATCAAGAATGCTACCGGTGCGTTCTATTAAGGCACGTGAATAGAAGACTTGGGTAGGACACGCGAATAGGGCACGCGATTAAAACACATTCCCCAAAATTTCGGTGATCCCAGATTCCCACTGGCTCAACGAGAAAAAGTAAAGTTGTTAGGATTATCTTAACTTAAGATAGTCATTTAATTCCTTAAGCATTTAATTCTTTAAAATTCTTAAGAAAATTAAAAAATAGGATTCTTTTTAGTAAAACCAGAAAGTGAAAATTAATTATCAAAAAATTATAGAAAAATTAAAATTATTATTAACTTTTCTACAATTTAAATTAAAAATCAAATAGTAGAAAAATTAAAAATAATTATAAAAAGTTCAAAAATAACACATTATTCATTTATATACACATTGTTTTATATATTTAAATTTGTATATATATTTATTATATCGTTATATAATATAATGTTGAATTCTTGAAGTAAATGCTGTCTGGTATCAATTATCTATATGATTTGATATATCGGATATATTGATTTGATACTAATAGCATTATTAATTGTAAATTATATTACGATTGTACATTAATTTATTGTAATTATTATTATATTATAATTGTAATTTATATGCAATTATATAATTGTATTAATAATATTATTATATCAATTATAAGTTATATCAAATTTCCTTTTTGTAAATTACACGAAAATTTACCGAAAAAACATATACAATATAATAGAAATTTTAAATTAACATATTTGTTTTTAGTTTTTGTATATTATTTGTTTTAAAAATATTTATAAATATTATTATTAAAGTTAAAAGATTGTGTCTTCATACCAAAGAATTGATAAATTCGGGAAATTGTATTTCAACAGTTGTTATTCTTCTTAATATATTTATAGTTTATTTTAATTTAAGGCAATGGATTTGTGAAAAATAATTATAAATAAATATATATATATATATATATATGTATATAACATCTTATTTCCTAGATACATTGCCTTAAGCAGTGGAAAAATAATTAAGAACTTCGGTACGAGGATCAAAGGGCCAAGTTCGTTAAACGACCTCGATGGTACTTTTACCTCCGCGCAATCAACGAATCGCGAAGCAGCATTGTAATCAAGATAATTAAACAACGCCGTACGCTCTCCGCGGGTCTGCTGAAATATTAAAATCTTCTCTCGTTCTTTTGCGCCAAGACCCGTTGTTACATCCCACAATATTCAATAAACAGTGCGTTGTTCTTTTTCCAATATAATATAATTGTATCGTAAACGATGTTCTCCGGGAACTTGCGAGTACCAGGGCCTCTCATTTTCCAATGCAATACGGATGTACGCACTGGCACCGAGACATTCACGATTATTTCCACCAGCTGTTACAAGTGTACGAAACGCCAATCGTTGGCATGAATGAAATATCGTAGCGATTTCGGCTCCGGCAACTCTCAAAGTCATTTTTATCTCGATGCTAAGATAAAATATATGGTATTACATTTGGCAATTTATATCTGCGTGCTTGAAAATTAGAAATCTCTTAAGATTAGTTTCAAACATAAAATTCAAAGAAAAAATTAAAACATTTTATATTAAGATTAATATTTTTGAAAAATGTTCTGCGTAGGTTTGCGTTTTTCTCAGTTTTTCATGTAAATTTTTACCTGTTACATATATATATATATATATACCTGCACACATGTTACGCTAGCGCTGGATTAAGCGTGTATTCGCATCTATAATTGTGAATAATGTGGATGAAAGATTCGTCAAAAATCAATCAATCAGATTTTCTTCTACTATTCACTAATCTCGAATTGCGAATACGTGCGTAATATGACATTACATATGTTACTGATTATTCGATATGAAGCAAACGATTGGTGTATTTTAAAACTCTGCGCAATTTCATATTTTATTTTTATATTTTCTGTTAATACCGATTTACATTTATTTTTACTATCTCGAAAAGATTACGAGAGATATTTTTGTATGAGAATTAAGTTAGAATATTGCACACAATAGAAACGGTCCGTAATATTGGTTTAGCATTTTACTGTTACGTAAAAAGATAGAGTTATTATAATATTTTATAAATGTGATTATTGTAGTTTTACTTTTAAATTAATATTTGGCAATTATATTTTTCGAAGAAGATCATTATGCGCGCTTGTATGTGTTTAGTAACATCAGTAACAAATGTGTTGCTCGTAGCAACAATTGGAATTATTTGTAAAATCAAATATAGCTGCATTTCTCTCTCTCTCTCTCTCTCTCTCTCTCTCTCTCTTTATTATATATAAATTAAATTAAAAAGCAGCATTTACAAAACGCTTAATTTAATTGTAACAAATATTTTATGATTCTTTGATTCTCATGCACCGTAAACATTTTATATGTTACAACTTCAAATGAATATTTTTGTTGGACGATCATCGCGTTTACTTTTATGAAGAGATTCTATTAAATTTTCAAATAATTTTTCAGCTTTTATTGTAAAAAATCATGGCGCAATATTGACGTAGAAATATACTATAATGGAAGTGCAATGACGATCATTTTTTTTATTTTTCGAAGAATGCGCATAGCAATTAACGTAAAATGTCTCGAGGCGGAAGTGCCTGTCAAAGTCGTGCATTTTAGCGCTTCTGTTGATGCTATTTTTTTCCGCATGGAAGAGCACCCGGGGAAAAATGCTTTTGCCTTTACGTCATTTTTTTCATCTTTGCTCTCTTTCGTTGTCACGTCCTTCGTTTATCACCGTACCGCCATTCTGCGCGCCTCATTATAAACGTACATGCTATTATGCTTACCATTCTTAATTACAATGTCCAAAACGCAATGCACTTTTTATGATTCTTCTCTTCAACGTGAAGGCATAATGTAATGATTGTTGCGATTTCGTAAAATAATTTCAAAAATTTCAAATTTCTTCCAAATAAAACGCTTATAATATACATCCAACATTTTCATTCATAAACGCGAACTTTGCAAGTGTGTGTGTGTGTGTGTGTTTTTTTTTTTAATAGTGTAAAAGAAATATGTGATATAATTAAAAAGGAGTATTTTTGCCAACTTCGTGTGTTTATCATATTGAGATCCCAGAAAACCTGCTTGGGATCTGATAGACCCCAAGAAAACTTACTTGGAGTTAGCATTAGCATTAGTGTTAGCATTTAGCGTAGATTTCAAAATCTTTCTCTCTCTCTCTCTCTCTCTCTCTCTCTCTCTATATATATATATATATATATATATATATATATATATATACAAAACACTTAAAAAATAAATTTTAAACATTTTTTTTATTGATTACTTACATTTACATTTTATTGCTAAAATATCGATAAGATTAAAATGACTTATATGTGATCTCTCCTCAATGATCAATGCCCGCGTAAAAATTACAATAAAATACGAATGCGTAGCGGGCGTGCGCCTTTACGATTATACAATATAATTATAAATTCCCAGACGACTCAATTTTATATTTGCGGAGTTAAATCACAGACGATGTATATGTCGCTCATCAGTTATAAAATCACATGCATGCTCACGTGTACAGACGCGAACGCAACGCGCACGTAACACCGCGAGACAAACTTGAAAGGGTGCGCGTGCGATGCATAGAGAGAAAGAAAAAGAGAGAAATATGCGGCGTGCTTTCATGCTCGGAAATCAGGCGTCTAAATCTAAACGGCATCGCAACACGACGCCTCTCTATTTCTCTCCAGGCGACAACTAATTACCGTTAACGCGAGTCGCTTAATTAGCTCCAACGTTAATGCCTTTGCCTTCGATTTATGTGCGATTCTTATTTCAAGATCGAAAAGTTTTAATAAAGATTGGATGATGATGAATTTTTCATTTTGACTATGAAATTCGTCGATAAACACATACGGAACATATATCATATAAATCGCGTAGCCGTATTTTTTATAAGAATGTGAGTATAAAAATATAGAAGTAGGGAGAGAAAAACACAATTCAATTAGTTACATGAGCAATGGGATTATTTGGCCAGTCGATTTCGCGATAAACGAAAAATTGAGCTGGCGAATAATTGAAACGCAACGTCGATGGCTTATGTATTTTTATGTTGTTAACGGCACCTGGATAAAATTCCGCGCGTGAAGAAGCGTGGAGGGAAAAATGCACGGGATCAGTCAATAAATATGGACGTATCGGATTTTTGTACATTTTTGCATGGGGAAAATCCACTGCCCCTGGAAATAAAAGAAGTGACAATGCCAGATTTTTGCCGGAGGTTACGATGGATTTTTATATTTCAATTTAAAGTTGAAATTTCAATTCACAGATGCCTGCGTATTGTTTGCAATAACGGTATATTGCAAACTTTGCGATGTCGTCCTCTCTATATGTAAGGCAAAAAAATCGAACACAAAGTTTATCATTTGCTATTGATATCCTGTATTGGATGTGCGCGTGTGTGACAAATCTTTCTTCCTATATATATACTATTGTGATTTAGTAAAACAGAATGAATAAATAATCTAGCGACTCGATATTCGTGTGCACATACTCACACACACACGTTGGTACGAATTTTAAAATAAACGATATATTTTTTGCATATACTTTTTAGAATTATGCGCGCACTTCGTGTTTTTATATAATATCCTTCTACATTTCGCACGAAATCCATGGGAATAACGTTATAATTCCCTTCTCCGCACAATTGTATGTATAATTTAAACAAGAAAGCGAAACTCACGTGTCTGAGTATAATCAAACTTGGTATTGTAGAGGATTCAGTAATTAAGGAAAATTGTCCGTTGTTACTTGAAATGCATGCTCGTGTAATTGAGCGTATGTTTGCGTTTTTCTCCCATCGTGTGACGTTTCACGAGCGTTATCAAGATGTTTTTCCAGCACGAGAGGAGGATTAATGTCCTTCGCATTATACGAAAGGCTAAATTTTCCCGGGAAAACGATATCCTTTTGAAGGAGGGTCCTTTTTTATAATTTTAAATATTGTAATATTAATACAATATATATGATTAATGAATTTAATTATATTCTAGAACACTCTTTGAATTTAAAACTTAAGTATCCTTCGCTTAATATATGTGTCACAAAAGGATAAAAGTCATCGAGTCAAAATTTTATATATTTATTATTTGTAAAAAATAAAAAATATAAAGTTTTTTTATAATTAATTTTAAACATATAATATAACCAAGTATATCATATCACGAAAAGAAATATTGATCCTTCTGATGAATTATTGATCTAAAATCCAATGTTGTAATTGGATCATAAAATAATGTTGCGTTGTACTATTAATAGTTATATTTATAGTTCGTGCTGCTTGTACTTCGTGGAATATAAATCTGACGATCCACGCTTGTAATATCGCGGTTATATTACACTGTATAGTTGAAATTGTAATATCACGTTTTTGCGCGGTTTGCATAACAGGGGGTGTTAATTTTGTAAATTTTTTAATTTTGACATTTAATTTGTTTAATATATATATCTTTTTTTTATCTATAAAGAAATTTAAAGCATTATGGGAATTTGTGTATATAATAGCGTAAACGTGAGCATATTATATAAATATATCTCTAAATTTTCATAATTATTGCTTTGAAGTATCACGATTTATTCAACAAATTTATACTTAATCATTATGGTCAAAAGTGGTACATAATCCGCATGCATAAGACTATAAACGCCGTGCAGGAGAAAAGCACATTGGATAAATATGCTTTGATCGCACCGCGGTTCAAACATTTGGGACGATATTTGCGCACAAAGAGAACGGGAGGGTTGAGACGTGCACAATACACCTATTTTTCGAGCTATTGATTACTCTTTCCCTCCATCGTGTATACGTGATCGGGTAAACTACGCTGTTCATTTTGCGTTTATTTTGTCACGCGTGTTATCAGCTCGCGCCTAATTGCTATTCTAGAGCGAGCTTACAGCAAAATACGATTCCAAATATCTATCAATGAATTAAAAACGTTATAAAGTATTTCAACTTGCGTCGATTTAATATTATTGTAAAAGATTATTGTCAGAAAATTAACATTTAATAGGCAATTTTATTTTAATAACAAGATTCGATATGCTCGAAATATATATGTATACACGTATCACAATGATAAGTTAAAAAATTATCTTTTGTAAACGCGACAATTTTATATATATTTATGCCATTTCTTATACCTACTTCAAATCACAAGCACTTCTGTATAATGATTCCAGAATATATGATAAATTATATCGTGTACTGTCTCGCAACAAGAGATAATAGCTGGCCAAAATGCGGAGCAGTTATCAACCTAATGCATTGTCCTTGGTAACCAAGTTTCAGTGGTTCTGTTATATATTGTTCTCCGCAACTCGGTTAATATAAATTTCGCATGGGTGTCGTTATTGAAATTGCGGTTTAATTCCACACATCGCACATTTAATGACGCATATCGCGAAAAATAAATTATGGAGAAAGAAATAATACATACACGAAAAAAATTTATATATTGGTATATATATTATAATAATATACATCGCATAGTTTATATTTTATATTGTTTGCGTCCTCTCGCAAATGCTCTAGCTGCCGCATCGTTGTGTTATCATTTTTATAATTTTAAACTCCATCGTTTCGGAAGTTCTAAAGCGGATTTCACGATTTATGAGTTTATGCGCGCATACACACCGAAAGCACGGCCCTCCCCTTGTACACGTGTCACCGAATAACAGGTACACATTTTATTACCGCGTGGCCGGAAATAAATTTCTCACCATGCAACAGGAAAATTTGGCTTTTCATAAACGCGGCAAATATTTATGGATAATAAAATTTTCCGGGTTCCTGGTCGCGCGTGCGAGAACAACTCTCTCGCTACGTTTTTCATTTTACGCGTTACTACCGTAAACGCGTCGCTCTATTAATTCCGGTCTTTCGCGCGCGACGGATTATTTGTTTCGTACTCGTGTAATTCAGGGTTGGGAAGTAACGCGTTACTTGTAACGCCGTTACCGTTACAGTTACTTTTTTTCAGTAACTGTAACGGTAATGGCGTTACAAATTTTATTTCTAACGGAAAAAGTAACTTCGTTACATTTTTCGGTAACGAGTAACGAATTTAACAGTTACTTTTATCGTTACTTTTTTCAAATTTTTTGATTTATTTAAGATATTATTCTTGCTATTGTGCGTGATAAAATTTTTATCTTAACCGTAAAGCCGTAAGCAAATCGACCAATTAGCATTCTTATTATTATGTTGTAAAAATGCTTGAATGTGATTGATCAACTTATGGCTCTTGCAGACCAGTGCGATGACGCGACGCGCGATATCCAATGAGAGCTTTATCTTTTCGGAAAAGCAGAGCTCTCATTTACTACCAGTTTTAAGTATCTTGCAACGAAAATTAGAAAATCTCAATAAATCTGACCTTATAGATTGCCATTCATTAGTCGAAGCTATTCAGCAAGGTTTAAATAAAAGGTAACTTATTAATTTGATTAATACATATGTTATTTAATTTTAAATAAGGATTTAATTGAAAAATATTATTTTATTTTAAACTATTGATTCAAAAGTATTAATTTCAATAAAACAAACAATGTCGCTTAATTTACTATATTTGATTTTAGATTTCGTACAATATTTGAAACAGAAGAATTTGTAACGATGCACCCCCCATCGTTACCCGGCACGTAGCCAGCCGGAAGTCTGCCGCCCGGCGAACACCAGCCGGGCAGTGGCAGAGGCGCCTAGCGCCCTTTTTTTTAATCTCTCAAAACCGCGGTTGTGATAAACAACCATACGGCCGTTATACGGCCGCCGTTACGCCGAAGACCGAGCATAGCCGAGCGCTACCGGAAGATCCCGAGCGTCACCCGCCGAATTGCCGCGTCGTTTCGCCCAGGGGAAGCGACGCGTTTACCGTAATTTACCCGCCGAAAAACAACGCGTCGTTATCCCCACCCGGGGGCGAACGACGCAATTACCGATAGACGCTCGGGTATAAGAAGACAGCGTTTCGGCATCTCGGGACCAGAACGATTCCTGAATCCGCTCGAGCTGTACGCTCCGAGATACCAGAAACCGATCCTGAACAGTCGTAGCAACGACGGAACGTGGGGTTGACGAGTTCGCAGCCTCCGCCGAGCATTCTCGGCTTCCGTGCAGTCTCCGAACTCCTGACACAGATCCGACCGACTCGACGAGAGCGGAGTGTTCGCCGCTCTCCGAGACTACGATCTATCATTCAACCGCTCCAGCTAGCCGGATCGTGGGTTTGCGAGTTCGCTGCCCCGTCGAGTTTTCTCGACTCCGACACGCTCTCCTCCACTCCGCGAACGGAAGCAGGGACGGAGAGTTCTCCGCCCGGTCGAGGGTACTCGATCTCCGTTCGAATTCCCCGACCACTGGGAACACGCGATTTATCCCGCGACCACACTAATCCTAATATTATAATACTATAATTATAATTATCGCGCCGAAATATCTACCGCCTAATAGTTCATTCTATTCCGCGCGCCGTCAAAATAAACACGGCCTTGCCGTATACGCGCCGACCGACCGCGCCCAATTTCTTGCGCGTCTCGCGCGCCGTCAAAATAAACACGGCCTTGCCGTACACTCGCCGACCGACCGCGCCCGATTTCTTGCGCGTCTAGCGTGCCGTCAAAATAAACACGGTTACGAATATTATAAGCGGTTCGATATATATCGAACATCACGCACCGAATAACGAACGCCCGTTGCATCTAGCGCGCTGCATCATCCGCCGCGCGCTCACTATTGTAAATCGACCATTGCCGAAAGAGGCAAATAAAGACAATATCTAAATCTTTCGTGTGTCTCACCTTTTCACGAGCCCTGATCCCGACCGAGTTTATCCACGCACTCGCGAAAAGTGACCCCGTTACAAATTAATAATAGCAGCATGTTTACATCCAAAATTTAAGTTAAACTGATTAACCGGAGAAAAAAGAAAACGTGCTGAAAATTACTTGGAGAATTTATTGGGAATCCGATCAACTGAAAATTCTTCAAAAGCTGGAAAATCTGACGATCGCGATGATTTTTTCATTTTTGAGCAAAAAACGGTGCAAAATGAATCTGAACAAGAAGAATTGCAACGGTTTTTAAAATCAAATAATTGTAATATAGAAATGTTAAACGACTATCCAAAACTTAAAAAACTTTTTATTAAATATAATACAGCTCTACCAAGCAGTGCATCCGTAGAAAGAATGTTTAGCATCGGTGGCTCTGTATTAACACCACAAAGAGGGCATTTAAATGATGATACTATGGAGCAACAAATTTTATTAAAAATTAATAAAGAATTTCGATAAAATTTAATCATTTATTTTGTAATAAATCTTGAATGAAATCTTGCTTACAATTTTTTAAAAGTTTTTTCTTATGCAAAATAATTTATTAGTTTGTATTGTAAAAAAGTAACGGAAATTGTAACGACTCGTTACTTTTTAGTAACTGTAACGGTAACGAGTTACTTTTTAAAATTGGTAACGAGTAACGGTAACGAGTTACTTTATAGAAAAAATAACGGTAACGGTAACGAGTTACTTTTATAAAGTAACTTTCCCAACCCTGGTGTAATTCAAGTAAACGAGTCGTCGGCTGCACGCGTCAGGCCGGCCGACAAGGCCGGAAGACAGAATAGTGCGATGCCTGTTGTTTTCTCCGAGAAATCGCGAGCGTTAACGAACCAGGAATGCCTTCGATAAATATCAACGATTTAATTAACATAATGCGGCGGCTTTATCGCCCGACATTTATCCTTGTCGCGTAACTCTCGCGCACGGACGAAACACGTCGCGCTTGAATTGCACGGTGTCATTATATAAAAGCCACTATCGTCATATAAGACTGATCGATTGATAGCAAAAGTTCGGAAATGCTTAGAAAGAACCGATCGTAAAAAGGCTCGTTCGCGCTTATTTTATTATTATATTTCTCGAAGAGGATATCGTTTAAAACTCGATGAGGAATGAAACATTTGCGGCACGGTAAAATAAAGCGATAATTTATGTATCTCTATGAATATATAAATACCGATATATTCATATATAATGTCTGATTTAAAGCAACTAAAATTGAAAGAGATATCTGATAATAATAAATCATGAAAAATAACAATCGATCATCCCTAGTTATCTCGTACTTTCAGCGCGAATGACTGACATTACGAGATAGCATATCGAAGAAATGCATTGACTCTCTATGCCCACAACGAGCTACACTTGGCGTTACAAAAGGGACATACAAAGTAGGGACGCCCATTAGGAACATTAAGAAATATTTCGACCTCATCTAACCGTTCCTCGCTAATGGATTCATAATCTTAATACAAGCTAATCTCGCGTGTCTATGCTCGATTCGATATTATCTTACCACAACTGTACGGCCGGTCTCCTTTCACTCGCTTTTTCTTACCCTTGCGGCTTGCATCCTTCCCCTCGTCGTTTTAAGATACTGCTGGAAATTAATCGCGATGGTTTCGGCACTCACGTCCAACGATGGATAAAACCTTTTTCCGCGCGCGTGACGCGACTATTACCATTGGCTTGAATCTGCCCGGTGTAACGAATGTTCAGGAATTAATAATATATGCACACGTAGCTCTACTAGCATGAAAAGTCAAGAGATAACGTAGAAAATCCATTCGTTCCAAACTTCCATCAGCATAGAGCATTTTTGTAACATAACAAGACAGAGGTGTCTTTCTCTGTGAGAGATTACTTATAAATAAATTAATACATTTATTTATTATGTTAAAATGTCTATATATAATTATCAATTGATAAGTAAATTCTACTAATTATAAAATAAGAATTATTTTTATTAATAAAACCCTGTAATAAAGATATTTTTTATATTACACAATAAATATTTAATATATATCTGTATCTATTATTTCTTAAGAAAATATTGACAGGACTAATGAAAAATAATATATATATATTGAAAAAAATATTATAAAATTATGCAGTGATTATTCCATCGTCTTTATACGTTCGTCTTTAAAAAAATCATTATTTTTCAAAATTTTCTTAACCCGTCGTATAGATGCTGCGAGAATAGAGTTAATTAAAGGTTTTATACCACTATAGGTAAATGCACAATATCGGATTGATATTAATTAGCCGCGAGGAACCACCATAAAGACATTACGATGGTATACCGCGGATCGGCGGGTAATTATTGCCGGTTTAATGCCCCATCGAGCGAGGACCCCATAGAATATCGTGAATGGAGAGAGAGGCTGTTGTTTCCCAGCAAAGGGAACTACGATGGAGGATATCGTTGCATGCTTTATGGTAATTTTTATACGCTCTCTTTTTCGGTAAATTGTATTCGCCGTATGCTATTCTAATGAGCATTAAATGGCATGCAGTATTATATATTATATTGTATATCCAGATTATGCTGGAGTATCCTGCTGGTTTTAAAAATATCTCGATCAAATCTCGATCTTTTGGTGTTTAATAATTTTATGACAAAATATTACAGCGTTGCTGAAATACTTCGAGTTTTATTAGTGCTTGTACTTCAACGGAAAGATTGCGATGTTGGACGGAATTCTCATTCTTTCTGAGCTACGTTCGATATTAATAAGAAAAAAATCTCTTTACGAAAAAATCTCTTTAGTTTTGCTTCTATTGCCCATTATATTTTTATGAAATCTTATTCCACGATAAAACTTCGATAAAATTCAAATATCAATTTACATTTATACATACACACATATATATATATATATATATATATATATATATATATATATGCGCGCCTACATACAAATAATATTGTAGTATTTTTTGTATTTTTATAAAGTTTTGTTCAGAACATGTAGTTCATGCTAAATCTATAAACGCGATAAAAAGTCACCATTTATGAGTTCGCTCTTTATCATCGGTCGTATAATTATGGTAACAGAGTCAGCGGTGGTCCATTAGCCGTAATAATTCCATAAAATGTGTTTCGCTAGCGCAAAAAAAAAAAAAGTAGGACCTCGCTCGTTGCGAGTTTTATCGCCGGTTATTCCGTACTTTCCTTCTTTTTTCGGATCTCCCTTTTCGCCCATATGTCCAGAAATTCGCTGTCGGCGTATCGTACTCCGTTATCAACCGTGACGCGTTGGTTTTATTATAGTGTCCGTTGAAACAGATAGTAGCTGTTACGCCAGCGGGTGCCATACCGGTGCCCTGTAGCCGCATTTACTTTGTGGTATGTGGGAATCCGATATCTGCCGCGTTTACACTTGATCCATACCTGTAGGTCCGTACGTGCTGCGAGAAATTCCGATAAGATCGTTATTACGAGTAATATGTAGGAGCCACTATTGAGACTACTTTGAAATGTTTTGCCCAAACACAAAATTACTTTTTTCATCATCTGTCCGTGTTGATATGAAAAATTTTACCGAGTTGTATATAAGTAGTTTTATATCTCTAGTATTCTTATACTAATGATATAAACATGGATATAACGAGAAATAATTTTGAAACCTTTTCATTATAGAAATTATACTTCGCGATAAATACAAATTATATATCACAATAATTAATTTCTGTATATCCGCTTGGAGTATGCATGTAGATGATCGCGAATGTAGAAACCGCATGCTCGGATATTCTCCTGTCCCGGCATGCGATAATATTGGCTCGCATGGAGAGTTTGATACGGTTTTGGTGGTAACCCCTGGGACACGCTATTACCGGCTTGATACACCGTAATAATTTAATGGTGCGAATTGGGTCAATGCCGGTGAGACGACAATATTGCTTTTATACCAGCCGTGCTCTCGTGCGAGTTCAAGGAGCAACGCCTGGCCAAGGAGATTTGCATTACAAAAGAGAAATCTGTGTTTCGGTCTTATCATCGCAAGTCGAAACTCGCGAAAATCAGGGCGCCGCGTGCAAAGTTCTTTCATCGAGCGAGAGACCATTTTTGTGTGTTGCTTCATATTTAAATTGATATTAATCGGTTTCTTTCGCTTTTTTATCGGAATCGATTTGAATTTACGAGTGATAACGCTCAGGGTCGCTCGATAAGCTTGCCAAACAAATTGTTTTCATGCATTTTCGTGCTCTTGGGGAGTTAGGACGATAATATGATACGTCACACGATGAAAAACCTGCGATAGGTTTCCTGGTCTATATTTATTTATAGCTTTAAATTTGTAGCTTCTATGTTTAAAAAAAAAATCTTGCCTTTCCTTTGTATTACTTGTAATTAATTAAAAAATAGATTTTAGAAATTGCTAAATACCGTTACTGATTGGCGGACGGACTCTATCTATGTTTATTTTTAAATTAGGAAAATTTTAATCGAATATTTCCTTTTAGCTATATACTGTAATTTCTGCGCAAAAGAATTTCGTCATCTCGGGGCCGTCTTGAGAAATATTGTACAAAGAGCGGTTCTATCGGTCTCGCTTCTTTTCCCCGCTTAAACGGCTAAAGGAAGCTCCCTGGCCTCGTTAAACGCCGATTTTATGGTTTCCAGGAATCGCATGCACGTGCAAAAGCCGCGCTTTCTCAGCCCAGTCGTAGGCGACGGGGACGTCGCATTTAAATATAGAGTCTCCAACGTCTCGTTGCATCTCCTTTTCCGTTCCGTGGCATCCTCGGGATGACACCCGCGCACTAGGGTAGGATAAGCACGACTGAACCGCGGCACGGTTATGGCGTTATGTCACGTTAATAACATCCCGCGACGCAGCCGCCCCTCTTGATCTCACGCTCGCTATCCACGGCATCCGCGGACGCGACTTTGAAGCTTTAATTAATGACGCGCGGCGAACAGGCACGCCGAAATTGCGTCGGTCCTTCTCATTTGCACGATGGCGGCGGAGACGTCAGAACGCACGACGATAAATAATCCCTCGTGGTCGCGAGGCATAATCGTTGCTGCGCTGTCGGTCTCGCTACCGATCGCTGTCCAATCCCGGAGTAACGAATGGCCATTTTCGCGATTCAGCCCGGCACACTGTTAATTCCGTCAATGGCGCACTTTGATTCATGGTTACGTCGTAGCTTGTGAATACTCGCGTAAAAAAGGCGGTTTTATCGATTCTTTTAAATTCTTTACTTTATTATGTAATTTTAATAATTAAAATATGCAGAGAGAATGTATCGTTAACTTTTCGTAACGTATTTCAATGGAGAAATTTTTAATCAATTTAGAAATTTGATTGTTTCAGGCGGAAAGATATATTAATGTTATATTTAATGTCAAATTTGTATGAAACATACAAATTTTAAAAGTGGCAATAATTATAAGATTTAATAAAGATTCCGTATTCTTGGCTATTTCAATAATATTATCTAACAATTGATACAAAGTATGATATCTTGTGTTAAACTTAGATATTTTCACATACGTATTGAAACGTGATACATATATACATATGTATACGATTTCGCGAAAGAGTATTGCCAAGATTCGCCAAGGACACCCGGTGGATTTCGCGTGTAGCCAGACTCTCAGGCACGATAATCGATGGTGATCGACCTCTCGCAGCCTCGAGAGCCGCCCTCTCGGAAGTTCAACGAGCCGGGATTGTTCATGGATAGGAACGAGGAGAAGCCACGTGCAATTCGCGAAAGATGGTCGGCCGAGTCGGTATTTATAAACAGCGCGCTCTCGAGAACTTGCCAGCCGGCGCGGAAGAAGAGTCGGTCGACGAGTGGGTGAGAGGAGGCGAAGCGAATCGGACCGACGAGTAAAAATGAAGGAATGAAACGGCGAGGCCCGTCGAAGACGAGGGATCATCGACGTGCTCGAAATCGCGGCCGGAATGCGCGTGCAAATCTTTACGGGAGTCGGCCGCCGAACGAAGGAAACCGCAATTTCCGTCGCCTGGGATCGTCTGCCTCAGACCGAGTAATTTCGCCATGGAATCGGCACATTGTGTTCGAGAGATTAAAACTTTCCAATTTTCAACGTGGGTTCAACGGCTGCCGGGATTTTACGAGGATATATCTCGTTATTGAATGGTCGTTCGTTCGTTCGCGTATATATTGCCGCGCCAATTAAAAAGTATTCATTTTTCAAAGGGGCTGTCTGCAATTAGAATAAATCTGTTCTCTTCATAAATCGTCACGCTGCAGGTTGATTCGTCCCCGTGGCATTGGGGATGATACGGCATGAACGTTTATCACCCTCAAGCAAATATGGAATACTCATGCGTTGATAGTTTTTGCCTTTTTTGTTGAAAGATGTTAAATTACCGGACAGGTATAAAAATATTAAATGTTCTTTTTTTTTATTCTCTTTTCGTAAATTCATTCTTTGTTGCTTATATTTTATACAATATTTATCTTAATAAAAGAGTTAAAAGATGATCATGTATTATGTGATATTCATAGAGCACGCAATATTCACCGCGGTAATACTGCGTCGGAATAATCGGCGCTTATGCTTCGCCTCTTTATTGCCCTCCCTTGTAACAAACCAAGTGTTTGGCGCGTGATTCTATCCACTGCCTTGAGATCAGTCGAAAACCACGTTCCACCATATTGAGCACGCGATTACAACGAGACGCTATAAGAATACGGCTTAACCGAGACGAAGGGATTCCGTAGTACCCTACTGTATGCTGTGTAAACACGAATTATTGTTCCCCGTCGAAACGCGCTATTTTCACGGTTACCGAAGATGAGATATAAATTGGATGCGGATATCGGTATTAAGAGATTTACAGTACTTAAAGATATATTGAGAATTACAATTGTATAGTAGAAAAATCAATAAGCTCCAACAAAAGCGTCTGAAATGACTCTCTTTTGTAAGAATTAGGCCAATATTTCACAAATACATATATTATTGATCCATATAATTTTTTACCAAACAATATCAAAGTATTTAATACTGAAAAACAATTATATATATATAATCAATTAGTATAAAAAAAAAATTGTTTTTAAGAAAATTATTTACAATGTATTTTTTTAAACAATTATTTGTTTTTTTTTTGCACTAATTAATTTGTCTCATTATTCTGTACATAGAAGTATTACGGTAAGATTATCGAAAACTGAATATTTTACGAAATATTTTATTTTTTATATCAAAATATGTCAGATTAAAATATCAAATAACTCAAAAAGTACTTAATGAAAAAATACTTTATTATAATGTTTTGGAAAGCTCTCGATGTCAGCTACAAGAATACTAAATAAAAAATGGGGGTTTCCGTTTAAGATTTTAAAGTTGACCTTCGCATGACCTTCAAATGATTTTCCAAGGTCAAACCAATGGTACCATCTTGTGGCCACCTCGAAACCAAACAACTTTTGTCTGAAACATTTTTCTATTCCGGGCTTGATTTTCGAGATATTTGCCCGAGGAGATTAAAATGGGACACCCTGTATATATAAAGAAAATAATTTATTCTTAATATTGATTGTTTTTAAAACATTTCCATATGAAAAGTGTGTCCAGCTCAATTTCGATATTTATCATACTTCAGCATTTCAGCAAGCCAGTTATTTATTATGAGCAATATAACGAATATATATTCAAATATTCGTTACACAAAATCACCATCTTAAGTTTTCATGCCTCGCGTATAGGATTTACAATTCTCAGCGGATTTAAGCGTTATCCGACTGCAGTTTGGAAGTAAATGCGCACGACTTTAATCGAGCGTAAAGTTTAAACGGGGCATAAACTCGGCCGCCGTCAAGTCGATATTATGCGTAAGCCGACGAAGAGGCACGGATTCGCGTTTCCAAGTTATTTTCGGTGCCGACGCGACGCACGCTGCGGTAACCGTATGAATTATTATTATTATTCGCATGCCCTTGGAAGGAGAGCAAATTGAAACGCGCTAACCAGGTGGTTCGAATCTTCTTCCTCCGACCGTTCGCTACTTATTTTCGTGCGAGAAATTTTTCTTTTCTCCGAGCATTACTTTCGAGCAGCAGCCTTCGAGAAATAAAAGTTGGCTTCAACACTTCAGAGAGGTAAAAAGTAAAAGGATGTGTCCAAATATTGATACTACGTCAACTTTTAAAGTCACTTTAATACCTTTTCATTCAATTGTCAAATGAAGGAACCAGACATAAAATGCAATAACTAACGTTCACGTTGATATTATTCGATTATGCATTTCGAAAACTTGAAATATTTTATATGCTTAATTTTTTATAAAAATTATTTTTAACAGGGCATCTTTATAATATTTGACACTCGAAAGTTATACTAAAAAAAAAAAAAAAAATAAAAATCAATCTTATTTTTATAACACAGAAAAAATTAATAAAATAGCACAAATTGGAAACAATAAAAAAACGTACGTTTTTCTCTTCGAATTTAAACTCACTTCATCGAGAGAATATTTCTCATTAAAAATATGATAAAATTATTGTATGACGTTTTAATCAATCTGCGAATACGCGATGACAAAGCATAGTGAAATTCATCAACGGAAGCAGCGTGCCGAATTCCGTTCAGAAGCCACATTGTCAGTAAAGCAAAACGCGTCTGGCTGTCATGCACGGGGAACCGCGACTTAATGATTTTATCGGCTAATGCAAATTATAAGGGACGATAATTTATTCAGTAGAAGTCGGTCACGGCGGCATGGAAAGGAACGTAGTAGCCCGTGCGTAGACATGTATTTTTGTCCGCGCCTGTTAGTTGCTCAAGTCATCCGGATGACAGCTCTGTCGGACGGGTGCAGCTTTTCAAAGTCAGCTGTCATACCACGAAACGACGAAGAATAGAAGGTCCGAACCACCGAGACCCAAACATCGAGCATACATGATCTTTCCTCGATCCGGAGATTTTATCATTCTGTCTTCTTTTTTTTTTACTTAGGTCGCGACAAATTTAATTAGAAAATTTGCAATAAATGAGAACTAATTATTGTTCAACGTATTAATCATATCATTATTTAATGCATTGATCAATTGTAAAGGTTATATTAAAAATAAAATTTATTGTAATATATATAAAAAAAATATCTAATTTTTACATATTTGATTAAAATGTAAATGTGTGGTGTGTGTGTGTGTGGTGTGAAATATTTTAATACAAAAGAAAATTATTAAATATTTAACGTTTATAAAAGAAAATTATATTCAAGTATATTCGATAAATATAAAAAAATTACAACGATATATTTTTAAATCCCCATAATAAATTTGCAATAATATTTTATTTGACATCACGCAGATATCTTTTATTATAATTGCGATATTTAATACAGTTCTTCTCTCTTTTTATATAGCTGAAACTTTGAAATAATATTGCTAAAGTTATTTTATTCAATTAATTCTCTGTATAGAGAGAGAGAGAGAGAGGGACGCGAGATGAAACTTTTCGGCGAAGCATACGGAAACGAGCGTTCGAAATTGAATTTTTTTCGCACGTTTATCTTGCGCGAAAAGTGGCGATTGCGACTACGTAAATCAGTTTATAAAAGCAGTTCGGCGCGACAGTTCAAATAAATATCCTGCCTCAAAAGTTGGCGTGTAGAAAAACAAGCGTGTAAAAACGCTCGGGCGAAATTTAGCGACGGCAAAACTTAACTTTCCGACCCTTCTCTTTTTATCGACATTCTACTTTGGAGTCGCTCAGTTAAACGGGCTCATCTCATTCTACTGGCTGATTAAAAATCACGATATTAATGACCCGCTCCGAGTTAATACACACGCTGGAGAATTCTCGCTGACGGGATCGCCCTCTAGCGAGTTGCGGGCACAGACGCCGTTTAATACAACATAGACGATACCAGTTCGCGCACCACGTAAATCACTCTGATGATTGTTAATTACTCGATTAATCGGTTGTACTCGTTGAAACGTAATAATACCCTTATTTAATTACGAACGAAAATAGATCTTGTTTGCTCGTGTAAGCTTTACGTTCCCTCGACATTGATAACTGCTAGCATAATGTCACCGTCGCGTCCGTTAAGTAAAATATCCGATTCAGTTATAATTCAGATTTCGTCTTATGTACCTTTGCCACTTTTGCGACGGTTACTATAAATTCGAAAGCAAATATAATAATTCAAACTTCGCGAAATTGAATAATTTTGCATCGATACTGGAGTATTAGCTACAAGTAAAAATAAAATACCGCGTTTTAAATGCCTGTACATTAAATGTTTACAGCTAACTGTATTTTCAGCCAACTATGAACTAATTCATTAAGTAGAGTATTCCAACGAGAATTAAATGCATCTCTGACAAATAGTGTAATTTTCCTTTTTCCCCCCCGTATACCGAAGTAATCGCTTCATGCTTTCCTTACAGATTAAAAATCAGGATACTAATAGCGCCCGTATGGCTGACGTAGGTCTTGCTGTATCTATCCCGACAGGATCGTCTTTCGGTACGCGCGAGATGTAGATTCTTAAATCTGCATGCACCTAGCAACGCGTTGCGCAAACGAAGCAGTCTATAATGCCTCTAAGGCAACTACGTTTTTTGCATACGCGAAAAAAAGTAATCCTTTACCTTCAAAGGTTAATTTAAAGCAGTGACTTACAAAGTAAAATTTATAATTGCGAATGCGATATCTGTAAACGGTAGCAAAAAAATTATCATCGTGAATGCATCGGGGTCTTAATTTCCAAAAAAAAATTGAAATCAAAAGATATATTTTTAATGTAAATGAAAAATATAATATAGCGATAAGCCGTAAAAATTATTGAAAAATTGCAAAAGATCTGAGATATTGATAAAAGTGCAGGCTTTGTCAAAAAGATATAAAAACGTGCCAATACGTAGATATGTTATATACGCATAAGGCTATATAATCCTCTGCAAGTCTCTCTGATCGACCATTATAGTATAAATTGCAATTTTCAAGAGATGGAGGACTCTACTGAAAAACGATACTGCGTGTATAGTGGTCCATAACGTAGAATCGATATGAGATGGTTATCTTTATGTTGTATAAATAAAAACATACAAAAGTATATAAAAACAAGTTTGGCACATTTACTTTTTGAAAGAAATAAATAGTGATATTTGTTTCATCGACGTAACGATTGTTCTTCTTGTTTTATATCTCACTATTGTATTATACTTTTTACATGTGAATATATATGTCAGATTAGCTATGAAGAATAAATGTGTTAAAATTTACTGAATTATATCTCATATTAGATAAAATAATCGGAAATAATTTCTTACATTTTACATGTTATTATGAGTAATTTTAATATAATGATCGGATCGGATTTCCAAGCTAATTTCTGGATGCTTTTCGTAATCTAACGCAAGTTCTTTTCTCTGCAGTGAAAATACTCTCGGATTTTGTTCGTTCCGGTTAGAGGTAATCCGACCGTTCTGAGAGATACGGAAGTCCGTCGGAGGAAAGCAGAAGTCGATAGTTTCCGCGAGGTAACGTTTCCATGCACTCACCGCGTATTAACCGTTGGGTTATCGGGGCTGAAAGCGGAAGCCGGGAGCTGCAATCGTAATACCGGGATAGCACGTCGGCAATAAATGCCGGCTGCAATTATGGTCCGATAGGTCGTATTTTTATTGATTTTCGCAGGCGCATTCGATGCTGACAATCGTTACGTTCGCCGCGTAATTCAGTGATCGCCATCGCGATATAATATGTCATCCGCGATCGCAAAGCCAGGTGGATCCAACGTCCAGTGGATTCATCTGGTAATGGACCGATTATCGTAGCTACTTTCGATGGGAGAGCTCGTTGGGATTGATCTGTCACAATGGAGTCGATCGACGGGTAAATTCGCAGGGCGATTGATGCGCCCTTTGTTTCGTAATGCGCGCGCTATAGTAGCTATAGCCCGATTGTTGTGAATCAGTGATAAGCGAGACGGCGAGGATCGAGTAATTATCTATTGCGCGATATTGCAAAGAGAATTTTATTGAACATTAATGCCGTAATTTCTTGCCAACTGTGTAGATCGTACGTACGTAGGTAACTGGATATAAAAATAATACAAGAGTAATAATGTAAAATAATGAATAATAAGAAAGTAACAAAATTTTGCTAAAACTTAGTTATTTAATGTTGGAAAAATGACAAAGAATAGACTCTAATTTTTATTAATTAGCAGTCGATATAAAATTTGTTAAAAAATTTCTCGAGAGCTAAGAAAACATACGTGGTGTAGAAAAATCTATATTAAGAAATCGATAAGAAATATAATCACTGCTTATAAAATGCTTGTTCAAAATACATGTGCTATATGAGCGCTGTGAATAAATTGGCTACTTCGATAAGTTCCATCTTGCCATTATAAAGACGAATGTACGAGCCGAGATTTGAATACACATGAAGTATAAAACGAGTGCGAAAAGTTCGCGTCAAAGAGACTTTCCGCCCACGGCCGGAATAAAACCGAGATTGCCGAAGGTGAACTCGTTCGATCCGTTGATCCGTCACCGTACAAAGTACTCCGTGGAGACTTTAATAAAACCGTGTTGGTCTCCTTAGACGAGGTCGTCAACGACGTCGGTGACGACGGCGACGATAACTTAATGTATTTTTCGTCTTCGAAAAATCAGATAAATACGTATAACGGGGAAACAAGGTGCCGGGTAAAATCACGAATTTATCGTAGATTTATGTCGAGCGATGATTTATACACTTTGCATAATAAACAACTTGATCTAGTCGTACAATATACTAGTGGATGGATGCATTAAATTCCACGAATTGTCACGATAAAAATGATGAATGATCGGAAAAAGTTAAATTTACTTATTAATCTCGTTTTGTAAGGTAAGATTTCTTTGTATAAAACAAATATATAAATTCCAGGGTTGGGAAAGTTACTTTATAAAAGTAACTCGTTACCGTTACCGTTATTTTTTCTAAAAAGTAACTCGTTACCGTTACTCGTTACTAATTTTAAAAAGTAACTCGTTACCGTTACAGTTACTAAAAAGTAACGAGTCGTTACAATTTCCGTTACTTTTTTACAATACAAACTAATAAATTATTTTGCATAAGAAAAACTTTTAAAAAATTGTAAGCAAGATTTCATTCAAGGTTTATTACAAAATAAATTATTAAATTTTATCGAAATTCTTTATTAATTTTTAATAAAATTTGTTGCTCCATAGTATCATCATTTAAATGCCCTCTTTGTGGCGTTAATACAGAGCCACCGATGCTAAACATTCTTTCTACAGATGCACTGCTTGGTAGAGCTGTATTATATTTAATAAAAAGTTTTTTAAGTTTTGGATAGTCGTTTAACATTTCTATATTACAATAATTTGATTTTAAAAACCGTTGCAATTCTTCTTGTTTAGATTCATTTTGCACCGTTTTTTGCTCAAAAATGAAAAAATCATCGTGATCGTCAGATTTTCCAGCTTTTGAAGAATTGTCAGTTGATCGGATTCCCAATAAATCCTCCAAGTAATTTTCAGCACGTTTTCTTTTTTCTCCGGTTAACCAGTTTAACTTAAATTTTGGATGTAAACATGCTGCTATTATTAATTCTTTTGTTTCAAATATTGTAAGAAATCTAAAATCAAATATAGTAAATTAAGCGACATTGTTTGTTTTATTGAAATTAATACTTTTGAATCAATAGTTTAAAATAAAATAATATTTTTCAATTAAATCCTTATTTAAAATTAAATAACATATGTATTAATCAAATTAATAAGTTACCTTTTATTTAAACCTTGCTGAATAGCTTCGACTAATGAATAGCAATCTATAAGGTCAGATTTATTGAGATTTTCTAATTTTCGTTGCAAGGTACTTAGAACTGGTAGTAAATGAGATTACAACATAATAAGAATGCTAATTGGTCGATTTGCTTACGGCTTTACGGTTAAGATAAAAATTTTATCACGCACAATAGCAAGAATAATATCTTAAATAAATCAAAAAATTTGAAAAAAGTAACGATAAAAGTAACTGTTAAATTCGTTACTCGTTACCGAAAAATGTAACGAAGTTACTTTTCCCGTTACAAATAAAATTTGTAACGCCATTACCGTTACAGTTACCGAAAAAAAGTAACTGTAACGGTAACGGCGTTACAAGTAACGCATTACTTCCCAACCCTGATAAATTCTATGCCAGAGATTTTAATATATATGTGTATGCATATATATAAGCGCAATTATTCGAATTAAAATGTTACCCTATGGATTTTAAAAATTATTCAAACCTAGCAGTGGAGAAATGATATTAAAAGCGAAAAAGCGATTCGTCGATTTCGACGAACCTGTTCTCGAACTGAGAATAAGAAAACATTGGGATTACTTGCTCGAGAGGATTCGAGGGTAGAATGACAAGGGTTCGTGCTGTCCGTAGGGTGAGAACTAACACGAGAAAAGTGATAATGATATGTAGATCAGATCTTGGCTATCAGTTACCTTCTCCCCGATTATGTGCTATTCATCGAAGCGATAGCGCGATAAATCATGTTTAGAGAGGCTGACATTTACGTACTCTTACAATAGCGTACCTTGTTTTACTACGGTATAGTAAGCCAATTAATTCAAGTATTCGACAAATATATTTTTAATCTCTTTGTGTAAGATCCGGTAACCAATACTGCAATAAAACTTAACTAGGCTATACGAAACGCCAATGATCGTGCGCGCAAATTTACTTTGTCAAACGATTTATCACACCGGATAATGCGTTTACTCTGAAATTACTTTTTCAAAGCAACCGTGCAATTAATTACGGGGAATCGATCGCGCGGGGTTATAGAAACCGCGGTAACTTACAAGTAAATTAACGATACCTTTCGCAACAACTTTCTCTCGCTGAACTTCATTCGCCCCGAAACACAATCCTCTATTGGCACGCGATGCAGAAATTAATTTAATTAAACATCGCAAGGAAAATTAATCGTGATGCAATTACATACTATAATTACACAGTTTCATACGATCTCCTTCTCTGTCATACCACATCACGCGACATCGACTAAAACCTGATACGGATAATGGAAGGAGAGGGAGGGGGGGGGGGATGAGAACCGCCGCTTAAGTAATGAGGGTGGATAAAAGAGATTAGACGGTCGAACGGTTCTGTGCTTCGAAGGTATAACTAAGGTTTATTAACGACTTCTCTTTCCTCTTCTACAACCGGGCCTCCTTTCCACTTGTCAGTTCATCGTACGATATTCGTCTACTTTCTTCTCGCCGCTCGCGCGACTTTTCGTCGATTCTCGTTTCCGCCCGGCCTTTCTTCTATCTTTTTTCCCTTTGGCAGCCACCGCTCTTAAAGGCCGGCCAGCAAGATCGTTATATTACGACGGTGTGATCGGTTTCCGGGCATGTGCTAAAGCCGAGCAGAGCTGGCAATTTCGATGCAGATTTCGTGAGCTTCTTTTGATATGCGGCACAAAAAGAAGCAAAGATCGCACGATAGAGAATCATGATTTACGACGAAGCTTGTACGATGCATCTTAGTGTTGAATAGTTTTAGCTATTCCGAATTTCATGTATAAAACTATAGCACACTTATACATAGACAATTTTTTATTTTGTTAACAAAAATTAGCAGGAATTAAATTTTTAATGATAAATATAATTTGACGAAGAGAGAGAGAGAGAGAGAGAGAGAGAAGAAGATGTACTTATATTTACAAATTAATAGCAAATATGTACACAGAAGTGAAAAAGTTAAAGATTCGAATATTTCACTTGGTCAAACAGTTTGAAATTATTTCAATAATACGTACAATGATATGAGATAATATTCAAATATACTTTGATTTGGACGAAAACGATGGATCTAGTTATATACGCAATATTTATTACATCATATATATCTGAAGAATTATAATGAAATTTATGCATCTCTAATGATCAATATAATAGACATCACTGTGTGATGGTATAAAGCAGGGTGAAAGAGAAGCACGATAATCGGATCTTGAAACGTCATACGTTGATACCTTGGCGGACCGGATTACGTCGTACTTGGCAACGTATATACGCGTAACAAGTAGTCGGTGCGCGACTGCCATGCCGTGCTATTGTGATGCGAAAGATTCAGATACACGTAAGCGGCGAGGTGCACCTGCCGTGTAAAAGAGAATCGTTGCCGAGCGAGGCCGAGGGCTAGCCCCGTCTCGTCTAACCGGTACTGCCCTGTAAAATTCTCAACTATGCACTCAGTACGGTCGGACGATCTATAGGGCGGTCTAAAATAAATTGCCGGCGCAGAAGGGATCCGGACATGTCGCATCGCAATTCTTTGATTTTTTTTATTTGCCTCGGAAAATGTAAAAAAGTTTATCTATAGGCGAGCCTAAAGATTTCATGTATATTGCAACAGTCAAGTGTCAAATATCTTGTAATACACCATAGCGTCAGCGAACAAAGACTTCTCTCGAGATGGTTTCAATTACTTTTTAAATTACTTTATCGAAGAAGTTCAAGGAACTTGTTAGCAACTGAAATATGAAATTTAATTTGATACCATTTAATAACAAGTCTCATATTTTTCACATATATGTATTGGATGATTGCATGAGTTCGTGCCCGATTTTCATAGATGGCATTAAGTTACTGCATGGCGGAGTTCTATTGTTTTCGTGTGGTAATTGTTGCTTACACCGAATAGATGACGTTGTCTTATGTCAATTTAGCGTCAGACATTGTTCAGATAAGTCCATTTGTGCATAAGAGAAATCATTAAAAATGGAGAACGAAAGGTGCATTTGCGGCAAGTAATGCTATATGAATTTCGGAAAGGCGTGAGTGTTGGGATTGCAGAAAAAAATATTCAAAGCGTTTATTTGGACCGCGCTCCTGCTCTCCGAACAGTCAAAAAGTGGTTTGGCAGATTTCGAAATGGTGATTTCAACATGGAGGATCAACCCCGCTCTGGACGGCCTTCTGGCATCGATGATGACATTGTGCACGCCTTAGTGGAAAGAAACCCAAGGATTACAACTGAGGATATTGCTGAGAGGCTGAACATGGATAATTCAACCGCTTTCCGTCATTTAAAAAAGCTTGGATACATTTCCAAGCTTGATACGTGGATGCCGCATCTCCTGACTGAAAGGAATAAGCTGCAGGAAAACTGCAGGAGTCGCAATGGGAAATTCTGCAGCACCCGCCATATTCTCCAGATATTGTGCCTTCAGATTTTTATCTGTTTCGGTCTTTGCAGAATAGTTTAAATGGCAAAAATCTCAATTCCGAGGAAGCTAACGAAAACCACCTTACAAACTTTTTTCAAGAAAAACCAAGTTCTTTCTTCAAAAATGGAATCGACAAGCTTATAGATGGTTGGAAAACCATTGTAGAAAAGAATGGAGACTATATAATTGATTAATAAAAGTGTTATCTCTAAAATATAATCTATTGAAGTTTATATTTAAATCGGGCACAAACTTATGCAATCGCCCAATATATCAGATTAAAGCGCTAATTCTTGAACATCGCTTTCAAATATTAAAATAATTAACAAGTCATATTAATAAATAAAAACATTATATAATAATAACAAATCAATATATAATAAATAATCGTTGTTTAAAAAAATTTTTCCAATCTATATGTATGGGGATATTTCAGTTTCTTTAATTAGCGTCTTTACCGGAGTATATCCGTAATACCACTTCGTTGTTTGTTTATTCCATCAAGTTCAGAAATACTGAAGAAAAACGTTAGGTCGTGATCAATCGCTTTCGTTTATAAACGTCTACCGGTAATTCGTACTTTTCAGACGCAGACGTCGTTTCGTCAAAAATACGCGTCTGCAAACTTTGGTGAAGGTTTTTTTCCGCGGCACATTCGAGCTCGTATTATTAATGCGCGATAAGGAGTCAAGGGTAAAAACTAGCCGAAACTTTTAGTGTACACGCTAAAACATTCGCCAGTTGTCACTGTTCATGTGGGATGTTGTTTGCGGGAGCCCTCGGCGGACTCTCGATTGGATTAATTTGGATACCGGCGAATAACGGAAAGAGAAATTGTGCCCGATTAGCGGGGACGGCCGTCTTATTTTCTTGTCGGTGTCCCGCAGTTAACGGAAACCGCGTGCAAGCAGACGGAAGAGATCTTGAATTGGACGCCAGCCTCCCTCGTTGCCCGCAACCGATGGAGCGCCAACGCGCTAGGTTTGCGTTTGTAATTAAATATTTGCCGGCGGTTAATTGAGTCGCGCTGTGCTTTTATTCCAATTTCCGGTTTAAATGAAACGGCACGGTCGGGTCGTCCGTAGCGCAGACGTTCTACCGGGTGTCCCGTACCTTTCTTACGCGATCGTGTAATTAAGCTCAAACATTCGCGACGCAAAGTTAGACAAAGCGGCTTTAGTGGCAAGCCCGTATTCCAAATCTGTTTTATAAATTTTGCACTTGTTAGAGACTTTAATTAAAAATATGTTGTCATTCAACTCTGTAATTATATATGGATGATATATGAATAGTATAAAATAGCATCATTTTTCACGTATTAGCACATAGCCGAGAATCACGAAATATCAGGAATATAAACTAAAAAAAAATATATATATATATATATATAATTATACATTCATGCATTTGGCATATTATTTTAAAATACCCAGGAATTAACTTTACTATTATACTATTAATGTTAAATAATATGAAATAACTTGGAATGAGAATAATTACGTCTTTCTGTCTTTCTCTCTCTCTCTCTCTCTCTTTCTCTCAGACTAAAGCTGATTCGCAAAATTTGAACAAATGTTTGTTTCGAAGAAGTAAATCTTCTCGAGCGAATCTGGCTGTGAATTCTGGCTAACACGATCAAGCGCAGTGTAATTCACATAGAATCGTATAGTTACGTGAAATTACTTGGAGATCAACGAGTCTTGACGTGCCGGACATTGTGACGTTAACTCGTGCAGCGAAATAGCGTTTGTTTCGAAGAACTAAACGTTTCAAGCGGATACGGATGCTTTTGCGGTCGAACAAGCTGTAAACTCGTTCAGAACTGTTAATTGACGCAAAATAACTTGGACGTTAACCAGCGCTCACGCCTAGTTGCATCGAAGTTGATTACGTACAATGAAGCAGGGTTTTTGTTTCAGAAAATACTTTCTCAGGATTTCCGATTGTTTTCGACCAACCCATGCCGTAACGTGTCCATTGCAATCGTTAATTTAATTGCATTGTCACGTGTGAGAGAAAGTGTGATAAACAAATTTTATTTATATCTTGTAACTTTAAATAAAAAGTTCCAAAAGATTCGGGATCTTGTAAAATATATTAAAGATAGAAAATTTAAAGAGATTTTTGCAATAGGAGGAGCATTCACTTTTATTGCAATGAACAAGTCCGGCTCTGCCATAAATCGTCACTCGCGTCGATTCACTCGAGATCGTGGAGTCCGCATGCCACGTGTATCTTCGACCAAACTCCGATCGATATGCGCGCGATCGAAATGTACGCGAGCGTCGGATGCGATATCGCAGGTATAATTTGGAAAACGCGATACGCGCGCCTTATTGCGATACCTCAATAAGGCCGGCCCGTCGTTATCTCGACATTACGCGGCCGTTCTCTCTCGTGGGCTTGTGCATGTGCAACGCGACCGGATCTCCGCGCCGCGAGATAGATGCGATCGTTGAATCAAACGCTCGCGGAAGCTGCGCACGTGTGTAAAAACGTCAATGTCCGCTACCGTGTAACGCGTTGCAGCTTGCGAAGGGAGACTCCGTGGCTCGCGGCTCTACACCGTTAAACGTGTTTGCTATTAGATACGCCGGCGATCTCCGTCGCCGGCTTCTGCGAATAAAGCGACGAGGGTGCTTTTACTTAGGCTAATCGAGATAAATGCTCGATGCCGCACGTGTGTGAATACGTTTAATTAAGGAAGTTGGTCACGGTCGAGCGCGACACGCGGATTATCTTTTATACGGTATACAATATAAGGTACATGCGCAGGATATAATAGACATATTACATGGCAATAAGTTACCGTAAAGTGAGTCGATCGATGTTATGAGTTGCGTGTATAAGGTTCTCCGTTTAACTGAAATGATAAAACGGTGCGCAATGCGATCGATAATTTAATTCTTATATTGGAGATTATAACTTTCTCTCTTTCTCTCTGTAAAAATTTTATATATTGGATGATTGCATAAGTTCGTGTCCGATTTTCATAGATGGCATTAAGTTACCGCATGGCGGAGTTCTATTGTTTTCGTGTGGTAATTGTTGCTTACACCGAATAGATGACGTTGTCTTATGTCAATTTAGCGTCAGACATTGTTCAGATAAGTCCATTTGTGCATAAGAGAAATCGTTAAAAATGGAGAACGAAAGGTGCATTTGCGGCATGTAATGCTATATGAATTTCGGAAAGGCGTGAGTGTTGGGATTGCAGAAAAAAATATTCAAAGCGTTTATTTGGACCGCGCTCCTGCTCTCCGAACAGTCAAAATGTGGTTTGGCAGATTTCGAAATGGTGATTTCAACATGGAGGATCAACCCCGCTCTGGACGGCCTTCTGGCATCGATGATGACATTGTGCACGCCTTAGTGGAAAGAAACCCAAGGATTACAACTGAGGATATTGCTGAGAGGCTGAACATGGATAATTCAACCGCTTTCCGTCATTTAAAAAAGCTTGGATACATTTCCAAGCTTGATACGTGGGTGCCGCATCTCCCGACTGAAAGGAATAAGCTGCAGGAAAACTGCAGGAGTCGCAATGGGAAATTCTGCAGCACCCGCCATATTCTCCAGATATTGCGCCTTCAGATTTTTATCCGTTCCGGTCTTTGCAGAATAGTTTAAATGGCAAGAATCTCAATTCCGAGGAAGCTGTCGAAAACCACCTTACAAACTTTTTTCAAGAAAAACCAAGTTCTTTCTTCAAAAATGGAATCGGCAAGCTTATAGATGGTTGGAAAACCATTGTAGAAAAGAAAGGAGACTATATAATTGATTAATAAAAGTGTTATCTCTAAAATATAATCTATTGGAGTTTATATTTAAATCGGGCACGAACTTATGCAATCATCCAATATATAAAATTTGTAATTGTACAATACATAAATTGTATGGTAACATATGTTCTCTCGAATAGAAATGGAATGACGCGCGATAAGAGAAGGTGCGTTTAATTTTTCAGATGGATAATGCAGGTTCCCATTACTTTCGTATTCACCCTAAACGGTCCATTAACGCGACCGGAAAAACAGTGCATTCGCCAGCATTAATAACGAAAGCGGTGTACCGTAGAATGGTTCTTACGCCGTTATCGGAACAACTCGATGTGTTCTCCGAATAAAACAATTCGCAATGTGCATCGACAAACGTGCGCTCCGACAAAATGAAAAAAATTCTAATATCCGCGCGCTTTTACGACTATCTGCGAATTAAAGTATTATGAGCTGCGACATCAAAGCGAAAGCTGTAATTTCATAAAACTCCCTTCGGACTCTGTGCGCGTTACGTCGTTGTAACGGTAAATCGTGCCGAAGTAATTGTGCGGAAAAGTGAAAAAAAAAGAAAGAAAGAAAGAAAGAGAAATGGAGGAGGCGGAGGAGAAGGACGCGACACTCGCGACGATAATTAACGGCCGTTGCGACACGCGCGGCCATTTTAACAAATCTCTATAAGCGTAACGACCTCATCAACTCTGTTGACGCGCTAACTCGGCGTTATCGCGAAAACTCGGCCGCGCCGACGATTGCTGTTTCATGCATAGCGAAGCGCGCGCAACCGTGGACCGCAACAGCAAACATTTTCGTCCTTCTAACGTCGTATATAATCTGCAATTTGATATCGCGTCATGTTGCTGCTGCTTTCGATTCACCGACAATTCTCGCGATAATATCGCTGCGAAGCAAGCAGGCGGACGAGCGGCGCTAATACGACGGAGAGAAGCGTAATTAGCGATTAGTTAATAGCACGACGTCGAGGGTTACTCGCGGTGTAATCGATGTAGCTGGGATCAGGGACTAATAGAAGATGTGGCTCTAAGAGATAATTTTAGATTCACTTTTAGCGCTATAAATGAAAGAAAGAGATAAGACGTCTTAAAATATTTTAAACATATACATTTCGATAGTAAGTTTTTTATAGATTATACTATATGATGCAAATAGCTTTGCAATTTTCTTTAATCAGGATATATCCCATACTCTCATATTTTTTAATTATATTATTTTTCATTACTTTTTCGCTCTCCTTAATAACGCATATTTTCTAATTTAATGTAGAATTTCTAAAATATCTTTCTCATTATTTTTCGGTTGGTAAAGCATTATCGCTTGCAATTCCGCGAAATCACGAATACCGTATTGTCGTCCGTCGCGACGGAAATATTTTCATCAGCGAGGGTAATTTCCCTCGCTCTCGTGGTACACGTCAACAGACACGTGCAGACGTCACGCCGTCGCGCCGCACCAACCCGAGGATCGCGCACATGTCGCCTCATACTTACGCCGACTTATATATAAGGGCTCACGTAAATGCGGCAAATTGCTCGTAAAACGTGCCGAGTTTGTTAATTCGCCCGATAATACGTCGAAGTAAATACGGAATGTATTACTTTTCGAGCATAAGTAATACAGCCGTTAAGAAAACTGTGGGAATATGATTGAGTAATTAAAATATAAGGACGAAATGCTTCGCATGCCAAGTAACGACCATCCGTTACTTCAAACGCAATCCGAAATGTTAATGAGACATTTGAAAATGGTTGCTATGCATTAAATCTCGCCTCTTACTAGAAATTTGTCATTTTTTTAATGAAGAAAATATTTGTAAATTTCATGCCGTAAATCGTATTTAAATATTGAAAAGCTAAGTTATTGAATAATTTCGGCTAATTTACTCTGTTAAAAAAATTCTAATCAAAATGTTTTGA
The DNA here is from genome assembly GCF_030449975.1 of Polyergus mexicanus. Lineage (NCBI taxonomy): Eukaryota > Metazoa > Arthropoda > Insecta > Hymenoptera > Formicidae > Polyergus > Polyergus mexicanus. The sequence goes on along the minus strand of NW_027223327.1, from coordinate 7,445,467 downwards.
TTATTAATTCAATTTGAATCGTCGGTATTTTATTAAACTTTTTATCGAAATAGATTCCATAACACATATGTAATCGCGTTACGCATTCCGTTAGGGGCAGAAATGAGAAGTAGCGAAGGAGGGAATTGTTAAAAAAACATTGCCTACTTTCTCTGAAACTGACATTTATGACGCGCATTCAACCCTTGATATATAACGTTACCGGGAAAAAAAAAAAAAAAAACACCTGCGAAGCCGCGTAAAATCCACGCGTCAGTTTTCGGAACGAGAAAGTTTTAATCCCCGCTACAATTAAAGCCCGATCAACGCGCTGATCCTTCGATGATCAAATTGCACATCGCAGAAAGCGATTTCTGCAATCGACATTTGATGTCGAGGGTTGTGAAACTTTGATGTTAAAAAATTATTGCGATCCATATAACACGACTGCATGTGGTTGTAAACAATGAATCACGTTATTTTATCGAATGTATTGTAATAACATAATCCGTTACGACGCATTTCATTAATCCTTAGAATAATTGACTAATGGACAAATATTTTTATTTTCGTAAATCTCACATAATATGTATTCGCAGTGTAATCAGCTTTTCCGAAAAGCGCAATTTATACACCTTTTTTTACATTTTGTATATTTTTTCTTTTCTTTATGATCAAATAAAAATTTTTAATCCATATTTGAACGTAATTACAAAAGTTTTGCACGGCCAAAAAATTAATTGCCATATTGCTCGCGTATCACGGAATGTCGGGGACGCGCGCACGCGCGAAAATATCAACTGCCGCGTAAAAATAAATTACCTGGCAGCGCAGTTTTTCGTTTTTATCTTCGCACTTGACACCGTACGTGACTCGCCAAGTTTGTCGACCTTTATCTCGTTTTATTTCACGTGTCGCCGTACGTGTTAAAATCGTGGCCCGTCGGACGGGGAAGTCAGGTCGCGGCGAATAAAAAACTCGATGGGGAGAAAAAAAAAAAGAAGCGGAAGGGTAGATACAAGCTGCGCGGAATCCTCGATGAGTATCGCAACGCACACGGTATTGGAGCGAAATCGTATGCGTGTTGAGGATCGTGTACGAGTCATTGTAGATTTAGACGTGCCTTTTAAGAACGACAGTTCTCATAAAATAATATAGTCGTTCGATAATGCCACGCTAATTGTCATATCTTATGTTAGCAGCGGTTACAAGGCGAACAATCTCGCGAATCTCTCGAACGCGACCGTTCGCATCTTCTAAAGGTATACTTTTGCGCAATAGCGAGCCGTATGCAACTCGTAACTCTCTTGCAGTTTTAAAATTTTACATCGTGTCGCGCGCGTATCTTATATACATATATATATATATATATATATATATATATATATTATATATATACCTGGGCTTGCGTATGGTATTAACATAAATTACATCTCTCACGATACAACGAACGGCAGAGCGTTTCGTGGATACGAGATTTAATCAATCGACGGGACCGCCTCTCTGTCATCGGAATCGATCAAAGAGTCATTTTCGACGGCGATTATGACAACACATCCTTTAATTAACCGCAAGCGACGGACTTGCTGCTAAAAAGAAGGCGACTTTTCGCGAAGCATATTATCCATTCAGGCCGCACAAGAGCTCGTTTCCCGTTGAAATCACTATCTATCACCGAATCAATTAGTGATCTCTCGACTCACCATCCGCCGTGGCGATGGCCGTGCAAAATTATGCGACGGATCGATGATTGAACGATGAGTCGTCGCACGCAAGATCGAATTTACGAGCGAGACGTGTTTGATTTATGGGACGGCGTTCTTGGTTGATCTACGATCGATCTACGAGAGAGAGAGAATCAGGAAAGGTAGCGGCCACCGGACAACGTAGTACACGAAGTTAATCGTTATTCTTGTCCCGGGAAGCTACGCCGATAATTAATAGCCAATCAGCGGGTATGTTGAACTGAATGTTAAGTAGAAACGAGGCCGCCGCTTCCGCCGATTCGCCGCTCGTGGTCAGCATAAATGACATCAATATCGGATAACGATATCCGTATCCGAAAATCGCCGATCGCGCAACATCGCGCCGTTTTGCGCGGCGACTCTGCAAAAATCGAATAAAAATAATCGCGCGTGATACCGTCGCACGCTGGCAGAATAATATTTTTGCGCCCTCGTGGGTTGGTATAACAACTTGTATTGGCGAGTTTATTTGCAAAAACGCGGCGGAGATAAAATTCATATATCTCCCGGTAACGCATCGGCCTTCGCTCTCTCTCTCTCTCTCTCTCTCTCTCTTTCTTTGCCTACATTATAATATAAATTCTATAAAATAATTAAATTTATACAAGTTTGTTAATTGATGCGTTATGTACGTGTGCTCGCTCAAAGTTAAAGATTCAAAAGGCTGCCGCATGTAATCATTCTTCAAACATGATTTACATTTTTGAATATCTTCAGCGTTTATCCCACACATTCTCGCAAACTATATCTTATATGTAGACTAAATATATTCAGAGAGAGAAGTAGAAGGAGAGACTCTTCCTGAAATAATCTCGTATTAAAAAGTCTAATGGTGTATTTCATCCTTTAGAGAGTTTTAATATATGCGATCGCGAGAAAAATTAAAATTTCAAAATAAGACTCTAATTTAAATTGAAATTAAACCACTCGATTTACAATCTATTACTGATACCATGTTCCGCGATATTGCCTCATAACTCGAAGGAAGCATCTTCGTGAATATAATGATCGATTTTGATTTCGCGTCACGTCATCAACGGCTCCGTCTCTCAACTATACGGTAGGTGTAATTTACCAAGTCGAGCTATCCGGGCCACACGGCGGTATCTGAGAGAATATCCGAGAAGCTCGCGTCACATCGACGTCCCCGGGTGTCGCAAGAGCGTTTTCGAAGGTGGAACGTGTCGTTATCGCGACGATCCCTTGGAGATTTTAGCATTTTATTAAGACTTAGTTCTTCGCTATCGCTCTTTTGCGCGCGGCTCGCTATTTACGTAGTATTCGCGACAATAAGTCCGGGGGTGAGGTAACGACGAGATGCACCATGGTTGCGGAATATATAGAGAAGCATTCAGGGAGCAGAGGGAAATTCTCAACGGGACTGACATAATGTACGCGGGGAATAATTTCAATGTGCACGGAGCGTCTTTTCGTACGCAGCTACCTCTCTCCTCTCCGTCTTATTTCCCTCGCGTTATTTTTCGCGCGGTAACCCTAATACGTATGTAACCATACGCTCGCCAGATATCGAGATACTGCGATGTTACTCAGCGATGTGATGATGCACATCCGCGGAACGGTCTGTTGGCAATCATAACACACGAGCTTATGAAATTACGGGCTGTTTTGGCTGCTTTTAAAATCCGATCTCGTATTTTCTTGCACACTGACAGCAACAATTAAATGGACCGTTTATTTTGAAAGTGGTGCAAGTCCATTTTCTTTTGTTTCGAGAAAATTAAATGTTAGCAGATCTGACAATTAAAAAAATATAGGTTAATTATGTGAAGTCTGGGAATGTTTGTACTAATTTATCAATATGTAATTTGATTATATAAATTTCTTTTAGGCGAATTTAACTAAAATAATATATATTTCCAGGCTGCAAATGGACTTACACCACTTTCATAATTAGTCAATTGTAAATATCATTTAATTTCAATTTTGAAATAACAAATATCACTTAAAATATATTTCATATTAATCCAATTTTGTTTATAAATAATAACAAGAAATAAAATAGAATTAGTATTTTTTATTTTGAACGTTAATTATATTTATATATTGTTAAACTTAACACAAGATATTGGTATTATTAATTATTTATGCTCTTCGTGTGGCAGTGTTTTGAAATATTCATGATGCACAGGAGGTATATATAGGTAATAGCTGCTGCATATCCTTATATTTTTCGTATGTAATAGGCCTGGTATCGTGATGGAAATTGGACTTACACCACTTTCATAATCAATGGTTACGCAATTTCTTTTACCGGCCAATTTTAAATTCAACAAAGCATTGGCATTTTTTAAGATATTAAATACTAACTAGTTATAAACAAAAAGTTTACACTAAATTAAGCATAAATTACGTCATATCTCATTTTTTTTAAAAATGGACTTACACCACTTTCAAAATAAACGGTCCAAATCTTGGACAAGATTGATATTAAAAGATAAAGTATTTTGTTTGAATATTAAACTTTATTGGAAGGTCTTATTTTTCCGCTGTCTTTTTTATCCTCGGTAAACTTATTTTTTATAAAACATTACTTACGTTTTCTATAATTATTTATTATTGAATTTTTAATTATATATATATATATATAAAACTCGGAATATGTTCATAAATTGATACAAAATTGCCGATTGATTCTAATATGAGATATATTTGCATATATCAAATTCAGAAAAGACAAGCACGCAATAAGAAACTGAGCACAGCGACAGTTACAATATTTTCAATCTGAATTCAAAGCTCTTTCCTCTCTAACTTTTGGATTGGCGGAAAAGAGATGCTGAAAAATTTTGCTTTTTATAACAGAAAAAAAATTTGTAGATACGCAATCCCTGCAATTTCAAATTACAACCGTACCGGAAATACTAGTCGGCAACTGTGTGATACACGGGATTCTCGAGGCGTGTTTCACACTGACGCGTGTGAAACGCAAATGCATCCACGGAAGGTATCACAATTTGTTACTTTTGAAAAATTGCCTCTCATAAGGAGTATCTACAGTCGCAGCGACTTTTATGCGTGGTAATAAATCTGGCGCAGGCGCATTTTATTCAAATTTACTTCACTAAAATGATCTCACCTACCACGTAATTTAGTTTGGCGCCGGTCGATTTCATGGAGAGAAGCGTCTCAATTTTAAAAAAATTTTAAAAATATTCGCACCGGTACATCGATAGTTATGTAAATTATATCCTTATTTAAAAGTTATGATATTAGTCATTTACATTTCTTTCTGCACACATACATTACGTGTGCAATTGTATTCTGTTACGGTATCTGTATTATCTCCTAATGCCATTAATGCGAAACTGTAAGTAAAATCCTTCTTGCGCGACTATCAGCGAAAATGGATCCCTAAGGAGGTACGCGTTTAACGATAACGCATTTAGCTGGCGAGGATCGGCGTTTCTCTCGTCGGCATGGATAATGATCCCTCGAGCGGTACTCGGCACTCATTTAATTCCGAACTTTTCCTTTCACGGTCAGGCGAATAGCGCGTAAGGAAAGACATCCGGGGGAGAAAACGAGAGGGAGAAAGCGGTCGGGTAGCGAAAGCGCGGAAAAGGATCCGAAAGTAAGGACAATAGCGATCCGCTCTTCAGGATCGAGACCTTCGGACGAAACAAGAATAGGGAAGGGGGATATACAAGAAGGGGAAGAAAAAAAAAAAAGAACCGAGAGGACACGAAAGACAAGCAGCTAGCAGGCGAGAGACGAGTCTGCCAGAAATAAAGTTTCCTGTCGAGGTGAACAGATCCTCGAGAAGACTTCAAACATGAGGCGAGCTTCGATCCGCCCCGCCCCTCGTCTCGATCGCACGGGGCGCCGCCAAACTAGCAACTCGCCCTTTTCGCATCGTCGTCCCTATCCACCCATCCAGCGTCAAGTTGCCCTACACGGTAGTTGTTGATTGTTTCCGGTGTAATTATAACTTCGACTTCGGCGGGCTCTCCTCAGATATAATTATTAATTACCGTGTTGGGCGCCGCGCGCATTGAATAAGGCACTCGTAGACGCGCCGCCAAGTGGGACGAGGAATAAACTGTGCGCGGACGGGATTACTATCGTAAAGTATCATTGTGGATCGTAAAGCCGATCAGCGACAATAGCCGAGCAAATTTGGCGATGATTTCGCGATACGAGTAGATTTTTGCGAGATATTACTTATGTTTGTCATACAACGGCTAGCAGAAAAATAAAAAAAAAATCGATATTTTAGAATATAAACTACATTTGCTCTTTTAGTTGTAATAATTGATAAATTGAATAACAATTTTCAATAGGAGAGAAATGGTTTTTAGTATGTTTAATAAAAAATATCGAGACAAACATATGAACTGAATTCTCTTTATTTTGTGTATCGAGTTTTTCTATAAAGATTCTTTTTATTCCGCGCTATCATTATTTATTCGGATGTCGGGATGAAATTGAATAATATAATAGAACTGGATAGATTTCTTATCACCATTTTGTCAGTAAAGAAAATTGAGTTCTTTAGTATGAAAGAGCTCCTTTAAAATTCATAGAATGGTGGTGAGAAAGTAAAGAGGGGAAAACTTATTCCTCTCTCAGACGTTGATCTGGAATTGAAAGGTATGATTCCAAAACTCGCCCCATCTATTTGTGGAAACTTTTAGACACTATCATTTTTGTTTTGCTAATATCCGCACACACCCATCAATCTTTCAAGTATAAAAATATATATTTATAATATTGTGATTATATATATATATACAGGGTTGGGAAGTAACGCGTTACTTGTAACGCCGTTACCGTTACAGTTACTTTTTTTCAGTAACTGTAACGGTAATGGCGTTACAAATTTTATTTGTAACGGAAAAAGTAACTTCGTTACATTTTTCCGTAACGAGTAACGAATTTAACAGTTACTTTTATCGTTACTTTTTTCAAATTTTTTGATTTATTTAAGATATTATTCTTGCTATTGTGCGTGATAAAATTTTTATCTTAACCGTAAAGCCGTAAGCAAATCGACCAATTAGCATTCTTATTATGTTGTAATCTCATTTACTACCAGTTCTAAGTACCTTGCAACGAAAATTAGAAAATCTCAATAAATCTGACCTTATAGATTGCCATTCATTAGTTGAAGCTATTCAGCAAGGTTTAAATAAAAGGTAACTTATTAATTTGATTAATACATATGTTATTTAATTTTAAATAAGGATTTAATTGAAAAATATTATTTTATTTTAAACTATTGATTCAAAAGTATTAATTTCAATAAAACAAACAATGTCGCTTAATTTACTATATTTGATTTTAGATTTCGTACAATATTTGAAACAGAAGAATTAATAATAGCAGCATGTTTACATCCAAAATTTAAGTTAAACTGATTAACCGGAGAAAAAAGAAAACGTGCTGAAAATTACTTGGAGAATTTATTGGGAATCCGATCAACTGAAAATTCTTCAAAAGCTGGAAAATCTGACGATCGCGATGATTTTTTCATTTTTGAGCAAAAAACGGTGCAAAATGAATCTGAACAAGAAGAATTGCAACGGTTTTTAAAATCAAATAATTGTAATATAGAAATGTTAAACGACTATCCAAAACTTAAAAAACTTTTTATTAAATATAATACAGCTCTACCAAGCAGTGCATCTGTAGAAAGAATGTTTAGCATCGGTGGCTCTGTATTAACGCCACAAAGAGGGCATTTAAATGATGATACTATGGAGCAACAAATTTTATTAAAAATTAATAAAGAATTTCGATAAAATTTAATCATTTATTTTGTAATAAACCTTGAATGAAATCTTGCTTACAATTTTTTAAAAGTTTTTCTTATGCAAAATAATTTATTAGTTTGTATTGTAAAAAAGTAACGGAAATTGTAACGACTCGTTACTTTGTAGTAACTGTAACGGTAACGAGTTACTTTTATAAAGTAACTTTCCCAACCCTGTATATATATATATTGCGATATCTTCAAATAGTTTTGTGTTAATGTACATCAATATTTCACGAGATAAAGAAGAAAATTTTAAATTGTAAAAATTCAATTAATCCAATAAACAAAATTAGATCCAAAATCAATTATAGAGATTTATACGAATCGACGTAAATTCTCTATAAAATCTCATTGTCGCGATCTAGGCTGCAAAAGTTGTCGCGATCGCTTGAAATATTAAGGCTAACCATGATTTATTATAAAATCATATAAAAGCACACTGGAGTGCCGCGAAACTGTCACGCGCGCGCGATAGCACATACACACATACATACCTAACGCGTCATTATTACACGTCGTCGTGCTAGATATTCCGGGAAACGCTAATGAACGTGCTGCGTCGCGAAAACACCCACGGATACTCACAATCGCAATCAAACAGCGATGAATGCACTGTCGCGCCTGATTAAACAACGAATCGCCCCCGTCCGCAAAATGCAAATATCGAGTCCGAATCACTCCAAGACGCCCACTAGTACGCGCACTGCGTGTACCGTGCCATATGTTACGATATTCTGCGGTTGAATTTGCACACACACACACACACACACAGCAACCGCCTGGTTACATGCCCGCACGCAGCAGATGCGTAATATAGAGATGTGCGTATAAACGCGCGTGCACGCGCACGCCTGGCGACGCCGAAGCGTCTCTGAGGGTTCTGAGCCGTATCTGCATGAGCGGTAAGAGCATCGATCACACACCGGGGACAATATTGGCACGATAATCGGAAGGGATTCGGCACGGTTACGTAGTAACACGGGCCAAGGGAGAACAGCCCTTGTCAATGCCGCGGTTATGATCGCGGGGACTGTTTACTCCCCGGTAATTATTGTGAAATATGTCGCGGCGGATCGACCATGCCTGTGCACCATGACGTGTAAATTATTGCTACGGTGGACGCGTACGTATGCACTTTTGCGCGACTGAAAGAGAGAAAGAAATTTCTCAATCTTTGTAATTTAGACAGAGGAATTATCGAATGAACAATTCGATCGATTGACTAAAATCACCGAATATCATTCTAAGAAATGAAATAAATAAGATGTACGTGTTTTGTACAGTTATCTTTAATAGCTGCTTTTATATCGCAAGATATATAGAACGTCAATTAGATGGAATCTTCAACCAATTGGATTCTAAAAATTCTAAAATATTAATATACATCTTAAAGAAAGAGATAACAATTATTTTTATATCTTTTATCTCAAAAACCTTTCTTTCATAATCACTATTTAACAGCAGAGAATTTCCTGAATTTTGCGATATCGATATCCCTGCCCTTTTCCAATCCTGTGCCATCTTGATATTTTACCGAGACCCCTCGATATAAAGGCTCGCGTATATCGAGACACGCGTTTCGTACACACCGACACGCGGTTCGATCGCGTACACCCCGCTGTCACATAAGCGTGCAGCGAGCGTACCGTTGGTTGTGGCGGGAACGGGGTGTATGCGGTGCGATGTGTTGTGAAATGGTGAATCATGTACTACCCTCGAGGGATCCATCTACGATTAATTCCATCACTTGACACGCTCCTGCGTAACTCGCGCGCGCCCCGCTACCGCGCTCGGCAAACATTTAAGCGGGGCGTAAATGCCACGAGCGGAGTGGAAAATGAAGAAAGGCGATGCCAAATGTGCCGTGAAGCGCGGAAGAATTAGATGATGCTGCCGAGACCCGCTCAATGAGACGTGAGCAGGATTCGCTTTAATGCACGCACTTGATCCCCGTGACGTTTCTCATTTTCTCCAAGTTCCGTCGCGATACGCGGCAAACGAGCTCTCGTAAGGGTTACCTTATCGTTCGATGAAAAATATCTTCACGAAAAGAAAATGCTGTAAATAATAGAGAATATATAAGACGTATCTTTTAGAACTTTAGATTGTATTGTGACTATGAAATATTCTACGAGCAGAATGTGTATTGACAACGGATTAAAATATATTCCCTCTACATATGTATATTTGCAGGGTTGGGAAAGTTACTTTATAAAAGTAACTCGTTACCGTTACCGTTATTTTTTCTAAAAAGTAACTCGTTACCGTTACTCGTTACTAATTTTAAAAAGTAACTCGTTACCGTTACAGTTACTACAAAGTAACGAGTCGTTACAATTTCCGTTACTTTTTTACAATACAAACTAATAAATTATTTGGCATAAGAAAAACTTTTAAAAAATTGTAAGCAAGATTTCATTCAAGGTTTATTACAAAATAAATGATTAAATTTTATCGAAATTCTTTATTAATTTTTAATAAAATTTGTTGCTCCATAGTATCATCATTTAAATGCCCTCTTTGTGGTGTTAATACAGAGCCACCGATGCTAAACATTCTTTCTACAGATGCACTGCTCGGTAGAGCTGTATTATATTTAATAAAAAGTTTTTTAAGTTTTGGATAGTCGTTTAACATTTCTATATTACAATAATTTGATTTTAAAAACCGTTGCAATTCTTCTTGTTCAGATTCATTTTGCACCGTTTTTTGCTCAAAAATGAAAAAATCATCGCGATCGTCAGATTTTCCAGCTTTTTAAGAATTTTCAGTTGATCGGATTCCCAATAAATCCTCCAAGTAATTTTCAGCACGTTTTCTTTTTTCTCCGGTTAATCAGTTTAACTTAAATTTTTGATGTAAACATGCTGCTATTATTAATTCTTCTGTTTCAAATATTGTACGAAATCTAAAATCAAATATAGTAAATTAAGCGACATTGTTTATTTTATTGAAATTAATACTCTTGAATCAATAGTTTAAAATAAAATAATATTTTTCAATTAAATCCTTATTTAAAATTAAATAACATATGTATTAATCAAATTAATAAGTTACCTTTTATTTAAACCTTGCTGAATAGCTTCGACTAATGAATGGCAATCTATAAGGTCAGATTTATTGAGATTTTCTAATTTTCGTTGCAAGGTACTTAGAACTGGTAGTAAATGAGAGCTCTGCTTTTCCGAAAAGATAAAGCTCTCATTGGATATCACGCGTCGCGTCATCGCACTGGTCTGCAAGAGCCATAAGTTGATCAATCACATTCAAGCATTTTTACAACATAATAAGAATGCTAATTGGTCGATTTGCTTACGGCTTTACGGTTAAGATAAAAATTTTATCACGCACAATAGCAAGAATAATATCTTAAATAAATCAAAAAATTTGAAAAAAGTAACGATAAAAGTAACTGTTAAATTCGTTACTCGTTACCGAAAAATGTAACGAAGTTACTTTTTCCGTTAGAAATAAAATTTGTAACGCCATTACCGTTACAGTTACCGAAAAAAAGTAACTGTAACGGTAACGGCGTTACAAGTAACGCGTTACTTCCCAACCCTGTATATTTGTTACGTACAATCATCTAAATTATAAATTAAAATAGCTATACCTTTCTTTTAAAATATCTTCTTACACATTTTCTTTATCCTCAGTTCTTGCAATTATGTTTTAATATATATATATATATATGTTTTTTTTACCTCAACTTGCGTAATCGCTAGTTTTATTCGGAGAGATATTAGAAAAACAGTGCGAAACCATTTTATTTCTTTGTAACTGGCTCCGCTTATTTTTTCATTTAACTTCCGGCAAAGCAAAATACGGTAGCAAGGTATGGCAAAAGGCTCTTTTACTGAAACGCAACACCGTGAATAACTGTTTCTAAAGGTGCGTATTATTTTTTCTCGACGCGCAAACCAATTAGCGCGCGAGGCGCAAGGTACAAACTAGTTAACGCGGTGCAGGTGTGCTCGCGCCGCTTACAATTTAAACTGATCTTAAACTAGGCTTTAGTCTTAACTTAAATTAAGCCCGTGCGGGGTAGAATAACAGAACTAATTGGATGGACGAGCTCGCCCGCTCTACAATTAGCGGGGGTGAATCATAAAACGTTCTCTCGTAATTCATACGGTTTTATAAAATCTGTACCGGCAATTTTTGCTATTACATATTAATCGCCTGTTATGCGGAAATCGATCACGAGAAGCGGGGATTGTGTAAGTAATTCAAGAAAATTAAATAATAGAAGCAAAATATACAAATATCTCTGCAACACACAAATTTTTACTCACAATTTCACAGATGCACTGCGAATATTTTTATTTTTCATCTTTATTCATTCAATTAAAACAAATAAAATATTGAACGATCAAATTATTGTATTGAAATAAAGTGAAAAAAAAAAGATACAAATAAGAAAAATTTATGAAGAAAGATCATACATTATTTTGTACTGTTTTAATCTTTCCTCTTTAAAATGAAAAATTCTATATTAATTGCGGTTTTATCTCTTAAATAAAATTACGATAAAAAAAAAAAATATCAATATTGCGCTATTTTGAAAAAAAAAGAAAAAGAAAAGAAAAGAAAACATCGAGTACTTCATAATCGTTATCGTCTACATGTGTGAAATCGCATTTATCCATTCTTATTCACAGGTTCTATCGTGACGGAATTTTTTTCTTTTATGTTCAACCGCGCCGTTACGCATCGGGGCACGTTGCTGTTTTACGACTGCGTGCGTAACGAGCGAGAAGATCGAAAACGAGCGGGTGGATGGCTTGCGTTCGGATATCGAAAACGCGAAATTGGCCAGTGGCTATAAATCACTCGCCGGTCGGTTGTTCGACTCGTTCCGTTCCGTTCCGTTCCGTTTCGTTCTGTTCCGAGGCCACCCTGAGCGCGTTCGCTGCCTAATCAGTTTAAGTGATTTCGAAAGGCGCTGCTGCATCACCTCTCTCCGTGTAACGACCGGTTACGCGTACGCATCCCGTGGTGGTCCACGTGCGTGGGCGGATGCGCCGCACCGTGTTACGCGCACGCATACACACGCACGCTCTGTCCCATTCAACGGCAACGGTAGGTTTTCTGTCCTCCTCACGTACGGTATGTCTGTGTTCCTCTTCCCTCCTCTCGCATTACCATACTAATTGCAGTCAAAGTACTAACCAACGATTTATCGGAATGTCACTGGTCCACTGCCGGCGAAATCTTTCTGCCTCGATGCATCACAGTGCATATGCGGATATGTGTGTTGCATTGCAATCGTCGGGCTAATGTTATTTCGAATTTTGCGAACGATGCGCTTTTTTCACGTGCGAGAAATCCTATGAAACGATTTTCATTATTAAATTTCTTTTTGAATAGTGTATTTAATTCTTTGCATTAAAATAGATATTCTATTACTTTTATAATTAAAGAATATAAATAATTGAATAAACATTTATTTAACGTAGTCAGCTGCTGAAAATTAAAAACACGCGAATGTACATTACGGACATTTTGCGCGCAATATTAATGCATGAGTCATCGAGTGCGAGATATGCCAGACAATAGCGAGTGAAAAAAAAAAAAAGAAAAAAGAAAAAAGGGAGCAGGATAGAGGCTTACCTATCTAAAATGTGATTTAGAAAATCGAACGAGAAGCGAGTACATTAGGAAATGAAATTCGAAAGAAAAGCGAGGAGGATCGATAGTGTGGGATGACCGGAGGCATTCTTCAAAAGGGACTCGCGCGCCCTATTGTCACATTGGATTTTGTCTATGCGCGATGCTAAAATTCCCCAGCGAGGCGGATCGCATCCCGAGGGAGGAGTTTCGTGCAAGCTTCGCACACACGGGGAATTAGATTAAAGACATTAAAGTCACCCTCTCGCGCACGACATGTAAGGCCATGAAATACCGCTGCCCCCGCCAGTCATTCCGCGATTGCCTCTCGGACGGTGTAAGTGCCCGCTGGACCGCGAAACGAAATTAGAATCCTAATAATAAAGTCGGAATTTAAAGTCGCACGTCCGTGCATGAATAACGCATGCAGCGGGGTGCACCGTTGCTCATTTCGCTCCTTGCCCAAAGTCTACATGTATAGTATCGATGCGATGATCATGGGCAAAGAGATCGCCCGTCATGATTATTTATGCGATATGTGCTGCGTCAACGATGAGCGATAGATTTATTTTTGGCTGTCGAAGGCGGATAACACGATCATCGATTCTTTCATCGTTCGATTTATTAATTTAAAATTAATTGTTATAAAATTGAAAAATTTTTATTTTATTCACGTTTATTAAAGAGAAATACGATACGTCATAAATCCATCGTTTGAAAATGGATAAGTTAAGATGACTTTTCATAGAGATCACACATTTAGAATATCATATATAATATACAGTATAAATATAATAAGCAACCATCTTTTATACGCGAGTCTCACTGCCGGCATGTGAACATACATTAATATCGGCGTCGCAGTATGACGCATGAGAGCGAGCCACGTGCTATACGAGAAAGGGACGCTTAATCTTTCCGTAGGATTCCCCGTGGATTCCGTCGGGACCCCTGAATATTTTCACACTCCCGCCCCCGCGATGGTACCCCAAAGAATCGAACGCGCGGCTTCTACCGCACTGCCGACCCCCGTGACGTCTGTTTTGTAATTATTTTCCGCCACCTTTCTTACCCCCGAGTGCCCCTTCATCCATGACTATGCGAGATTCGCAATGAGGGAGTCCACTTGCCGCAGCATCTCATATATGAAGGGAAAGGGCGGGGGAGGGGGGCATCCATACAAGATGTAGAAACACACGCGTCTGTAGGATTAAGCTGGGTGGGGAGGGGAGGGGTTCGTACGGTTAATGGACAAAGGGGGAATACGCGTCTGCGGATCCAATTTCGAATTCTATGCTTGGTGAAATTGACGGGTGCGTTTGTGCGGACGAAATGCTATACTTTTCTTTGTTACAATGCGGTCCGCGGATAGACAATATGGGAAACATCTCTCGGTCGTGTTCGAATCTAATAAAGCAGAAACGAGATGCTACGATCGTCTGCGGCTTAGTATTAACAAGAAAACTAAATGTAAATACGATCCCTATGAGAATTTCTATTGAAGGATAATAATTTATACGGTACTTGACATCTGCAAAATTTTATATAATCTATTTACATTTTTAATTTTCTTGTCAATACCATACAATAGAGTAAGAGAAAGCACTTTCAACAGGTGCTTAAAATAAGCGAAACAAATGTATTTAAATTTATACTGGATTCCTAGTCTTAAACCTAACGACCATTTAATCCTCTTTTAACTTGTATCTTAATGGAGATTTTTCATTCGACATATATTAAATAGAAGATATTGATAGAAAAATCATTTTAATTTGTAAAATTTCTTTTTCTTATCTGTTAATATCTTTTATTCCTATCTATTATCTAGCTTGAAAATCTGAAAACAATATGTAAGACTCGTATAAATTATACCGTTTTTATTATCATAATTATCTTTAGAACAATATATATATAATTTTCACTCCCTTTTACAAATACTGAAGTAATTTAAAAAAAAAAAAAAAAAAAAAGCATTTAAGATCTTTACGAATTCGAGCGATTTTTCGTCGCTTTCTTCGGTAAGTACGTTGCACAGAATCCGAGCGATAAAGTGCAAACTACGAAGTTCACGTTCCTCAGCCATTAAACGCGATGAGCTATTGAATCATTGACGGTCTACGTAGCGCGAGGATCAGCGGTAATCGCGGCGGGAGGAGATGAAATTTTCTAACAAATAGGGCATCCAGAATTTCACGATTCGCCAAGGCGAGAACCCTGGGGCGATAACATCGAACGGCGCTTAAATATCGTTTGGAGAGCGAAAGACAAAAGCGGCACCTGCCCCTTCTCACGACGTACCGCGCATCTTCCCGATGTGAAGGACGATGGAAGGAGCGTAGGAGGAGCGAAGTGGTGCGCGCGATCGGTCCTCTCCTAATTCAATCCCGTGGGATATCGGCAGCCCTAGGGCGCGGTATCGTGCCGAGGCGTGAATCAGCACGCCCGTGAATTATCCACCTCGTTTATCGAGAAAATTGTAGCCCAGCAAAGATACCGGACGAGTCCCATTGTCCCGTAACTACCGCGCGCGCCTATGCTATTGCATAATACTCGCAATTCAACGGAGATGCGTGTTCTTGATTGTCCGGCTCTTAATGCCGGCCCGTAACTCTCGTCCGTCGATTCTCGGTTATGCGTGATTAATCATTCGCTTCGATCTCACTCTTTCTCACATTTTTGATAGACAATTACGCGATCTTGGTAAAGGTCTTAAAAGCACAAAGCGCTGTATCGCTCATCTCTGTGTTGACAGGAAAAATAAGAGTAATATATACTCGATGAATCTTTAATTAAATAATAAAATCGGTTATCGGCCAATAACGTAAATATCAAGATTAATTCAATATCATATTGTAAACAACTCTTTCATATAATAAAATCTATAATTATAAAAACAGATTTACAATTTATAAAATACGCAAATCAGGAGATCAGCGATTACAATAATATAATGCAAGTTTATTAATTTTATGTTCGATATTATTTTGATATCGGGCATTGAGAGGTAATGCAAATTCTACAGTCATTATCTAAATTTATAGTTTTAATTTAATTAATTTTATTTATAACCATATGTTTATCTCAGCGAGCTTTATTAATCGTCTTGCAATTTCTATTTACGATTTCTGAGCATAGATTGTCTAAAGTGTGCACATTACGCATGTTGTTCGCTGTATAGCTAGTGGTTGTATTCGATAGAATACCGGTATTCATATATTCATTGAATAATTGCGGGATGTGCGTATCGTTTCGCCGCAGAAGAGGGTCCCTACGTGTAAGTTCCCGTAGGACGGCACGCCCCGGTGATCGGACACGCCGCTCGAAGGTAGGGTTACTTGGTGAGAAGAACGACTTTCACGGGTCGGCGAACACCTACGGAGGAGGGCCCTTTAGGGCGTGAAAATCAAACTGGCACCTGTTACCGGTAAAACACGCGTCTCGCGACGATATTCGCCCGCGTTAAAGCGCGATTAATTTTTACAGCCGCGACTTTCAGCGTCGCGTTTCAAGCGTACTTGTTTACGACCAGTGGGCGTGATAATGTTTAATTCATGAAATATCCTTTAGCAGGAGCGAGAGTGTCAAGACATAGAGCGTGGAATATATTGAATTATAAATTAAATGGAAACAAATTGATTGAATATATTTAATGACAGTGGTCTATTGTGTGAGAAATTTCTTTTTTTTACTCTACAAGATCTTTAATCAATTTTCGTAGATTAGACATTTTTTCTCAACGCGCCAACGATTGGTAAGATAATTAAAATACCGTGTTTGAATTACGGAATTCTTAATCTGACTTTTGATTTTGCGACAACAGCGCAAGTTAGATCGTATGCAGTGCGCACGCGTATGCTGGATAGAATGTATCTCGATCGATTTGACGAGATGCCACGCAACGCATCGGCATTAATTTTGGCGACGGCGCTTCATTATCATATAGACGAGTGTTTCGTCAAGCGTTATTGGATCTCTCGCGTCACGACGAAACGACACACGCACGTGCGTATACGTGCTTAGGGTAAAAGGCGCGTAAGGTTGCCTGTTCATGGCGTCCGGCCAAAGAATAACGATCGCTACGGATGCCAACGTCGCCCGGCGAACTATGACGGGTTAATTCGGCATAGTAATCACGCTCTGATCCTTGCCAGATATGTCCTTTATCGCGTGTTTTGCTGACGGTAAATAATTATTACCCGTGCGTATCTTCGCTTTATTCGTTACAATAACGTCGCGTCGTAGTTTCGCAGTGTTCACGATGCAACGTTATGCGCTTTAACTAAGTAATGGCATATCAACGACGAGGCGACTTCGACCGACTACATTCACGTTTGACATTCGGGTGTCTCATTATATCATAAAACACATCGTAAAGATCGCGTATTGTAATAAGAGTACATGTAATAATTCCTTATATATTTTACGTTATAATCTTCATATATTTTTTTTTTAACATTTTGTTATCTTCTCATTTTAACGTTAGTATCAAAGTACAAAAGCGTATCATCTTTCGCAAGTGTGTATGTGCACCCGTTGGATAAAAAAGGAATGTTACGTATGCCTCTTAAACTCACCGTCGATGTATGTCCAGCGTATTGATATCTGCCTTTATACGCCTTCCTCTTTTCCGTATAATGTCGGCGATTCATCTTTCCGCTTGTTTGATACTTTTTACGAGACAATCCGCGAGCACGATCTATATCTCCTGCCACTGTCCCAAGTTCACGATCAAAAAGAACATAGATCATATAGCAGCAGTTCGATCACCGTTACTGGCGTCGAAGCATATCCGGCTGTCAGCGGGTATCACGATCTCGAAAAGGGCATAGATTATCAATCGTTTCGATGAAATTTCTCTGTAACGGGGCTACGAGGGTGCCCGCTGGGATTCGGCCGAAAGATCGTCGTACGTTAAGACGATGTATATACTACGAGCACTCTCGTAGGCTCGCGCCGGATGGACCAAGTTTAGGGTGGGCTCCTCTCTGCATGGGAAAGTGGAAAGGCACTTTACATCGTGTTTCCTATAAGGGAACGATTCTCCGCGCGCGCGAGCCTCCCGCGAAAATCTAGCGACATTTCCTCCCGAGGTGTGTAACTCACAGTCGCCTCAGCAACAGGAACCTTATGAAAGTCAAAGCGCGCTTCGTGTTTGCGCGATCGTCTACGGTTCGCAACTTGTTGCTGAATTGCCTTGGCTGTCAAAGATACATAAAATCGTCTCTACGTGGGTATCACCGAGTCGAATATTTACTCGAGATTTCATGGATGGATGCGGTTAAATATAATTGGTAGAATTTTAACGAACAAATGTTGCACTTTGAAAATAAAGTAACGGTACGAATCGTTCCGGTCGTGACCCGCGATATCTTTGAGATTACAGTTTGCGCTACGGTATTTTCTTCTGATGGGAATCTCATGAAATTCAACGAGCGCTGCGATCAAGCCGCATGCAAATTTACGGAGGAAATCAAGCGCGAGATTTTTTTTTTTTTTTTTTCCAAAGCACAAAGTTGACGCGCGTTAGAAATATATTTACGGCGTCTTTATAAAATCATGGCCGGTTGTCGTCGACGTTGGTTGTACGACGTGATTATTTCCTACCGCAGGATGCTCGTGATTGTTGTCATCCGCGTAGGCTGCTTATGACTCGTACTACGTCAGCTTATTCCGCGTTATGATTATAGTTCTGAAAGAGCGACAGCGCGCTTTGTGATTCGTTAACGACGTGAATAAATCGCGCGGCAACCATCGCATCTTTCCCCTTTCATGTGAATTTCTTTTCAATTTACGACAATGGGCGATTTCATAAAAATATATTATCCGTAAGACATTGATATTTAGTTATGCAGAAACGATATGCAAAATCATATACATGAACAATGTACGATCAATTTATATTCTCTCGTAACGTTCTTCGAAATATTTTAATGACGGCGCAATAAGAAACCATCGCAATATCTTCTTTAAATCCGATTTATTTCCACGCTTCTTACAATAACCGTAATTATTTGTGAGAAATATATATAATTACGTACTTTTGAAATTTTGCTTTTAACTTCTCATTTAAACTGCAATATCTAGTTAATAAAAATTTTTTAAGAAGTAATACGAAAAAATAGAAGCATATTTAAAATAACGCTACGTTTTCTGTCAAGCTTTTCGCCTCGATGTTTAATAAAACTTGAACATGTTGAGAGAAAAGGCATCGGATCACTTGACCTGATTTAAGAGGACTTCGTATAAACTGATGAGAAACGTGACATTGCTTAGAGTCTAACTGGAATTTTCAATGACAGTTCATCAGAGAAGCAGCGACACTCGGCAGTAGTGACAACTGAACTAGGTCAAACGTCAAAGTATTTAGCGCATCTCTCCTCCTGCGGTATAACGTGATCTCGTGCATCAGAGCAATTATCATGACGAAGATCAATTTTATACAATGTGCAATGAGAATACCAACAAGTTATGATTCCACAAAGCATAAATCTGTTCAAATTAATTACTAAATATTTATGGTTTCATCTTCAAAATTCGCTATGCATTGTATCACTTTAATTATTACACCGGTAAACTCAGATATTAATTGGCAATTAAATATTGTATATCAATGTCAGCTAATTGTCAATTGAATGTCAACGAAGCATGATTAATTAAATCTTCTTTGTTTGTTTCATTTCAAATCAGTAATATCATTTGTATATAATATAGATCAAAATTTTACAATTATTTACCGATGTGAAATTGAAATTTGGCATTTCGTTTTCGCAAAGTATAATTTTCAGCTCTTATCATCTAGAAAACGCGTCTCAGTAAATCTCACGTATATACGCTAGAATCGTATAGTAGTGTTGCAAATTGCATTAGCTCGGGCTATTCAAGTACCCGTGTATCACTATATCTCTCGTATCTTACTTAATGTAAATTATGACTTCCGTGCCAGATCTATTGAGATGTCTCGCGCTTCCACATTAACGCATGGAATTTGTTACCATCAATTTTTCTATTACAGAAGTAGCCGCACATTTGAATAATTCCTCTGATTACCCTTAACGTCTGCATCTTGACACGTCAAAAGGAAATTTAATTTCACGCCGCACGGTAACCCTGAATTCATCTATATCAACAGCTTGACTCCTCGACGCTTTACAAACGGGCAGTCCTTTAGTAGCTTCCGGGAAACTCTGAGATTGCGCGAGTACTTGCCAACAATAAGAAGGTAATATATTATACTCGTCGAGTATGTCCGTGGCGTTACAATGGCTCTCGTAATCGACTAGTGACGAAGCGTACATAAACAAATGTAATGCGATATACGAGACCGCATTCCTCGGTGAGATATACCACACACACGTGATAACCGTCGCCGAGGGATCTAATATAAGCGCGGGGATTGAATGAGCCGGCGAATGCTTGAACGAGACGTTCAATATAATTTACGTAACGCTAAAACGGTACACCCAACGTCACAAGGGGATTGTGTAACTTACGTTATACATACTTTGGCGCGGCATTTATCGAGCGAGGCATTACCTAATTCCCATTAGCGTAACTCTTATTTCTAATCTGGTTGATTTACTATGCATTATAGTGATTGACACAAATAATGAGAGAAACCATGTGCGCCTCATTCTTCGAGCGTCTAATATAACACCGTCGCCAGAGATAAACGACATTTAAAATTCACGTATGTCGATAAAGTACCTGAGGTATACAGAATGATGAACGCAAGTTACCAATGATATTTAAATATCTAAGTTCGCGCGCTCTAGCTTTCTTCTGATTATATATACAGGGTGTCCCATTTTAAAGGACCCACTCAAATATCTCAGAAACACTGCGTTAAATCGAAAAATGTTTCAAACAAAAGTTATGTAGCTTCAAGGGGGCCGTAAGATGGTGACAATTATTTGACCTTGGAAAATCATTTGAAGGTCATGTGAAGGTCAACTTTAAAATCTTAAACGGAAACCCCCATTTTTTATTTAGTATTCTTGTAGCTGACATCGAGAGCTTTCCAAAACACTATAATAAAGTATTTTTTCATTAAGTACTTTTTGAGTTATTTTATATTTTAATCTGACATATTTTGATATAAAAAATTAAATATCTCGTAAAATATTTAGTTTTTGATAATCTTACCGTAATACTTCTATGTACAGAATAATGAGATAAAATATTTTATTTTTTATATCAAAATGTCAGATTAAAATATAAAATAACTCAAAAAGTACTTATATAATAAAAAAATACTTTATTATAGTGTTTTGGAAATCTCTCGATGTCAGCTACAAGAATATTAAATAAAAAATGGGGGTTTCCATTAAAGATTTTAAAGTTGACCTTCACATGACCTTCAAATGATTTTCCAAGGTCAAATCATTGTCACCATCTTACGGCCCCCTCGAAGCCGCACAACTTTTGTTTGAAACATTTTTCGATTTAACGCAGTGTTTCTGAGATATTTGAGTGGGTCCTTTAAAATGGGACACCATGTATATATACTTTAATCTTACTCAATATAATATAATATTCCTATACAAAAATATGTCTAATGGATAGATAGAGCGTTAACATCACCATTATTTGCTACACGATGATATCTCTTTTATAGAAATAAATTGTTATAAATGATTTCATAAAATACAGAAACAACATGATATAAATCAAGATATAAATATTTCGCGTTCAAATTTTTTCTCCATAAATAATATACTTACGGTATGCGCAGTTTATCTTGAAATTTAATCTCGCTACACACGCAATTGTAGAAAATTAATGTCGATTTGTTGCGATATGCTTCGCAATGCAAAATACGTATATTCAAATATACGAGCGTCCCATTGAAAGCGGCTCTTTCCAGTAACACGCTCGGAGAACAACATTGATGCAGAAATTAATGCCGCATTGTCACGGAACGATCGAATCGTCGACGACAGCCGACGACGAGTCGATCTCACTCACGAGACGACGTCTGGCGCCGCGAGACGCACCCGCGGATATATCCTCGACTCTCCACCCAATTCGGGATTACTCTCGTTATACCCGTGCGTTATACCGTGATGGAAATTGTTGGAGAACTTTGCACGCTGTCGGACGGGGACTTGAAATTCAGTTGTGTTAATTCCTACGAATTTTCGAGCACCCTCCGGCCCGCGGGGATCAGGGCCGCGCTTAGTGCGTTTTCGCGATTAGTGCGTACACGCCAGCGCGACAAATACTCACCCTCTTCCCGCGTGTACGTTTACGCGGTCGGCCCGCGCGCGGAGGTCGTGCTCTCGTTGCACGCGCGTGTGAGTGAACACGGCTCTTTGCGAATCCATTAGCCGAATCCTTGCTCGGTCGTTTCCCTTCGGGCAGACCGATGATTCAGAGAGAGAGAGAGAAAGACACGAATATTCCGATTGCGAAGTGCTCGACCGACCAGCGCGCGCGATTAGCCTCCTTGAAATTCAGATCCGTATTCGTGGAAAATATTGTCGCGCCGCAATAATTGTGATTCCGGACGTTGATTCTAATTCAACTTTGGCAGGTACGTGTCGAAATATAGGTCGTGGACAATGAATTCAACGATATCTTACGATTATATCCACCTGCGCGCGATTTATATAACGATGGAACCTGGTAACGATCCGCTGTTGTGTATTAATTACAAATGATATTCGATATAAAATACAATTATAGTTACTCATTATAAAAATATTATTAAAATTTATTTTATATTGTATATGAAATTATTCGATTTTAATTAATAATCAAATAACTTTCTTATCGAAGGATTTAGATTTTTTTTCACTTTTTACTTTATTATCTCTTCCTCGTAACGGGGATATGCATATAACGAAAGATAATATTCTTCGTATCGTTAGATAAAAGAGAAGCGAAATAAAAAAATATTATTGATATAGATTGACGTTGAAAATTAATAGCGAAAACGGATGAAATGAAATTGACAGCAATTGAGGTAAGCCAACCGCAGCGTGGGTTATGACCGTAGTAAAGTTTTAGTGCATCGGTAAAACTTTTATTTACGCATACCCTTTTGCCGTTTTATCGCTGTAAGAATATTTTGCTAATTGGAACTCTTTTATCCGAGTGATCTTGTCGCTTTATCGTTATTGTAATAAAATTGCAATTACACTTTTATATCACCCGAGAGAAATATGGAAAGCATTCACCTTGGTAAGTCAAAACCCATTTTCCTTCCTCTTCTCCGCTCTCGCGGTGATATTGCTCTAGCGTACACGTTACACTTACCTGAAACAAAAATAAAACAAGATTAATATTAAAGACAGGGTTGGGAAGTAACGCGTTACTTGTAACGCCGTTACCGTTACAGTTACTTTTTTTCGGTAACTGTAACGGTAATGGCGTTACAAATTTTATTTCTAACGGAAAAAGTAACTTCGTTACATTTTGCGGTAACGAGTAACGAATTTAACAGTTACTTTTATCGTTACTTTTTTCAAATTTTTTGATTTATTTAAGATATTATTCTTGCTATTGTGCGTGATAAAATTTTTATCTTAACCGTAAAGCCGTAAGCAAATCGACCAATTAGCATTCTTATTATGTTGTAATCTCATTTACTACCAGTTCTAAGTACCTTGCAACGAAAATTAGAAAATCTCAATAAATCTGACCTTATAGATTGCTATTCATTAGTCGAAGCTATTCAGCAAGGTTTAAATAAAAGGTAACTTATTAATTTGATTAATACATATGTTATTTAATTTTAAATAAGGATTTAATTGAAAAATATTATTTTATTTTAAACTATTGATTCAAGAGTATTAATTTCAATAAAATAAACAATGTCGCTTAATTTACTATATTTGATTTTAGATTTCGTACAATATTTGAAACAGAAGAATTAATAATAGCAGCATGTTTACATCAAAAATTTAAGTTAAACTGATTAACCGGAGAAAAAAGAAAACGTGCTGAAAATTACTTGGAGGATTTATTGGGAATCCGATCAACTGAAAATTCTTAAAAAGCTGGAAAATCTGACGATCGCGATGATTTTTTCATTTTTGAGCAAAAAACGGTGCAAAATGAATCTGAACAAGAAGAATTGCAACGGTTTTTAAAATCAAATTATTGTAATATAGAAATGTTAAACGACTATCCAAAACTTAAAAAACTTTTTATTAAATATAATACAGCTCTACCGAGCAGTGCATCTGTAGAAAGAATGTTTAGCATCGGTGGCTCTGTATTAACACCACAAAGAGGGCATTTAAATGATGATACTATGGAGCAACAAATTTTATTAAAAATTAATAAAGAATTTCGATAAAATTTAATCATTTATTTTGTAATAAACCTTGAATGAAATCTTGCTTACAATTTTTTAAAAGTTTTTCTTATGCCAAATAATTTATTAGTTTGTATTGTAAAAAAGTAACGGAAATTGTAACGACTCGTTACTTTTTAGTAACTGTAACGGTAACGAGTTACTTTTTAAAATTAGTAACGAGTAACGGTAACGAGTTACTTTTATAAAGTAACTTTCCCAACCCTGATTAAAGAGATTACAAAAAATGTTTCTTTATATGATAAGATCATTGTTTAAGATATATGTATATGTATTTCATACTAGAGTTTATCGTACGGTTCGATTCGCAAACCGTCCGTTAAATGTGTGCAAAATAATAGTCGCATATACGCAATTTTCACAACCGGCGATCGGTTTTCGATATATACGACTTTCATAATTAAAGAGTTAATTTATTAATTTTTCGATGCGATTTACGAGATTATTATTGTAAATTAATATATTACAGAAAATCGTCCCGTCATCGGAAAGTCATAATTGACAAAAATAATTTAAATTTATCGTTTATTATTACAAGTCGAATCCGTTCACAGTAGAATTATACAAATGTTGCCTATTCATAGTAATATTTGATCGGATTAATTATATTTGTGAACTCGAAAGTAACTTTGTTGGTTAGCTGGAATCTGAATGCGGTGAAACGCGTCGAACTAACTTGCATGTTACACATTGATCGCCCGACTAGTATACGTGCATGAGTTTCCTGCAAGCTTATTCGGCGCCAAATAGTATTCAACAGGTTTTCGTGTATCGCGTGTAAACGTTAGTTTGTTCATATTTCGCAAACTGTTGATATCAATGTGAACGTTACGTCTCGATGTTGGCTTTATTAAAACAGAACTAACGAGGGACGTTCGAATATTTGCATATTCATTGTGTTTCTCATGTAACAGCATTTCAACTTGCGTTACTTACGTCGATGTTATTTTTTGCATTCCATCGTTAGTTGATTATTGAATTGCCTCGTTATAACTTTAGAAAATTCGTGGGATCGTGAAATATTTATTTTAATAGTAATATGATCAAATTTTATTGGAAATAAAATTCTATCAAGTTTTCCAGACTTCTATTTATACTTTGCGCCAATAAACAAACTAATCGCGTCATTCATTTTAGAAGTGTTTATTTCTAAAAATGTTGAAAAATATTTTTCTATTTTACTTGTAATATTTTTAAAAATAATTATACAATCGATTGTAGATGAACTATTTTAGTCATTTATATAAATGTAGTAATATGTAGTAATGAAATGATAGAAAAGTGTCTTCATGTATTATATTATTAATACCATCAAACGTTTTTCATAGTTTCTGTAAAATAAATATTTTGAATTAAATACTGTCTTTCCAAAAATGACTGACGCAATTGCTGTTTGCATAGAATTTTCATCATATATATCGGGTGTTGATGAACAGAATGAATTTATATTTTTATTGCAAATATTTTAAGTTAATCGATGAATGATGAATAAATACCGCATAAATCACACGATAATTCGAAAGACGTCGACAGCGCTGAAATAATCGTTATCGGCTACCGACAAGCGTGGAACGCTTGACAATGAGACGTTGTCTCCGACTCTGATTGGTGCTGGCACAGAGAAACGATGCGCATGCGGCTATCGCGATATATCAGCCTGTTTACCGAGCGGTTAACGAGTATAGCTCGGCCCGTGCGCCGTGAACCTAACCTAACCTGAACGCATTATCCGGTGAATGAGGCACCAATCTCACCCCCGGATCACGAAGCGCAAGCAGGCAGCGAGCGGACAGTCGTTGAGCATACAGCACTTTCCAAGGCCCACGCGAGGGAAACTTATCGTTCCGGCCTGGTCCGGCCACGGTAGACTCGGTGCAAGTGCGAGGGACATTTGCATCTCATGAACACGAAGTGTCCAGAGTCCTCGTAGGATTAAAAAATATAAAATATTCGTCCAACCGAGTTCGATAACTGAGTGATTTATGCAACGCGAATTATCTTAGATTTGATATTATTTTGTTAATTATTGATTACAATTATTATTTTATTTGCTGGTATGAAAATTAATATATTTGAAAACATTTGCACTTTCTCGTCTGTGTGTTCATTCGGCGAGTATGAACACGTCTTCACAATATTTGTGGGAATTTTACCTATTATACTTCATTAATGAGAAACTAAACATCTTTCATCGGGACCAAGACCGTTTGCGTTCCACATTGTTGTAAACAATCCACTTCTCATCACCAGTTATCATTCGTTTCAAAAAAGGATCGTTTTCTTCACGTTTCATGAGCATATCGCAGATGTTTATACGCGCCGTCAAATGAACTTCTTTGAGTTCACGAGGAATCCAAATATCGAGCTTGCTTACGTATCCCAGCTTCTTTAGGTGGACGTGAACACTTTTTTGACTGATCTTCAATGTTTCTGCAATCTCTCGTGTCGTGTAACGTGGGTTTGACTTGATCAATGCCTTTATTTTGTCGTCATCAACCTCGGTGGGCCTTCCTGACCGAGGAGCATCTTTGAGATCAAAATCACCAGCGCGAAATTTCTTGAACCAGTTTTGGCACTGACGTTCTCGTAGAGCATCGTCACCGTAAACTTTACGCAATTTTTCACAAGCTTGACGCGCCTTCTTCCCTTTACGGAAGTAAAACAGTAAAATATGGCGAAAATGCACAGTTTGGTCTTCCATCTTCAACTTGTCGTAAAATCTCCAAAACTCAACCAAATCGCTCATTTTTTTTTTTTTTAGAATGAAGCTTAAATCGTCAGCTGTTAAACGATATATGATAAACATATGCGTGAATGGCTCTAGTACTGCCAAAACTGAACTAATGCCATTTGTTGCAAAAATACGCGATGACTTTTTACTCAACCCAATATGAAGAACGTCCGACAAAATATTCCATTCATGGGCGATACATCATCACTCGGCCAAGAACCAGACTACGGGAGATCGGATCACGGGTAACGACACTTTCCTGCGATTGTTTGGCAAAGTTCCGTGCGGGCGATTATCGTGGATCATTTCGAGAGATAGAGAGAGAGAGAGAGAGAGAGAGAGAGAGAGAGAGAGAGAGAGAGAGAGAGAGAAAGAGAGAGAAAGAGGGAGAGCACGTTCCGCGCCTCGATATATCGGCGCGACTATTTAGCGCCGCTAACGAGTGCGAGGCCGGACCAATCTACGCGTATAAGCTCGTTCTCCCATGAATGGAGTTCGCAATCTCGCTTGTGGATCTCCCAGCGCGGCCGCCGGGACCGGCGAAGTGAACAGTTGGCCAACGTCGGAGAGCCTGCTCCACTCGCGGCGATGCGAGCTACCGTTTGAGATTAGCATCTTTTATGCATATACATGGGAGATCTGCAGGCGGCCTGTACGTAGATTATAGGCGCGCTACCCAATTCCGCCTCATGCAACGAAGAAGAAAGTATATGTATTGTACGTACGTATCTGTGACGTATGCACGCGTGAATGCGCACAGTCGCGACTAACGTTCGCGGAGGGCCAGAAGCGCGAGCTCTTTCTCTTTCCGAGTACTCGGCTCTTTGCCACGACCTCGCTTACGCCTGTCGAGTCCCTCTCTCGCGCGTCCCGACATCATCGTACCACGGTCAGGGGAATCTCGGTCTTTATGTGCCATGCCGGTCCATATGCCTTTGGCAAGTGGCCTTCGATCTTATCTCGCGACTCGTCTCCTTCCAAGCGGAGTCCCCTCGATTTAAGCCCAGCTGCGTCCATGATCGTGCTCTCTCGTGGCACTGCCGCAGTGGAGGACGCGCGCGGGACGCCTTCCAAGGGTGATGGGATAATTACACGGGTTTCACCCCGGGGGATGACTTGTCGTCGCGCTCGCTCGCGAAAGGAATCGTTGAAAAGCCATCTAGCGTTACCGCAGCGTGCGTCTCGATCGCATTCCGCGATTAATTATTAAACGATTAGTCGCTAACTAGAAGGGCGGAATCTCGACGCCGATGAAGCTCCATGAAATATGTAAATCTGAGAACATCAAGTATTCATTACGTTTAGGCACGCGGTAAATTTGAATAATGAGCAACGTCGAATTTTTTTTCAAAGATTAAAGAGCTAAATGTTCTCCACCATGTAAATTCTATTGTGCCGTGCAAAATTCATGGATTCGTAGAAACGTACGAGAAATTGAATAATTTTCATCATGATACAATCTGCATTATACGATGAAATTGAAAGCCATAATTTGACTTTCATACCGTCATTCATTCGCAGTTGGCGAATGCGATTGTGTATCGCCTGCAACCTGCAATAAGGCTTAAAAGCGTTCCTTGTTAAAATGCAATTATTCCGGCGCGTATCCAGCATTGTTAGAGCCAGCGTTGCGTGCGAGCGGGATTCTCACCCGCTGCGAAAATGATTTGTGGGCCTGTACCTATGATAAATTTCGTACACACCATCGATAAAGGATTGCGTGGGCAATCGAAGACGCTTTCCAGATACTTTGGGTGCTGAAGTAATTGTGCGGAACACCGAGGAAATGTTGTCGTTAAGCGTAGGAGGCTGTCGAAGGAGACGGTAGCAATTGGCTTTCTGGATCATTGCCCCATTCATGGATTCGGTGCTCGATCGAGCACCGAGCTTCTCGCGCGATCGTTTCCACTTTCGAGATTTAATCTCAAAAAAGCCGAGATATCGAATAAACTGCGATTAAGGTGAAACTGCGCGCGTTATACGATCCGGGAGGATTCTCGTCGATCCCGATCAATTTAGTTTACCGAAGGAAGAATATCGCGGCATATTGTTTGCATAAAATTCGATAAGGTTCTTTGGACCGCATATTTTAGCATAAAGAAAATAATTGAATTTAAAAGGACCATCATCCGAGAGATCGAGTATGAGTTGTCCCGATTTGGCGCTGTTTATGCGTCTATAAAGTATCGTCGGTAATGACAGGCGTGCATCGAGGTTTCTTTGTTTGCCATACGATATTAGCGATACATCCGCGTCTTTATGCGGCACGTGAGGGCGCTCCATATAAAAAAGCATTCGTGCACAAACCGCGATTATCTCGCTCGAAGTGCGCCCTGTACGAATGGCATTGTAGAGACAGAAATTTGTACGTACGCGCAGCAAACACGACGATGACATTCGCGTGCCTGGAAATATGAAAGTTTTTCTACTGCTCAGACACACACACAGACCGGCGCCGTAATCGTATTCACGGTATTCTGGGCGTACTTTGAATACCGGTTTCCCGTTTCTCGACATGCGTCGACTGTGAGCCAATTTATATGCAAAATTATCTCGCGCGGTAACACATGTTCAAAAGGCATGGACGGCCATAAAAAATTACATTATCACATCGTCACGCGGAAATTTGTATGCAAAAGCGCACGAACGCGATATCGCGCCTATAGATAGGAAGCATCGCGCGGACCGAAAAATGTTGCATTTATTCGTATCTATCTTTCTTTTTCATGATCGGCCGAAAAACTTGGACGGAAACAGCGCGAGATGTTCCGCGGATGTTTCTTACAATTAAACCGACAGACCGTATACGTACACGATGACACGCTGGGCGTATTACACATACGGATGATATGTCAAATTACATTTATGCACGTCCTCCGCTTTATGCTCCAGCATTTTCTTTGCGCATTCGTAATTATCCCGTTGCGCGTCTGAACTCTACGGTAATCGCATGAAATTGGCGACTTAATTAGAAATCTAGTAGAAAAAAGGCGCGTCCCGTCGACGTAATAATTGCGCCGTCAAATTAATTAATCCCACGATCCCGGTGTGGACATCAAAGCAGCGGCGAGTGAGTCTCGTTCGGATATATGTCACGATTCATCCGTCAAAGTGGATTGTAATTATTTTCGCCATCTAATTTGTCGATCCACTATCGGTTGTCATTCGCTCGCGAAAATTCACAGTTTGTAGAAATGTCAGTTGAACAACAGACTGATGATTAGTGTAATAATAATTAATAATACTACAGGATATATCCAAATATATTGATTTATTATATATATATAGGATACCCTAAAAATATAAATAAATCCGGAATTTCGATGTTAGTCATAGACGTAAGATGATGAATTGGACGGGATTTGAGTCTGGTTTTGCCTTTGCAACACTGACAGCGGTAAATTATAATATTTATTCCGACTAGTTTGATAAATAATCGTTTTGAGGAAATCAAATATTCGGACTGGCAATTATTTACGCAATGCTATTTTCTTCACACGATATTTTTAGACTTATTCAAAAACAACTGTCATCATGTATGGTAAGTTTGTGGTTGATAAGCTTCGCACGCGATCTTAGTTATCCGCTATATTATGCATCCGCGAAAAAGATATGAAAGTCTGCCATCGACGAAAGTAATTCCGTCGCGGCGCAACAACGCGAAGGCAGACGGCGACGTTATGTAAATAAGTCGGCATTATTAAACGAATCGACAGGATCGAGCGAAACGGACCATCGCGCCGGTTCGTTTGTTCATTTTTCGATGGAATTGCAAAAATAGCCGGATTATGCAAATACGGCGTTTATCCGAGACCCGGCAGCGCTCGTCGATCTTCCACGGTCGTTATAACGCGAAGATGTTCAGCAAACGTCGCGAAAATCGCACTCGTTAATCTTCCGGAGCGTTCTTATCGGTCCGGCGTTATGAATTAAAGCCAGTCGCCGTCGGGGCGCAACCGCGCGGCCAACGCAGGAGTTTTAAATAACGAATGTGATCGCGTAATAACAGGTCGATCGGCTTCTGTAGACCGGTATAAACCTCCTTGCGCACACGTAGCTGTACGTTTATTATCCACGGAGATGAAAAAGCGTTTCAGCGAAGAACACCTTGATTGCGCGTGGACCTATCGAGGTAAAAGATAAGTTTGCCCGCGATAGGTTTATGTAGCACATTATTATTCGTATTTTTTTTTTCTCGATAATAAAGAATACCATGTCGCTATTGTATCACGATTGTCGATTTTGATCGTCCATGTGGCTGGATTGTATAATTTATTATATGTTATGCATATATTTTGATTAATGGAGAGGGAACTATCTATTTGTTCGTTGAGATAGCAAATTACTATAATTTGCGTTACGTCTGATCTCGTATGAATTTATTACAGCTGTGTTTTATTGCATACGTCAAAGACATTCCAGTATTCAAACGTTGATGTAAGTGCCACTGGAATTTCCGTTTAAACGGCTACGAGGTAAACCACCGTACTATAAAGAGAACCAGCATAAAGCGATAGACTGAAGGTTCTACCTTAAAGTGAAACATCATATTCTGTAGCATAATGTAAAATTCTTATGCATATAGATAATATTTATCATGGATTATTAAAATTGTAATATATACATCTATATATATATCTATAATACACATATATAAATCTTACAATTAATAAAAATAAGTAACCTTGATAGCACGGTATGCTATTTTACAATTTAAATTTCGAAATTATCGTCTCATGTATGAAAAATCTTGAAAGACATGTGGTATAAATATATATTGTATTATATGTGATGTACTTTAATGTAAAATTTACTGCACTATTAGAAGAAATTTTACATACAAACTTGTATTTAAAACTTAAACGCGGAAGAAATAAAATTTACCATAGCTAATCATGGTTTGCAAAATTAATTTCTAAACTCGCAACAAAACGGTTTGCTCTTACACTTAATAAATAGGTGTCACAACTAAGATATTCGGTGTCCATATATTACGACTGAAATGCAGCTAATTTTTTTTTTCCACGAACGATTCATGATTGTTTTAAACTTGAAACAATTTAAAAAAAAAACAAAAAAAAACAATGTTTTACTGCAGTACTGCACATCACGCGAAAAAACAAGAGAAAAATAAAAATATCATGTAGAATGTACGTATCATATTAAAGGAGTTGCAGAGAATTGTGTTGATTGCTTCTTCTTGCATTGAATTTTATTTGGTATTGCTAAAATGATAATTCACGTCGAGAGCTCTCGGTCTATGAATATTTTATGAATATTCATTGAGCACATATTAGAATATTGGCAGGATATTCTCACAAATACTCGAATATTTTTTAAAAATGTATATAATCCATATAATATCCAATCCAAATATGATGAATCGATGATACAGGGCATAAAATGTCAAAGAGGGATCGGGTTTAAACGAGATATAAAGAAAGAAAAATCAATACACATATATGCTAAATATGCTGGAATGAAATATTGAATCGAATAAAAATATTGATTACTAAATCAACCGCAGACAATTTTAATACAGTTTCGCTTTACTGCACTAACAATATTTTGTATTTTTTCTGTGATAATATTACAATATAAACCTTCGAAATCGAAAGATACTTTGTCTCGATATAAGTGAATTTAGTAAATTGAAATAGATAAACTAAATTGATTATTACACTTCATCATTAGCAAGATGTTCGTCATAATGTCATAAAATTGAAAAATTGATACTCGTTCAGAAAAAAATAATCTAAGAGCACGATCGGAGTTTTCCTCATCATAAATGAATAGGGTCGAATCCTTCTACGCGATCACGAGAAGCTGTCAGCTCGATAAAACGTCAGCGTAATGAAATCGCGGGAGCTGAAAACGTCAGGCGGCGACGCGACGTATCGTCGCGTTTCGGGGATCCAATCAAGGTGGCATTGAATGCGTTTGTTACGATGCCTCGCTTGGTTCGCCCCACGCTCTGGATAAGTGCATTATCGGGGCCCACGAATGCCGGGCGACACGCACGCACACGCATTACGAGAGACGTGCGCGGGCGTACGAATGAACATCCGAATGGAAAATCCATAGACGACGCCGCTGTTCTCGCGCGTATTCTGCGATTCTAATGAGGCGTACAGTCGTCGTCATTTGCCAAGATTGGCGCGAAGGGACGGAGGAGTGAGCGATGGAGCAGAAGGAAGGCCGGGTCCCGATCAGGCATCATGGGAGAGAATTCAATCTCGTAAAGTCGCGGCATAATAAACAATTACTGCCGTTCCGTAGGAATGGCGCGTGGCGCGCCGCCAGGGTGGAGACTGCATTTGCGGAATCTCGATTAAATACATGTTAGATACCATTAACCCTTTCAACCTGGTAGCATTGAGGCGTGTAGGGAATTCTGCGTTATAATCGTCGCGGTCTTTCTACGAAGATTGTTGATGCTATTCAAATCGAATTTGGGATTGTGTCTCGCTGCGAAATTCAAGTCGGCGAATAGTAGTACGAGGTGCTCCATATAATCATCCTTCGAAACGTGATTGCGACGAATATAAAAAATAAACGCGATTATTTTCTACAAATATTTTACCTATTATCAGCTCGCATGACTACTATATATAAACTCTTATTATTTATAATTTGTGAACGTATCAAAGCGACGGCTATTTACGCAAGCGTTTATTACATAAGAGCAAAATAACAATCGAATCATCAAATTAAAAAATATTCAAATAGAGGAAAATATTTGATAGACCATAGAATAATTATACAAATATTTTACTTTTTTTAATCTACTTATTATTATATGCATAAAATACAAAATTGTGAATGCGTGTAATAATAATTTTTTTTTTTGAAATATTAATTCTTTTGGGCGTTGCTGCAATTTGGATTCTATTTATATATTATAATCAAATCAACGATCATCTCAACTCCGCTGTTGCGCATCGGTCGGTGAGTGATAATCTTTTATTTTATTTTAAGGCAACGGACTTGTGTGTAGAGATTATAGATCAGAGATTGTACATTGTAAATAGATCCGTTGTCTTAAACTTTTAGTAACTTTTGGTAGATTCTTTCAATATGCATTAAAATGTCTTAAGAATATAAATTAAAACATAAATAAAAATATCAATTAATCCATTTTAGTTGATAACTTGGTATTATATTAGTTAAAGCAAACTATGTTCCATTTCAATGACGTGTAAGAAACAATTCAAACATTTCACGGACATACCATATATGAATATAAAATTATGTTTATGTATCGGCGATATTAATTAGCCGATAACGGAAGGAATTTCTTTCCTTTAATGATTCTAATTCTCGATAAAAATTTCAGTAATATAAAAATTTTATACAAGTAAGCTTTTGCGTGTGTGAACATCTCGCAAAAAGAGTAAAGGAGCTCAGTTTCTGTGTTTTGTGATCGATCCATTTCATACGTTATATCGACATATATATCGTTAGTGCGACATCGCGCGATACATCTACGATCGAGGTTGCAGAGGTATCGACATGGTAACATCACCGATACTATTGAAATCGGATACTCTTGTTTGTTGAACAGAACGATCTCTGAAAAATCCGACTATCATTGATATCCCTACAGCTGAATCGCGCTTGCGTTAATAACGAGGAGCGTTTGGTTGGGGGGGGGGAAAAAAAAAAAACGAGAAAACGTATCGCATATATGCCATAGGTAATACGAGTCTGACGCATGAATACGCAAAATCTGTCTTCGATGAACGTTGAAATCGAAAATACTTTAGAAACAATGGTGAACGTTACACAGACTTACTTGCGTTTCAAAAATATATTACTCTATGCGTCTATAATTTTTTTTTAATATTACACATTTTATACAAATGTATATAAAAAAACTATATAAAGCTAATTATTAACATATAAAAAATACATAAATATAATAAGAATTTTAACCGTAATTTTGATTTATTCGTTTGTAAAAATCTTGGATTATAAATATTAATGAATTTCAGGATAATTCCTTTTCTATAGAGATTTAAAATCAAATTCGTCTATATATCTTGAACATAAATGTACATATGTCAGTAGTATACTTATTAATAGATGACATTAAGAGCTACAAAACTATTCTACTTTTTACTTTGTGGAATTTATTGCAAATTTAGCTAGACTAAAGTTTTGACAATACTCGCGAGTCTTTTAATTATTCATCATCCGCGTCAACTAACTTGTGAGTTTCATCAAAACAGACATAAATTTTAAACGGACACGGGAATTAGCTGGGTTTCCTTTAGCATTAAAGAAGTTTGACGGATCGCCAGACTTTCTTCGCGAAATTTTAAATCGCGTCGCTTCATGTCCAGGCCTTGTACCGTCTTTCGAAATTTAAAGTCTGCTCGTTGTATCCCGACTACGGGTGGGTGAGGCGTGAATTTATAGCTGGGTTTGGCAATGCGCACGTACGCGTATAAGTCTGAAATATGCTTCGAAGCTTATCCAATGTCATAGTCGACCAAGAAACATGCGAGCAAAGTAACAACGCAACTCGTCTCTTTTACGTTCATACTTTTCGATAATACCACCCGCTGTTAGATTACGAAATCCACTTTGGTGTTTCGACGTCATTTCATAATGTAAATGGCCGTTGCGTTCATAAATTTCGTTGAACGTTATTATACATATGCAAGAAGAAAATAAATTTGATGGAAACTATTTTTTCATACATTCTATAAAAAATTTCTTTCCGGTACATTCGTCACAGTAACTAATAAGTATCCAATTATATCAAATGTAAAATTTTTCTATATATCAGCAACTTGGATAATTATTCATGAACGTTTTTCGATTCTTGACATTAAATATCTTGACAAAGAAGCCTTTTGTTATTATGAAAATTTGCGATACAAAATTTTCTTACTTACTTACAATTTCGAAATTTTCTTTTATGACATTGTTTTTAGTCTTCAACAGAGAAGATCTCTGTAATTAAATTGCGTCTTGAAAATTTTTACTCGGAGGAAACAAATTTTTATTTCACATATATAAAAATTGGCACATACACAATGATGTGTGAAACGATATACGCACGTATGCGCACCCCCGAGTTAGGTAATGTACCGCATTAACTTGATGAACTTTTCCTCCCTCTCGCGAAAGAGAGAGAGAGAGAGAGAGAGAGAGAGAGAGAGAGAGAGAGAGAGAGAGAGCGAGTTATCTCTGAATTACATAAATCGATATGCATCCGTTCAGGCCGTAAATCAATAAATTCTTGACCCTCCGCCTTGCGTCGACAAACAAAACATCCCGTTCCAGGTTCGCGCATATCTGCGCGCACAGTGCACACAGATATACGCCCATCCCCGGGTTTCACCTCGGAGCTGAATATGGCCTTAAGCAGCCGTTTTTTACCCGCGTTAAAATGCACCCCTGGTAGGAAGCTACGGCGCCCGGGCGGCGACAGTCACCCTCACCTCCTGGGCGACTCGGTCCCCGTACCGTGTACCGTAGAGAGCAGAGGCACCAGATAATTCTGTTTTAGTTTCGCATTACAACACGAGGCACGGCAGCGAGACGGACTTCTCGTTCCATCAGGACGAGACCCTTCGTTCCTCGTAGTCGTCCCCTTTTTCACTTTCTTCGGGGGTACCGCGAAGAAAGAAATTCTTGTTCCTCTTCCTTTTTCAAGGTTACTCTCGCTCGCTGTTTTTAACGTTATGCATTTCTATCTCCCTACATCTTTCTCTCTTACTTTCCCCGCTTACTTTCGACGCAAAAGTTCTCGCGAGAGGTAGTTGCCGAATAAGAATTTGACTAATGTAATCGCCGATGCTAAGAAGCCATTCTCGTCGGTTATTGTGCCACGTTATCTACTTACTTTTACTCCCTATACTTTCTTCTTCGTCTTCTATGGCAAAGAATAGGAAGATACGAAGAGAATAGAGCAAGGGGAAGGAGCACGTGAAGGACATTTTTGTCGAAAGTATACTCGCGCACTTTGTTAGGGAAGATAGAGCATTGCGGGGGGAACGAGATTCTTAAATGTTTACATTGAGTGGCGACTCTTCTGCGAAGATAAGAACATGTTCTTTTCACGCTATCCATCATTCTCGCGAGGGTATGATAATTATAAGGATTTATATATATTTTTTAAGCTTTGCGACCCTATCGCGTGAATTAGTTTATATGTCGATGACATTTTGAATCTAAATCAAAATTGCTAAATAATATCGTTAATTCGTACTTGCGCAAAAGCGCAGATTGAACGTTCTGCAAAGAGCTCAGTTGATGTGCGTTAAATAACTGATTCAATGGCATCTACAATTGCGCGCTGCGAAGGGTGCCTTCTCGATTTCTGACCTCGAGATGGCATTAAACTGAATTCCACGTTCGCTCGTGCACATTCCACAGTCCATCCCGAAAGCGAAACTCGCTTTCCAGTCGGTAGGCGAGACAGACGGAAGCAATTTCGGAGTTTACGCCTCGACAAGCCTTAGTACGCAGGACGCACATCTCATTTCGCAGCAGTTAAATGATTTCTCGTGAAACGGGAAACTTAAATCCGAGAGTTAAATCTTTGACGATTGTCAAACGAGCTACGTGTGAATTTGTTGCGCGTTCGAAGAGTCGGATAAAGTAAATCTCTGACAGCCAACGTGATGCATTCCCGGCGATTCGTCCAAACGCGAATTGTCTACCTATCGGTGAACAGGGATCGATTTCCAAACAAACAACGAATGGCCGACTGCGTTTTAAATATCGCAGTTCTCTCGGAATCCTCTTTTGACAGCTCGCTAGAATCTGAAACCATCGCAACGCCATTCTCCCGGCGTTACGTGCGCGTGCATTCGCATGCCGAAACGTTCATCGATTTTGGATACCTTCGTGTATAGAGTGAAACAATCGAACGATCGAAATAATAGCCGTACCATCGAAGGTGAAACGGTCTGTGCGTGTTACGTAATAGAAAAATCGTATTTTATGGCGCTGCATTGTCGGTTTTTCTGTTGTCGCAGCATTACATGACCTAAATAACTGCGAGAAGAACCGAGTCCACGTAAGCATCAAGTATAAACCGTCTTTCTTCCATTTCTGACCTCGGCACAGAATTAATCTGGATTCCGCGCGCACTGGCACGCGGCGCGATTTCACCGGCGATATTTCGAGCGTGGTCGATACACGCGGCAAATGGAACCAATCCCCGAGTTTAACTCCGATAAATCGTGGCGCAACATACTGCTCCTCCCGTAGTGGAAAACATGAATTTCGCTGCTGAACGATGCGACGATGTTTCTCGTCTAAAGTGACACGCCTAGAATAAAGCAGTAAATTTAGAATTACGTAAATGAGAATGCATGTCTTTTATAAATCTCGAGCAGTTAGCGCTTTTTTTCAAGACTATTTCCCTGCTATATATTAGAATATATTTTTCTTTCTTGAAAATTACGCTTATGAATTCGTTAAAATGTATAAATGCAAATTATATAACAAGCTATAAGCTAAACATAATATAATCGCGCCTGCCTAATCATTCTGCTTAAGATGCATTAATTTTTTGATTTTTATATTTATAACGTTTACTGATATTACTTCAACTCTTATAAGATTGAATGACATTTAAAGCGTGCATTCTTAAGATTAAAACAACATAAGCGCGCGAAAACAATTTCGAACATCATCTTCGACGCGCGTTTCATTCCGCCGCGTCCGAGCTGGTTTCTAGAGCCTTGGAGTCGTGACGGCGTTCCTTCCGCAATGCCGCCTGCGAGGGGTACGATTCGGGGGCAGAGGGTGGTTAATCCATCCCCCGCCGTGAGTCACGCGCCAGGGTGGAATTTACGAGGCGCGTCGTCGCCGTCGCTCCTTGGCTCCTCTGATCCATAGGATTATCTCACTCGGACCGACTGTGCCCCGCGTGTCTCCGACGCCCGATGATTATTATGCGATCAAAATGTGGCGTCTAGTTAGGAGACCCCTTAATTATAAGGGGGCTGATCGATCCAATAGATCCGACCGACAATGTACCCACCGTCCCCGAGAGAGAAAGAGATACAGGGTATCCTTCCTATGCGCGCGCGCGCCATCTGCTGTACGAGATGATTATTCGGGCTCGGGTTTGAGTCTCATCGCAGGCATCCGAAATTCATGCATTTATTGGGGGAAGAGCTTCGCTCTACCTTGTTATTTGTTACGATAACGCGCGAGCATGTGTCAAGAGTTTCGTGTATCGTACATTTTGTACGTTCGATATGATTGATTCGCACGCGGCATCAAATCGCGGATGTATCGCGATGTATACGCGGCTTACGATATAGTTGACTCGATCAACTCAATTCAGGTGTGTTGATTCAGCGAGATTTGACACGCGTGTCAAGATACACATGTATCATCCGCTATATCTTGATCAATATATGCTAAAAATACGATACGTTTCGTTAACTCGATAACATTATTCTAGTCGGTATATTTAAATTATGCCCGTTACTGATCACTGTTAAAGAATAGTTGAAATTACAATCTTTATTAAGAAGATAACCTTGTTAACGATATCGCAGCAACGTAATGTTTTTCCTTAAAACCTATTTTATTTTTTAACGTACCAATAATGAACATAAAAATCATTTTCTCATCTATTTAATAGACAATTTTTTATACATTGTTTATACTTTGTATAAGAGAATAGTCTACGTGTCACTTGCGCATAAAATCATCATGTATAATTCGTGTTGCACACAAATGCACACGTGGCCCTGAGCTCAGCGAAATATTACGAGACGGGAAGACCGCGATCATTTAATTACTGGCAATCAATCTTTGTAGCTATCGCCATCCCTGCTGCTAGTACCACCCACAAGGTTATCTATCCCGAACCCGCTATTCTCCCCTTTCCCCTACAGCGCTACAACGATCGGTTATTACACCATTGCATCGGAATACGGCGCCTTGTTTATCCCCCTTAATTACGTCGCGCGCTGATCGATAGAATCGATTTTCCTATATTTATCTCGCAAAATTCTCCGACCTACGGAGAGGGCTGCGGTCGTCTCTGTGTTATCTGCAACTTTGAGGAGTACCGGATACCACTGTACCGGGTTAGATAAGACACAGTAGTTGAATAAATAATTACACGTTAACGGACTTTTCGCGCTCTTTAGTAAAAAAAAAAAAAAAAAAAAAAATTGTAATAGCTCATCAATTAAAACGATCATTTAATATATTAAATTAATGATGTGGAAAAATGTGACGAGTAAATTTTCAAAAATGTACTTTGCTTCGTAATCGTAATAATGTTTAAAAAAGCACGATATATACATTTTAATATTTTATCGTAAACTTTGAGTACTTATTATTAAAATTTGTTTAATGAAATTTGATTTTGCTTGAAGCGTTAATTTTAAATAGCGCGTCGCGATATTTGAGAAGAAAAGAAGAAGACATCTGTGTCGCGGACAGGCATTAATTTCACCGAGATTTGTTACAAAGCGTTGCGAATCAACATCACTCTGTCTGTTATCAGTCTCCATTACTGTTTTATTACCTTCCGTGGAAATGAAGGAATGAAATTGCATCGTGGCGGTCACGCGTACCTGACGCGGTGAAGCTGTACGCAAATTGATGAGCCTGTCGATGACATTTCGATTGATTCATCAATACCAAATGGAAATAATAAGCTTTGCCAAGTAATCTATCATGAAAATAGTATTAACGCATGATTTGCCGACAAAGGTATTATTACAGAGCAGGAATGAAATATTTCATACGCTGAATATTCTAATCGTGAAAATCCGCGGCACATTATCATGAACATGGCAATAGAGATTAATAATTGTCAAAACGGAAATACCTATTTCAATCTATCGACTGGTGAAATAAAATCCAATTATCGTGTCTGACAGATTACGTCATTTAAATACATCATTTTTCAAGGATAGGGAGGAAAATGTGTACGTGTGAAATATTATTCGAGTACCGTTGCATATTTAAATTAATTACTTTATCAAAGCTTAGTAAAATTTAATTCTATTCACACCTAACCATGAAATGAGCAGACTCTGCGCAGTCCAAGATGCATCGAGGTTTTCCTATTAAAGAAGACGACATCGTGATTCTACATGCTCAACCTGTCGCTTCGCCCGACGTAGGAAATATATTCAGCCAGGATTCCCCTTCACCCCTCCCTTGAGACTTCCTGAGGGAATATGCGATCCCAAGGCACGTCGTATAATGCGCCGGAGTGACGCATCGGCGGAGTCTGCATAACTGCATATATATCCCCATAGCGATTCGCATCATGCAACCGGGGAGCTTCGTTCTTGCTCCTCGTTCATCACCACATCCACCCTCGCCCGCGTCTAGCCGTTGCATAGGCAGGGGAGGGTGATTGCGCAAAAAGGCGATCAACCCCTGACGAGATAAACGGCAGCCTGTTCAATTGTTAAATTCTTGACCCTACATGAGGGTGGCACAGAGAACGCGAAGTCATTTAATGTTGAAAAATGTTCGACTTCTCTTGGGAAGGGATATACGTGTGTGCTTCCTGCGTGATAATCAATGTTAATTGCTGAAGTGCCGATAATTGGTTTGGGAATAAAGCGAAAGTATGATTCGCGCTCGCGCGAATAATGTTATCTTGAATCTAGTAATATAAAAGTTGTTTAATTTGCTGGAAGTATTACTTTTCGCGATAGCTCTTTCAAAAGCATGGTTATTGTGTACTACTGACGTAATAATTAGAAAAATTTGAGAGCATATCTTGTACTAAATCGCATGCTGAAAGTTCGATATTTACAGCTCAATATTAAACTAATACTTGCCAAACGAAATTATTGTTTTATGTAAACGGTATTAGCTTCCAGGAATACTTATGTACAAGCACAGGTGTCACAACGTTTACGCCACGTCGCGATAATAACTTTACATTGTAAAACTTGCAAGGCGATCCTTTTAATTTCCCTCAGTCACGGCATTAAAACGAGGATTTCTCTTTTCGCGACGTTCGTGAATACCGAATAGCGTGTTTTCGTTTTCATAATTGCACGAAATACAAATGTCTCCGGGTCGTTGACTCATTTTAGATCTGAATTACGAACAATGACATAACGTCACGTAGCGCTATGATCTATAATGCATTCGCGGAACAGGATTTCAGGTTCATTTCGTTAGGATTAAAATTTGATGCGGCATTATACGACAAAGATTTTAATCTCTTGAAAAAACTCAGAATCGCGAATGGCATCGCGATTCTCTAAGATCTCCGCAATCGAGTACTCTGCGAGGTAACTCCACCGTAGCTCATTTTTCAGAGTACTCTTGCAGAAAAAGACATCACTCCGACTTTCGGCCGAGATTAGACGCATTTTTAGTCGTTATCTTTTTGCGCAATTTATCCGTCCCCGGCATACATAGACAGTGGGCTACCGCGTAAAAACATGAGCACGTTGATGTACGTGTACATGCAAGATAGACGTAGAAAAAAGAAACGAATGACCGGGTCTGCAGAGCCCACGTAATCCTGTGACTGATCGTAGGTAATTACGCAACTCTGGTTGGCTCCATGCCGCCACGCGAGCGTCATGAGTTGAGGGTGTTATCTCGGATGGAAATAAAATCTCAAAGACCTCCACCCGACTATCTTGCGGTCGCGGTTTCTTGTTTCAAAGTCGTGTTAACATTTTCTCGTTTGTCCGCTCTTCTTTAAGATCTGTACATTTTTTTCTCCTCTCCTCCCCCCGTTGCATCCCTTTCGCGCATGATGATACTTCACACCCGGTACGACTGATTACTATTGTGTCAAGAAATATTTCCAAAAATATTTTACTACAGTTTTGTATCAATTTTGTTCTAAATTTATGAAATATGTTATTCTTGGTACAAACAGAAAACTATAACGTATACATATATATATATATATATATATACAGGGTGTCCCATTTTAATCTCCTCAGGCAAATATCTCAAAAACCAAGCCCGGAGGAGAAAAATGTTTCAGATAAAAGTTGTTTGGTTTCCAGGGGGTCATAAGATGGTTCCATTGGTTTGACCTTGGAAAATTATTTGAAGGTCATGTGAAGGTCAACTTTAAAATCTTAAATAGAAACCCCCATTTTTTATTTAGCATTTTTGTAACTGACATCGAGAGCTTTCCAAAACACTATAATAAAGTATTTTTTCATTAAGTACTTTTTGAGTTATTTTATATTTTAATCTGACATATTTTGATATAAAAAATAAAATATTCAGTTTTCGATAATCTTACCGTAATACTTTTATGTACAGAATAATAAGAGGGCTTGATTTTTTAGATATTTGCCTGAGGAGATTAAAATGGGACATCCTGTATATATTGATTAAATTTAACATTTAATTTAATCAATAATAATAAGAATAAATAATATCTACGTATGAGAAACATTTAATTTCATACTGAGTTTGGTCCTGATAAAAATGGAAGCTATAATAATTACGTAACTCTGGTTAAATAAAATATGAAACTGACATTTGACTCACGTCTAAACCAAACGCTTTCGTCTTTTTAACTTGTACCTACGATCACCGCGAAAAGTTCGAAAAGCAAAATTCAATTCACGCAGACGAAACAAATGGCATTGCGCGATAGCCGCCCGTCCGTCGTTCGTTGAACCTCCGCAGTATTGAAAAAAAGAGTCTCCAATCGCGCACGGAAATAACTTGGACCCGGCACGTTTCGCGTTTCTGCTATTCTCGCCACCGTCGATCCATCTTGCTGCCTCAATTTCGTCCTAGCCGGGCTTCAAGGCGAAATGACTCGCGCGCTTGCGAGTCATTCCCGTTGCTGCTGGTTTTGACAAACTAATTTGTCGCGAAACAATGACGGGGCCCCGTCGTGCTTGACG
Source organism: Polyergus mexicanus (assembly GCF_030449975.1). NCBI lineage: Eukaryota > Metazoa > Arthropoda > Insecta > Hymenoptera > Formicidae > Polyergus > Polyergus mexicanus. Next base: position 7,401,456 of record NW_027223327.1, on the reverse strand, counting down.
GCGACGATGAGACGAATGGAATGTGTCCAATCATCGGGTCGGGCAGGGACGTGCATACTGTCGGCTCCGAATACCCCGAAGCATTCAACGTTGTTTGGTCCCCTCTTCCTTCACCTCTCGCTCTTTCCGTTTGCATCCCGTTGGATCTCCGTTTGCTTATTCATCCGTCTGTGCGCGTATCTGTTTATTCGTCCGCATATTTAATATACCGTTTGCCCGCGCGCGTGTTTATGAATTTACGTTTGATAGCGAGACAGGGTAGAAATTGGCGGGCATAAAATCTTTATTTAATTTAGGAACCGCGAATGGAAAATTTCACACTGATCGCGAAAATAATGCAAAAGTATATTCCAAAACATTGACGCGATTTAATGTTCTCTCATTTATTTAAACTTCTATTAATGGCTATAATTGCAGTGTCTAAAAAATTAATTAAGTTAAACGCAAACATATATTTATATTCTCACGGAAAACGCCATGCGCTTGTGCATATGAGAGATTAAAATATGCTTACCAAGCATGAGCGTTTTTTATTTTATTATCATTTATTCATTCTTAAATATCATTAAAAAGATTACTTTTCCAAAACTCGCTCAGCACAGCTGTTACAATTAAATGAAGCGTATACTCTAATATTCTCATGTATGTTTACGCATTTCATGGATGGAGATGCGCATAAAATCAATCTTGCGGTACATATCGGCTCGCTCGCAGTACACGACGAGCAAATTTCGCCATTTAGGAGCATGTACGTTACGCAGATCTGAGACGTGTATACGCGCGTCCTGCCAAAATGCATTCCAATTTATGGTGGAGTCCATCATATTTTTGTGTCGGTGTATGTACTTATCGCGGCTGTCTATCTCTAATCCGTGCACGCGCTATCGCGTTATGCATCGCCGGACAGAGTGTCATTCCGTGTTTGTCAGATTGCACAGAGCCCGGCGTCGGTGGTGGGGAAATGAGGGTGAAGCCCGATGAGGTATGGCAGCGTAATCTAATTAAACCACCGATGGACATAGTCCCCGCGTCTAACCCCATTCCCGACGCACGCACGTATTGTACCAGGTATATAAATATGAAACCGGGATTTGCCCATAGATGGTCCTAGCTGTCAATGTAGTTACCGTCAAACCGCGTCATTGGCGCCATTTTCTTGTTTTGACATCTGATAAAGATTTTCAACTCGCAACAATACAAGTTTCGTACAACAGCATAGTTTTTAATAGCGTTGAACATGTCGAATTTTGTGCCTGGAAACTACGATTTGCGGACAGCATTGATTTTCTCTTACCATTTGAAGAGAACTGCTGCAGAATCGCATCGAATGCTTGTCGAAGCTTACGGTGAGCATGCTCTTGGTAAATCACAGTGCTTTGAGTGGTTTAAAAAATTCAAAAGTGGCCATTTTGACGTGAGAAACGATGAACGTGGAAGACCACCGAAAAAGTTTGAAGACAGCGAATTGCAAACATTGTTGGATGAGGATGACGCTCAAACGCAACAACAACTCGATTTGAATCAAGCTTTGCGCGAAAAACGACCAGAATATCAAAAAAGGCAACGCAAAGTGATTTTGCTTCATGATAATGCACCATCGCACACGGCAAAACCGGTCAAGGAAACGATCGAGGCGTTTAGTTGGGAAATACTTTCGCATGCGGCTTACTCACCAGACTTGGCTCCATCCGATTACTATTTATTTGCATCGATGGGACACGCTGAGCAGCGCTTCACTTCTTACGAAAATGTACGAAAATGGCTCGATGACTGGTTTGCCTCAAAGGAGCAACAGTTTTTTTGGCGTGGCATCCACAAATTGTCAGAGAGATGGGAGAAATGTATAGCTAGCAATGGGCAATACTTGGAATAAAATATTTTTTATCATTTTCATACAATAAACGTGTATTTTCTATACAAAAATTCCGGTTTCATATTTATATACCTGGTATATATCGGCTGCAATTGTCTGATTTGCATGTAAAGCAACGCACACGTCTCGAAAGCACCGCGTTTATTAACACGGAGACACGCGTCGCGTCTCCTCTCGTACATGCCGCTCCGCTTATGTGCATAGGTACACGTCATTGGTACACAGCATCCGCAGACGCATCCGATGACAACCTCGCACGATGCCATTTCACTTTCCATGGGGCAATCGAATCCAAAACTGCGACTGTATAGTATGATCTCTGTTCATTCTTGTGTTCTCTTTCTTCTCTCTCTCTCTTCTATTTTTGCGTTAAATAAAAAATAGGTACATAAAAAATGCCAATTTTAATTTAGAATCATTTTTAAAAAACTATAGAAAATAGTTTCTATGTAACATTTTATTTTTTTATATGTATAAAAGCGATGCCACGCTATATTTAATTAGTTTTTTTTCTTAAATGATACTAAATTTGATTTTGCTCAAGACAATATAATTTATCATGTATGCGATTTCATCGTGTTGTAATAGTGAGTATACGTTTAACACATACAGAATAATTTATAAAGCATTTCAATGATTAAAAAACGGCATTCTATGCGCAAATAAAAATATTTATAAATTCCATTCTAACAAGAAATTTCTATTCATAAACGTACGATCAATTCTAAATGTATACCGATTTTACGACTTCGCTCAAGGCTTAGCTGTAAGGATGCTCCATGCAGACGAGAATTCCTTATTTTTCTACAACGACGGTACCTCGCCCTTAAATTTCCCGTTCAGTGTTTTCTCAAACGTGGACGCCGTTCACCCTCGACTATTCATCCCTCCCTTTCGATTCGTAGTCACGACATTTACATCCGCTCCGTCGCGCTGGCTTCTCCGGCAGCGAATCTGCACGTTTTACGACAAAATACGATTTGCATAGCGGGAGTTCTTAGTACCGCCGATCGAAGATGAAAGGGAAAGATTCTCAACGAAAAAAAAGGGAAAGGAAAGGCGAGAGGAAATTGAGGAGACTACTCGCGGTCTTGGAGTCGCGACAGTACCGCAAGCACGTGCAGTTATACGTCAATCGAAAAGTGTAGGTAAATAGCTACGCACGTTTGTGCGTGGTTGGGGTTGAAAGACGCTTCGAGTAATTCAAGCTTTCACGGTTCTGCACGAGGGAACACATGCATCTTCGCGTCAACGCATACACGAGCCAAGGGGAAAAAATTGGCATTGGCTTCCGATACATCGCGTTGGTCGCATGTACGACGCGTCACAATAATGTCGCACTAGAGTCTATTCGTCAGATTCTCCTCACTCTCTGTATTCTGGCGATGTTGCATAGTTTCTGCATCTGTCATTTTAACTCCGCGAACCGCGTAAGTAATTCGAGCAAAAAGGATTGATCGATCCTTCTTACCGTCGTACTTTGTAAAACCTAGAACTTCTTTCTTTTTGAAAAGAAGAGACAAAGCAGAGACGCAGAACTTTTTTTACTGTAAATACTGCATATAAGCGTGCTCGATAAGCGAAATTTGTCTATAAAATGTGTATTATTAAAATTGATAAATGAAAACGCGGTTTAATTAAAATCATAAAAAAAATATAAAAGTAAATGGTATACGCGTAACAATAGAAATATTCTTTTTCTACGCGTAATTTTTTAATGTAACAATAGCAGTCGCGTTGGGCAATGCAATTTCAACGAATACGATGATTATTTCATGAGAATTAACGGCAGCTATTGTTCCCGTGCAAATCGTTACCGAAGGTTTCAATCTCGACCGATCGGTGATGGTTGGAATCTATTGTACACGCGGTATTGCGTATGATTAAATTGCATCCACATCGTATTCGATAGCCGCTCGTGTAGCCGTGTGTGAGACGCTCGAGGAAACACGGCGCACATTGACACATACAAATCGCGTAATAATTCGATGGAGCCAGTGCAAAACCCGGCCGCAGCGGGCTGGCTCCTTAATTCGTCGATGCTCGGATTATGGTTAGCCGGGAAATGCTTCCGCGGGGGTTGGAAGTGATTTATTCGTCGCGAGCGGTTTGTCGAACGGCCCGCCCGGCGGAAGTGCCGCGAAATTTATGAGCAGGGGGAGGAGTGGGAGGAGGACTTCCTGGAGACTGGAGATTTTATCGTTTATCAATAACGTCCGAATAAAAGTAATGCGGCCAGCGCGCGTACAGTTGCGGGGAGAAGGGAATCCCGGTGGCCGTAGGCTTGGCCCGACGACAAATGGATATTCCGTAGACCGTATTATGAAGTCGGTCGCGCAGATTCGATGTAGTCCATTTCTCCGGATCTTCAACCCCCCCCCCTTTCCCCCCCTCCCTCCTCCCCCGCCGCAGCCACGCACAGTACGGAGATAGGGCTCACTTTCTCGGCCCGTTTCCGTACCGGCAGACGATTTAACGGTCTGCGTCGGACGTTTTTTCTTCGAGAAATAATGCGGACGACGTATTCGGGCAAAAAATTAATAAGCGGTACTTAAGAGAGACCGTGTGGTTATTTTTATTAATTTATTTTTCGAGTTTTAGAGAGATTATTTGTATCAAAGACTATTTTTATTTAATTTTTAGACACAAAATGTTCGTAACCAAAATAGTATTTCAATAGAGAAAGTATATATACATGTTTATTTTTAATAAATAAAAGTAATCGCAATTTATTCAGACAGATAAAAACAATCGTAACTTGTTTCATATCATGCACATAAATATTAATTACTAATACATTAACAGATTTTATCCATAAAAACGCCCTCTCGTTAATCGTATTTTCCGATCGCAAAAATTTGCATTATTTATAATTGAGCCGACGCTTTTCACACTAATATTCAATATCGGCTCGAGATGATTCCATTAAAGTCGACGCTGTTCGAAAGCAGGGCCGATTATCGGGCGGCTGATCTGCTTGTTATAGATTTGCCATCGCCCTGTCCAGCAGAGCTTTATGATCCGTATAATGCGGTACAATGAGAATTAATGTCCCCGCGTGGATCCGATAAAATCTCGCGTACCATGCATATAAGTATTTTATGTATTGTATATTCATTCGGCTTGTGCGTTGCGTCGTCGCGTCACGCCGGGCAAAGTCAAAACGTGATTTATGAATTACGCTGTTATCTAAATGCAAAAGAAAAGAAAAAAGAGAGGGGAGAGAAACTCGGGCAAATGACAGAAATCGCTATAAAAAATTTAAACGCTTCCTTATTTGCATTTTACGGTCGCGACCCCTCATCCGAGAATTATTACAAGCTTCAATCTGATTCTCTGCGAAAGGTATCTGAATAATGCGACTGGGCTTGAGTGATTCGATCAGTCCAGTTTCAGAGCGCATTATCGCATCGCGCTTACATACTTCGCACGTTCAATTTCGCACAGTAGGCAAATTAATAGATAATCAGTCGATTGTTTGGACAGGTTGGTACGATGGAAGCGCGTCCGATGGAAATAGCGCGCGATCGTCACGCAAAATTTAGCCGAGCATCGTGTTTGATTGTTGTGCCTTGAATGCTACGAGTTAATTAACTATTGTAACTACACCTCTCTAAACAACGTTGTCGAGCGATTCGTCATTCATTATACGCTCGTGGAATGAATTCGTGCCAGAGATTCCCCACTTCTTTCAAAATTCACGAACAATGCGGCGATCGAATTGGCGTTAGACAGTTTTGCATAACCCAAAATAGCTGTATTTCAATTGAAAATTGAATTTTATTGAAAACTACACGATTGCGCAATCGTGTAATTAAAAAAAAAAAATTAATTCGACAAATAGGAATTTTTTTACGAATGAGCGTTATTTTTATGTATTAGGTGTACAACTTTGCTTCCGCCGTTTTCCTATAGATGGCTTTAGCGGTAAGTAGTGGTCGAAATAAATAGATCGTAGACGTCATGCGATAAACTTGGGCATCTGTCAACATAACCCCATAGGAAACATTAGTCGATTTGTGTCCGCGTCATAAAGTTATTCTCGATTGAAAATGTCAGTTTACGAGCCAAATTCTCGTCATTTGCGGGAGGTTTTAATTTTCTGTTTCGATATGAAGAAATCTGCGGCCGAGGCTCATCGAATGCTCTCGAATACTTATGGCGAAGCCGCTATTAGCGAAAGAACGTGTCGCGAGTGGTTTCAACGCTTCTAGAACGGTGATTTTCACGTCGAAGCGCGACATAGCGGTGGAAGAGAGAAGGTTTTCCAAGATGCAGAATTGAAGGCGTTACTTAATGAAGACTCGAGTCCAAGTCAAAAAGAATTGGCACGATCATTGGGAGTGACTCAACAAGCAATAACCAGTTTTTTACAATAAAGCCTCGAATTTGGGGGAAAAAAACGGCGGAAGCAAAGTTGTACACCTAATAATATTAAAGGTAAACGTATATAGCGTTGACATAACGTTATTTATATATAATATTAAAAGCAAGCGTATATATAGTAAGAGAAACAAATCAAACATGATCCGAAATTATTGCAGCAATATTTACCCTGTTCTGCACATAGTAATATTAATGTTTGCTGACGTATGATGCACTTACCTGAAACAAAAGAGAGAGAAAAGTTAAACACATGAAAAATGAAGTTTTCCATTGAGTATATATTCGTCGTTTCTAATTCATTTAACGAAACCAGGAGATTAATGATCCCCGCGTTCGAAGAGAAAAAGTCTGGCCGATCTGAACGGGTCATAATTACTCCGAGTAAAGCATTTCGCGGACGACATTGATATCTCGCTGACCTAATGTCTTAGGAGAAACCAGCAGTCGTTAAGTCTGAATGCGACGTCTGTCGTGTCGTTTATGCGAGACGTACGCAATTTGTCCTTATTACGTTACATACTTGTGTTGGAAGGTATCGCACTCGCCTCTACTTAGGCGTACACGCGCAATTGCAGCTACGAAGGAGGGCAGGAGGAAGAAGTAGCTATGCACGAGACTATACGTCGGAGATCGTTGAATTATTTAACACGGGAGACATCGATCATCGCGGTCACGCGATACGTCGGCTCGAGTCCAACGTAAAGTTTAATCCAGTGACTTGACCCCGTGTCAAATCGCCGCTCTCCATTATCGCGATCTGTTTTCCGGATATCGGGGTATGGCGAAGAGGGAGGCGTTTACCTTAAAGTAATATTCATAGTCGTAGTACCATCAGAATTGCAGGCGATGTCCGTCCTACGTATGCTCATGTCTACTTAATTATCACTGAGAAAAAGCTTGGAAAACTTGTTGCCCGTAAACCGGGATATCAGCTTAAAGCCATCACTTTTATAAGTTTCAACATGAAAAGCCCGAGGGCGACAGGTAAATGTGTTATCGCGTAATTATTTTAACGCTACGCTGGTCATCTTTGCCTTTCTGATTAATTTCACGGAAGAGCGGATAGATACGAAATTACACGTTGTTCCAGCGGCATAATATTTAAATGATATACATCCTGAATCATGTCGGGTTATCCGCTACCGGCGCGCATTCGCCGTCTTTGCTTTTCATAAATTATTACAAAATTATCCCTCACGTTGTCAGCGTCGATTACTCGCGAGCGAGACTACAAAGGTACATGCAGAGAGAGAAAGAGATAGAGAGAGAGAGATGGTCGGCTCCCTCTATATCTGTAGAGGCGATTGGGAAAATATTATCGCGCGGATAAATGACGGTGGAACGAGAGGCGATGCGTGTGTGTACTTAGGACTTAGAGGGCCTGATTACACCTCGTCGAGATGGGCACGAGTCAGCTTTCGAGAGTTTTACAACGGCGATACGTGTGAGAATTTCTGGTCAACGGTTATTTGCCTTCGACACCGGCGAATGCGCGGGAAGCCGTTTTAATAGACGCCGGCACTGCGATCGGCATGGCGTAAATCTCTCACGCGTTACGCACCACCATTGTCGTTCTCATGCTTTTATCGCGCGTTCCCTATCCGTTCGTTGCCCGCGATAAAAGAATTTAATTAAAAATACCAAATTCGTCCCTAACGAACCTTTAATAATGGGAGTATATACACAGAGGATAAGAGTTAATAAATAAATATTATCCGACGATATTTAATTACTTTTACACAGTGTATTGTTAAATTATTTTTAAAGATGTACGTTATTAATGGAAAAACTTTTACACGCGCATACATTTTTCATATATTTCTGAATGAGACATACATGTCGTTAAAAGTTGCGACGTTTAAATGAGAAGAATATTTTCTATAAAGAATATAAGATAAATTTATATAATATAAAGAAACTTTTTTATTCAATGATATACTTGCAAGTGTATATAAAATATTGTATTTTTTAGGATGTAAAAAAATTCTTAAACTTGCGATAAAATTCAACATATTGAGAGATGTACATATCCAGGGTTGGGAAGTAACGCGTTACTTGTAACGCCGTTACCGTTACAGTTACTTTTTTTTCGGTAACTGTAACGGTAATGGCGTTACAAATTTTATTTCTAACGGAAAAAGTAACTTCGTTACATTTTTCGGTAACGAGTAACGAATTTAACAGTTACTTTTATCGTTACTTTTTTCAAATTTTTTGATTTATTTAAGATATTATTCTTGCTATTGTGCGTGATAAAATTTTTATCTTAACCGTAAAGCCGTAAGCAAATCGATCAATTAGCATTCTTATTATGTTGTAATCTCATTTACTAACAGTTCTAAGTACCTTGCAACGAAAATTAGAAAATCTCAATAAATCTGACCTTATAGATTGCCATTCATTAGTCGAAGCTATTCAGCAAGGTTTAAATAAAAGGTAACTTATTAATTTGATTAATACATATGTTATTTAATTTTAAATAAGGATTTAATTGAAAAATATTATTTTATTTTAAACTATTGATTCAAAAGTATAAATTTCAATAAAACAAACAATGTCGCTTAATTTACTATATTTGATTTTAGATTTCTTACAATATTTGAAACAAAAGAATTAATAATAGCAGCATGTTTACATCCAAAATTTAAGTTAAACTGGTTAACCGGAGACAAAAGAAAACGTGCTGAAAATTACTTGGAGGATTTATTGGGAATCCGATCAACTGAAAATTCTTCAAAAGCTGGAAAATCTGACGATCACGATGATTTTTTCATTTTTGAGCAAAAAACGGTGCAAAATTAATCTGAACAAGAAGAATTGCAACGGTTTTTAAAATCAAATTATTGTAATATAGAAATGTTAAACGACTATCCAAAACTTAAAAAACTTTTTATTAAATATAATACAGCTCTACCAAGCAGTGCATCTGTAGAAAGAATGTTTAGCATCGGTGGCTCTGTATTAACACCACAAAGAGGGCATTTAAATGATGATACTATGGAGCAACAAATTTTATTAAAAATTAATAAAGAATTTTGATAAAATGTAATCATTTATTTTGTAATAAACCTTGAATGAAATCTTGCTTACAATTTTTTAAAAGTTTTTCTTATGCAAAATAATTTATTAGTTTGTATTGTAAAAAAGTAACGGAAATTGTAACGACTCGTTACTTTTTAGTAACTGTAACGGTAACGAGTTACTTTTTAAAATTAGTAACGAGTAACGGTAACGAGTTACTTTTTAGAAAAAATAACGGTAACCGTAATGAATGATACTTTTATAAAGTAACTTTCCCAACCCTGGACATATCATATAGCATTAAAGACAGAATAAAAAATTAATGTTATTATACAATTTGTTTTAGATGCGATTTATAAAGTCTCGATTACGCCTTTCGTCTCGTGATAATAGCATTCAGTATCACTGTAAAAATCAGTCTTTTAACGAACGCGTATCTTTCTCGCCCATTGTACACGCGCGCGCTCAATATTTCTCTCTCTTTCTCTCTTCCGTCTACGAAAAAAATCGAAGATAACGTATTTATATCTCAAACATTCAATTATCAATTACCCGACGTATCTCACCATGCCAGTGAAGTATTTAGATACGACTTGTTATACGCCGCATGACGGAAACACCGGGAGCAACGTGCTCGTACCGCACAAACAAGCAATTTTCATGCCGGCGAAACGCAGTAGCCGCACGCTGTTCGTTATGCCCGCGTGTATCCGTGGCTATATGTGTCTACACGCCTGACCGTCGAGCTCAAAAAAGAGTAACTCTCCTCGAGGCCAATCGACCGGCTTAGAAAGTAAGATTACACGGTTTCTCGCCGCACACACTCGCGAGCTCGTTCGCGCGGCATTGTGCCAGACGGCGCGTCGTGCCGCGGCATCTCTCTCGCTCTCTCTTTTCCTTTTTCTTTTTTTTCCTTTTTTATTAAAGCAAAAGCTGTAGCGCGCGCTGCAGCAAGCCTGTTCTTTTAATCCGCACCTTAGGTTTGCCGCGTGTACTGTCACAGCGTTGCATTTATGCTCGTCACTGTCAGATGGATTCTGATATCTCTTTGAAGTTGGATTCCTCTGAAAGTGTACGAGACAATGTTTATTCGTCAGGGAAGATTAACGCTGGGAAGGTACGATGTCGATGAATTGTTAAAAATTGATGATACGATCTCTGACGAAAGAACCGTGTAACGAATAGCAACTTGCAACAACGCGAGTAACTTTTGTATAATAAAATTGCTCTTTACAAAGTATCGTTTTTCTCTCGCTATTATATCAATCGATCTAAGGCTTCCTGGGAGACTTTACTCGGCGCTTATCACGCATTTTCGAATTACGCGATGAAAAGGCCAATTTCCGTATTTCCACGTGCAACCGCGTAATTCGTAATCGACCAATGCAACGACATACTCGGGTCCAGCACCCCATTTGCATTCTAGACAAATCCAATTTCCTAGGAACAAAGCTGACGTGCCAAAGAGGGTAGTCGCCGCGGGTCGATTTTCTCTCCCACAAAAGCATTTGTCGGTAATTGTTCGGGTCACGCGGTATAAGGTGATTATTGGAGTAAGTATATTGGAGTACCGCGGCAAAAATTACACGGGGAAGGCTATACGAGCGATAGAAAGTACGAGCTACACATGCGGTGATCAAAGGCAGAAGTTGTTAAACGGTCGCGCGAATCTTTTGACGATCGAGGCGTAATGAGTCCACGTTAACATATTCTTTAATCGCGATCTACTTGCGTGATTATAAACGTTATTTTAATCCGCTTATATCGTCCATTTTATTTATTGACCATTTTTCATTAACCAAACCTTCTAAATTCGCTCTCTCAACTGTAATTCAATATTTATCTCGTAAGATACTCAAAGCATTGCAATTTACTTCACACCTCGATAAATACTGGCCGCAGGTATTCAATTGTTATTAATTAATTTCAATGAACAGAGATATGGTCACTGTGTAAATTTCGGCATAGTTATTACAGTTATTATATTATTCTATATTCTATTAATATTTTGTTTTATTTCTAAATATTTCGCGAAAATATATATAAAATATATCCTATTTATATGTTTAATTATTTCTCCAACAAATATTTGTATCTTTATCTACAGTTGTTTTTTGAAAACTATTTATAAAATTCAATTGTGAATTATTTTCAATGCTAATTATTAGGAATAAATCATACATTTTTTTTTTCAAACATTATTTTATCAACTGAATCGACCGAATGCCAATGTATGCGCGATCTTGCTGACATTAATTTATTACTATGAAACAAAAGTGTCGATTGTCGATAGGCAAGCGTGAACAAACGAGCGACGGCTTGTTTACAAACGAGGTTGTAAATTGCTTTAATCAACCACTCACACAGTCGCACGGGAAACGGCCTGCTGATATTCGCAGATAACTGTACGGTTGTTTCAATGCGTTACTCGAAAACATTATGGCGTGTTCATCGATTTTCGCACGAACGGATGTTAATGTTACGTTTGAGCTGTATTTGTAACGAACGTGTACGGGAATCGTGTGTTCGGTTAAGGCGTTCTATCAATATCTCGGAGCATACTCGATTTTATCAAATCCTACCAGAAAATAGCATACAAGTGCGCTATGAATTTTTTCAGTTTATATGTATGTGTGTGTGTGTGAATCATTTCGTATAAATAATACAAAACTTAACGCAAAATAAACGAGAATTCATTCGTTGGGGAAGATTGCGCGTAGGAGTTAATAATATATAAATATATAAAACAAATATAAAAATATATAATTTTAATTAGCAAGTAAGTAAATATCATTTAAAGAAAAACAATCCTATCATGCCGAGTATATTTAATTATAAAAAAACATTTAATCTTTTATAAGAATTTTATTTGTTGCGTTACAGTGTTGCGGAAAAATAAAAATATCATATTAAATTATTTTTAACGCTTTTGGCTGACATATTGGGATATACAATTCTATATTTTAATCAGTAACATAATATCAAGGCGACGAATATATTCTATTTTTAGTGCGCAAAAAAAAAAAAAAATAAAAACACAATTAATAATATAATTATATAATAAAATAAATATATAAATCACGAATAAAACAATATATTGAGATGTGATACGTTCCACAAATTTTATTCAGCATGTATTGGGTTGAGTAAAAAGTCATTGCGTATTTTTGCAAAAGATGGCATTAGTTCAGTTTTGGCAGTACTAGAGTCATTCACACATATGTTTGTCATATATCGTTTAGCAGCTGATGGTTTAAGCTTCATTCTAAAAAAAAAAAATTAAGCGATTTGGTTGAGTTTTGGAGATTTTACAACAAGTTGAAGATGGAAGACCAAACTGTGCATTTTCGCCATATTTTACTGTTTTACTTCCGTAAAGGGAAGAACGCGCGTCAAGCTTGTGAAAAATTGCGTAAAGTTTACGGTGACGATGCTCTACGAGAACGTCAGTGCCAAAACTGGTTCAAGAAATTCCGCGCTGGTGATTTTGATCTCAAAGATGCTCCTCGGTCAGGAAGGCCCACCGAGGTTGATGACGACAAAATAAAGGCATTGATCAAGTCAAACCCACGTTACACGACACGAGAGATTGCAGAAACATTGAAGATCAGTCAAAAAAGTGTTCACGTCCACCTAAAGAAGCTGGGATACGTAAGCAAGCTCGATATTTGGATTCCTCATGAACACAAAGAAGTTCATTTGACGGCGCGTATAAACATCTGCGATATGCTCATGAAACGTGAAGGAAACGATCCTTTTTTGAAACGAATGATAACTGGTGATGAGAAGTGGATTGTTTACAACAATGTGGAACGCAAACGGTCTTGGTCCCGACGTGATGATTCGCCTCAAACGACTTCAAAAGCAGAACTTCATCAGAGGAAGGTTATGCTCTCAGTGTAGTGGGATTGGAAGGGTGTGGTGTTTTTTGAGCTCCTACCAAGGAACCGAACAATTAATTCGGATGTGTACTATCGGCAATTGGACAGTTTGAACGAATCTGTCATCCAGAAACGTCCGGAGCTCGTCAATCGTAAAGGAGTTGTGTTCCATGACGACAACGCGAGACCACGCACATCTTTGGCCGTCAAAAATTATTGGAGCTTGGATGGGATGTGTTGCCTCACCCAGTATACTCGCCTGACCTTGCGCCGTCAGACTTCCACTTGTTTCGTTCTCTTCAAAACTCCTTGCGTGGAATAACGTTAAATTTAGATGAGGCGGTAAATCAGCACCTTGTTCAGTTTTTCGCCAATAAAGACAGGTCCTTCTACGAACGGGGAATTACGAAGCTCACCGAAAGATGGCAAAAGGTCATCGAACAAAACGGAAAATATATCATTGATTGATCTTTGTTCTTTATATAAATAAATGACTTTGAAAAACATACAAAAAATACGCAATGACTTTTTACTCAACCCAATAATACAATAGTATAGCGCGCGATGATACATCTCTCTTTAAAAATAGTGGCATCGTTGAAAGCAATTGCGAGAAAGTCAGATGAAGATTTGCATCTAAAGTGTTACTATCTGCAAAATGCCCGGTTTCATGCGTTATTATTTAGAAGTTTTTGACAAATGTAATCGTTATATATCCCGCAAGTTTGCCGGCAACCCGCATATTAATGCAATGACAAAATTAATAGCGTCGCTTCTAGCTAATAGCGGAAAATAATAACGGCGAAGGAGCCACGTCGACTTGGAAACTCTTACGTACTTTTATTACAAACTTTCGCTCACCCCGTTGCTATCTTCCCGATTTATATTTCTCTGACGTCGACGGACACGCGATGAGTCTTTCTCCCACACGAGAAACTCGGGAAACAGAGTTCTTTGACTTGCGAAATTTAAAGAGGAAGAACTCTCTCTAACTCGTCCGACTTTTCTTTCGCCTGGCTTAACTCGTTGTCATAATTTCGGCCTCTTTAAAAAAATACATCCATTTACGATCGATTTATATTTGTGTGTTTATTAATAAGTTTATAAATGACGAAGAGAAGGAAACCTTGTAGTAATTATAAAAGAACGCTAGTTGTATACTGCGATTGGACAATCGTAAAATTAATTGATGAAATAATTCATAAAAATTAATAATGATTCTTCCAAATATAAGATAATATACAAGATTCATAGAGATTATTATTTTTTACGATGTTCAATAGTATTTGAGAATAAACGAAATTAAATCAAACTCACAAGATAAATATCCAAAAGATCTAAAAATGTGGTCTGTAATCTCGAAACAATTCTTATATGTGCTTATAGAAATAGCAAACGTTTTAATCAAATATCTTGCAAGAGATCCCTATATATTTTAAGAAAATTTAATAAATTTCCAATTTCTTAGAAAATATATCATTCGAGAAATAAACTTAGATTTTTAACACGAACGAGATTGGTATCGCGAAATATTATAAAAATATTAAAATATCTTGCGAGAAGAACAAATTAAATATTACGTTAATGCTTCTTCAAAAATGGCGCGGAAATTATTTCAGTGAGATGGAAACTGAAATAATTTCTGAAGCAATTAGAATCAATCGTGCGAGTTATTGTCGTAAAACACAGGCACGTTGACGCATGTCTGACGGATTTTTCTAATTCATTTACTCGGAACATAATTCACTACAACACAATGTCGGGGAACTGCGAGAAAGTGCCTACAATTCCTATACCGAGGAGGTTTCGGTCCGGAAGATGCAGGGACCGAAACGATATCCGGCGTGACGCGCGGCCTACTTTCCTGCTTGCCGGCTTAAATGCGTCGTAAGTACTCGAATCGTAAAACGGAAAATATCTCGAAGGAGCAGTTCGAAGCCCAAGGCTTCCACGGGTCTAAGTAAATGCGCGATGAATAAGTTAGAAACGACCCGCAACACCATCGATGCGAGGAAAGAGTACCTCTCGGGTACCTCTGGATGTCCCTCGGGTGCTCGATAATCGAATAGTATCTGATGTACGTGGCACAATAACGTCGATACGACCGCGGAGGAAGAAACCGGAGGGGACGAGGGACCTACGGCCGTTTCGAGGGTATCGGCAAGTTGATAAAAAGCTGCCAAAATGTACGGCAATCGGAAGGGCGGAAAGAAAAATTTTAAGGGTGACTCGGCAAATCTATCGGCGAATCCGCAAGATTAGTTCTATCAAAATTCAATAGATATTACCTATATATTTTGTACGTGACAAATGTGAATATCGCGTCGCATTGAGAATCGATTCTGTGATACGGCGATATTTGTGGTAATATTTCTGGTAAAAAGTACCGTATGATATATTTCCGGAGGCGCGTAAAATATGTACACGTAAAAATCTATGTAATATGTTGGTGGAATTTTTTCTAAAAAGTTACGCAAAGCAGCGAGACAGTTTGTTGTGCGAATATACACGCAAACTACCGCGCGAAAAATTTCTACGCGTAAAACCGCCGAATAGTTTCGAACTGTATACGAGAAGAGAAATTTCTGAAAAGGGGAGGATTTTACGCTGTACGTGAAAAGAGAGGAATTTCTGGAAAACGGAGAATGGATTACGGGCCTCGTAAAAAAAGTGACAGTCTAAATCAAGCTTGCGCTAAGAGATGTATCTCGCAACAAATGCGAATGTTGAAAAGTCTCTTTGGCTCATTTCAAACATCCTTAATATACTTCTGCGGCACATCGTTTAATGCAACGGCGACAGTATTGTCTATCCGCGACACAATAGCCCGGCGTAATCGCGACAAGGACTAACAATAAGCACTAAATCATTAAGCCTGCCGGACACGCGTATGCGACAATAGAAATTCCATGTCGCGCGAACATATGATCGCCGCTATTACGACCGCGCGTTGCCATCTCGCTTACTCTACCGTTTGTCCCGACGAGAAACGAATCCGTCGTCAACCCTTGCGGTATCGACTTGTCCTCGGATTTGCGTCGTCGCTGTTTCCTCGTCATTAACTCAGTGCGCGATACGCGCGAAGAGGAAACCGCCCACGCGTCGACGCGCCTACTTGGAGCGCGGGCTCCCACGCGCCTCGCTTTTCCTCATCTTCTCGCCGACGATCGGGATGGCAAAAAAGCTCTTGCACCGCTCTTGCGCAATTACGACGAGTGTCCGACTGATGGATCCCCGGTTAAATTAAATCCATAGCGATTCACGATCCTGCCGCCGGCAGTCCGCCTTCTTCGGCGAGTGCGACCCTTCGCCTCCTCCCCCTCCTATTCTAATCCACCCACCCTCGCACCTCTCGCTCATTTGCATTCGGCTCGACGCGCCTTCCGAGGTGTACACGTCGTCGCCCGAGGTAATAGTACGTTTCCTCTCCGGATAGATTTTTGCCCGTGTCATCGTTCGCGGAGAGAGCTAGGCCCTTACCTCTCCAACATGGTAATTTACATTCGTTAGAGGGGTTTATGCTCTCTTCCGAGAGCGCGAACGTATCGCGTATCGAGTGACGCCGCTGTCAGATATACGGCGTGTCGTTCACGTTAAAGCGAAGAAAAGAAAGGGGCTGTTGACGAGGGAGGTAGCCTTGGAAACGGGCCAGGAGGTAATAAAAAAGAAAAACGAGAGAAAAAAAGGGACAAGATGGAGAGAGAGAGAGAGGAAAAGACGCTCGATCATCGCGAAAACTGGAAATATTTTGACGGGCGAGGCCGGACGTTAGAGCTAAATAAAATACTCTGGATAATTGTCTCTCGTTCGGGGCGAGGAACGAGGCCATTAATTCGTTGGCGTGACTCCAGTGTCTCAACGTTACTGACTGAGATCCTACTGGAGTCCATTCCGCGTCGAGAGCCTTCTTCTTCCTCCTCTCCTACCTCTTTATCGCGGCTCTTCTTTTTGCGCTCCTTTGTACGCGTGCCTCCTTAAGATGCCGCGATCCGACTTACGACCGAGAATCACGGTATTTATACAACCCGCCCACGCATCAACACATATACACACATCTCCCCTCGTTCGTGAGAGCAATCCGACGAGTGGAGATCTGTGTATCGTTCCTATGTATCAACCGTTTATTGCCGTGACTATGTACGATTATGATGGTAAGAGAATAGTTCCGAGAATGAAATTTAATTTATCGAGCATTAAATGTTTTCACGATCTCGGACATCTTAACTACTACTCTCAGTATATTCAATTATCAATCTTCTCTCTCTTCTTTTCCTTATTAATTAATTATTATTTCTAATTAAAATAATCCGATGAAAGGCACAAAAGCAAAATATCTCAATCAAATTGATAGATTGCGTCAGATTGATACATATCGTGGTAAAAATTCTCGACATAAAATATATTGATTGATTCAATGCATTTTCCATGTAACCAAGTACTCGACGAATAGCGATCGGAACCTTTTTGCATATCATAAATACTGATCTAGCAATATAACGGGAATATATATTCACGTAAGCAAGTCATCTCCGTACGTGTCATGTTTCATCGGCGTACACGAATATACGACATTAAAAGGAATAAATTTTCAGGCTGGATACTGACATGACAAACAGTGATATGTTGCGTCGGGTTACTCGCCAACGAGTTCCAGAAGCTCCTCGACTTTTATTAGTCACACGGTACGATCCACTATGAATCGGCTATCCTATGAATTGTCGTCCATGCAAGTGTGTCTCCCATACATAGCCTCTATTAGCCGTGGATATATTGTTCGCGCGTAATTAAAATGCCAGGCGCGTACTAGAATAGTACGAATCAATCGTTTTTCTCTCTTGACAAAAAATCGGAACAGTTCCAGTAACGATCGCATTGGTATCGCTATTGACAAATGGTAGATTGTATTCGGATACTGCGACAATAGCGATTTGTCTAATAATACGCTACAAGCTATGCGGCATTATGTCGAAATTTAATACGTATTGTTTGTACGGCTTTTCACTGCCCGGATAATTCATATTACATTATTGTACCGTCGAATTAATAATGCCCGATATGCGCCTATAGGGGCTGAATATTATCAATGCGAGGAAATAATATTAATAAAATATGAAAATTAAATTAACATTAATAGGTATTTATTAGCTATGCTCATATATATAAAACGTTATATTAATGTATATATAATGCAAGAAATGCATAGCTTGATTATTGGCTACGGAATTTGCATTATCTGGATAAATATGTCACATGCAAAATTTCAATATCTGCCACGTTATTAAAGACGCAAAATGGAAGCTTTAGAACTGCAACATGCGTCAGATTATGACATGCTATAATATGTTAATCAATCTTGTAAAATAATGTGGATTAAAAAAGTATTATATTTATTAAAAAAAAAAAAAAAAAATCATACATATATAAAGCATATAATTTCGTCTACATACGGGTTTCTTTTAATTAATTAGTTATTTAATTTAAGAAAAAGATTAATTATAGTAATGTTAGAAATATTGTATTTATTTTATTACAAAATCTTATACAATATTTTGGGATGTCAATCGAGAGTAGGAAATATTATCTAGAAGTGATAGCGTTGCACTTGGTACAATAATCGTGTTTCACAAGAATCAAGATTTTTAATTAATGGAAGAGAGCACTGGCTACTTTCTGACAATGGTAAATGTTGTATTTGGGCGTGATATCGCCCTAATGACCGTACTGAGATAAATCATAATAAATATTGCTGAAACGACGCTACGCGGTTGATTAAAATTTATGCATTTGTTAGAATTATATCTCTCGCGCGGCGCGAATAAAGTTGGTATGCACCCGCATCCAATTATAACCGGTGGAATTCTCGTTTCCTTTTCGACGCACCGACCTAAAAGTATCTTCGCACATTGCGGGCGAGCTTTTAATTTCACACGAGGTTACACGCGCGGACTTAACTGACGTTTACCGTTAACAAAACTATGTTGCTTGCAATTTGCGCATTGTTTGTACTCGCAGCGTGTGCGGTGAAACCGTTAGAACTAAAAAATAAATAAGTAAAAATATGCAGTGTATATACGCGCAAATATTTATGAAATATTTAAAAGCATTAGCAGCTACGCACTAAAAACACTCATTTTACGCACAATTTAAATAAATTAGAACTTGTCAAATTTGCTTTCTCAAATTTTCATATCTCGTCTGACAATGTCACATTTACTATCTTTATTTCCTTAATAGGCTTTCGCCCGGGTTACTTTAATGACGAACCATCCGCGCACTTGACGACCGAAATGGACGTTAAGTTTCCATAAATTAGCAACCAACCGCGAGAACAAATGAAGAAGAGAGCCGACGAAAGTGTCCGGGAAGTTTTTCGCCGCGCTAACGTGTTGTTGTTCGAATACGCGAGAGGGAAACTTAATTGCATTAATTATCGCGCCGGGTGCATATTTACGTCCCTGCCTCGTTACGCGAACATCGTCAGCCCTTGTGTACTCGTTTGCCCTCCCGGGGACCTTCTTTACGGCTCGCTAAATCTCAAATTAGCCATTTTGTTTTCGCGCTGTCATCATCAGTGCTAAATCTTTCGTGCCGCTTCTGTAACGTACTACGCGTGACATTGATCTCTGCACGCATTCTTACCGTAAATGTTTTATTACATCTTGCGATTGTTACATTTGCTTTTGTAAGCGCAAAAGATTTTTCTCCCGCTCTTTGACACTCTCGAGATTTCTTTACACGCGGCGAAGGAGACACGCGATGCGAATAATTCATGGCATTGTATACCATTGCATTTGCACGCAGGAGCCGTGCTTAAGTTCTGCTTTCAATGAAAATGTATTAATATTATTTTGATTCCTCGTGAGAGGGATTACGAGGGAAATAATTGAATCGCTAGAATAATTTCATTTTAGCGCGCTCAGCGCAACACAATTCATCGTCAGAGAGGGATTTCATGACGCATCTCACACTATTGTCGTGCGCGAAAGCAGAAGTAGCGACGAAACGCGGTGGATGCAATTTAAACGGCGCATCAAATGATCTGCACCTTTGCAAAACACCTTTGCGTCGCACAATAATTTTCTTGCAAAGCGAAACCCGTCGAAGCGTCGAATGTAAATTTTCTGAAAGCAGTCTCATCTCGAACCAGTACCGGTGAAAATGATATTCCAAAGGTAAAAGAGGCGGAGACAGGAAGGTGTAAATACTTTACTGGATTGCAATGCTAGTGAATTACATCGAAGGCTTGTCCGAATGACAGCGTTTATCCGGTTGTAAGCCGTTGGGGCGCGCGGACGCGGAATAACCGGGCGAATAAATGCGAGTACATCTCGCGAAAATTTGCCTGCTGAGGAAATGTTTACGTACCCATAACACCGTGTATACCGCACACCTTGTGTATATAGGTATAGAGGATACATATCAAATTTCACGATCCGTTTGACTTGATGCCGTTTATCGAATAGCGCGGCTGCCTAATTTCAACGCCGACCGAGTCATCAAATCGTAACTTACGAAATGCGCATAATTTATATGTCTAATGGTTTTAATTTTTAATTAAAATACTATCGTCAGGGTTGGGAAAGTTACTTTATAAAAGTAACTCGTTACCGTTACCGTTATTTTTTCTAAAAAGTAACTCGTTACCGTTACTCGGTACTAATTTTAAAAAGTAACTCGTTACCGTTACAGTTACTAAAAAGTAACGAGTCGTTACAATTTCCGTTACTTTTTTACAATACAAACTAATAAATTATTTTGCATAAGAAAAACTTTT
This sequence comes from Polyergus mexicanus, assembly GCF_030449975.1. Lineage (NCBI taxonomy): Eukaryota > Metazoa > Arthropoda > Insecta > Hymenoptera > Formicidae > Polyergus > Polyergus mexicanus. The sequence goes on along the minus strand of NW_027223327.1, from coordinate 7,380,521 downwards.
AAAAAATTGTAAGCAAGATTTCATTCAAGGTTTATTACAAAATAAATGATTAAATTTTATCGAAATTTTTTATTAATTTTTAATAAAATTTGTTGCTCCATAGTATCATCATTTAAATGCCCTCTTTGTGGTGTTAATACAGAGCCACCGATGCTAAACATTCTTTCTACGGATGCACTGCTTGGTAGAGCTGTATTATATTTAATAAAAAGTTTTTTAAGTTTTGGATAGTCGTTTAACATTTCTATATTACAATTATTTGATTTTAAAACCCGTTGCAATTCTTCTTGTTCAGATTCATTTTGCACCGCTTTTTGCTCAAAAATGAAAAAATCATCGCGATCGTCAGATTTTCCAGCTTTTGAAGAATTTTCAGTTGATCGGATTCCCAATAAATCCTCCAAGTAATTTTCAGCACGTTTTCTTTTTTCTCCGGTTAACCAGTTTAACTTAAATTTTGGATGTAAACATGCTGCTATTATTAATTCTTTTGTTTCAAATATTGTAAGAAATTTAAAATCAAATATAGTAAATTAAGCGACATTGTTTGTTTTATTGAAATTAATACTTTTGAATCAATAGTTTAAAATAAAATAATATTTTTCAATTAAATCCTTATTTAAAATTAAATAACATATGTATTAATCAAATTAATAAGTTACCTTTTATTTAAACCTTGCTGAATAGCTTCGACTAATGAATGGCAATCTATAAGGTCAGATTTATTGAGATTTTCTAATTTTCGTTGCAAGGTATTGTACTTAGAACTGGTAGTAAATGAGAGCTCTGCTTTTCCGAAAAGATAAAGCTCTCATTGGATATCGCGCGTCGCGTCATCGCACTGGTCTGCAAGAGCCATAAGTTGATCAATCACATTCAAGCATTTTTACAACATAATAAGAATGCTAATTGGTCGATTTGCTTACGGCTTTACGGTTAAGATAAAAATTTTATCACGCGCAATAGCAAGAATAATATCTTAAATAAATCAAAAAATTTGAAAAAAGTAACGATAAAAGTAACTGTTAAATTCGTTACTCGTTACCGAAAAATGTAACGAAGTTACTTTTTCCGTTACAAATAAAATTTGTAACGCCATTACCGTTACAGTTACCTAAAAAAAGTAACTGTAACGGTAATGGCGTTACAAGTAACGCGTTACTTCCCAACCCTGACTATCGTATAAACATTTGCCTACAAGCATGAATTGATACCTGTCTGCATATTTAAAAAATCTACAGATATTTACATAAAAAATGCGGGATGCATGAGATATGCACAATGTCCGCAGCGTATAATAATAAATAATAAAGAACTTGGGCTTTGTCAGATATCTAATTAAGGTACTATCGCTGTACATAGCGATGCTGGCATAGAAATAATACTCGATTAAAAAGAGATTGCAAAATCCGCGCGTGATCAGTTCTAAAAAAAAAAAAAAAAAAACTCGTACCATTTTTCATTTCAATTTTTTGTATCATTTATTTATCGCCTCGCCTGGATCGATATATCGACTACCCGCAGAACCAGAGAGAGAGAGAGCCAATGTAATCTCGCTACGTGTTATCTAATCGACGGGCGCAGCGAAGAAATCGATAAACCGTTTAAACGCGTTGTCACCTGGACGAAAGCTTCGTGTACTCTCTCGCGTGTACACAGACGTACTTATCGTATATTTACGCGGTGGCGTGCGCATATATATATATATATTGAGCCGTATACACTCGATTCTAATCGTATTACGATGAAAATCGTGAAACGAGCTTTCGTGCCGAATCTCAGAAATCGCATTAACGTTACTACCACCCACGAATGTACGAGGAAACTCTGCTTATGTCGATCCAAGATAACGTCGCGCGTTAACGGAATACATTCGTATGTCTTCATAAATCGAACAGGGCGACAGAATTGTCGTTAAACCACGACGCGATTTACGTAGAAGCATCGCAATAATCGTGTCGTAAAATGAATTTTATTCTTTTCTACTCAGTCGCTCTCTCTCTCTCTCTCTCTCTCTCTCTCTCTCTCTCTCTCTCTCTCTCTCTCTTTCTCTTCTTTATTTTCTCGTCTACGTATATATATATATATATTAGATAAATAGAAATCGATTTCGATATTTGATGTGCAACTTCTGCGTCTTTGATGTAGCCCAACAAGCTTAGCGGTGCCTTTTCCAACGCGCAACAAGTTTCTCGATGTGGTCACGATAGAGGGTCTTACTGATGGTTCCACAAGTGTTGGAACTCTCTTCATCGTATGAAGAGAAACTTTCTTGAAAGGAGTCTCGTCGCGTACCATGAATGCAGCGCGTCGCTATAATTTAATCTTGATTTAACGATCATTGTACACGTATATGGTATATTGGCTATTTAAAGAATCTCGTAATCTGTGTCTGTATTTTCTTTAACGTACACTCATATCGTATGTCTAAAAAGTGTCTCAAAAATATTTCACTCTGTTGACTATCTCATTCCTAAATTTTTTTAAGCCTAATTTTAATCTTATATAAAAAGTGGCGCGATATATATCGTATGCATGAATATATGTATTTCATATTAAATTTATATTATTTTAAAATAAATGTGAATCGCAGTTGTTTACGTGAAAGGAATGGTGAGAGAAATTTTCTGACGCGTCTCTCTTCTCAAGTTACACAGCACTCTGTGGGATTAATTCAGGTTTAATCAAGGCGGAATTGTCTGATGCATAATGTGCAATTTTGTCGTACGAGTTTATGCGTACGAGGCTCAATCGTTGGTTGAGTAAGGAGGCCACCCTTTTCGTAATGCAATAAAACTCTACCCAGACACGCAAGCGCATAGCAATTTATTGCAATCAACGTTCTGCGTGCGCCTCGCGCGTGTCCGTCGAACGAAGTAAAAGCAAAAACAAAGTGAAGGAATATCAGCCCGAAAGGGTCGACTCGGCACTCTAACAATGAGGAGCAGATACATCGTGTTACACGTGCATGCGTCCGTAAGTCGATTCGCCGTGTGTACGAAAGAAAGACGAAGGTTTCGTATTGATCGAGACGTGCGTGACCAAACGTACACGTTCTATCGCTTTTCAAAGCAATTCGAGACACCCTAAGAGAAATTAGCCCCGATTTATCTGATCGGATAAGAATCCAGAGAGTCCCTCGTTCACCTCGTGAAACTCGAATCTTGGAAGTGCTAAGACTTTCTTCGATTCTTGTATCACTTACATATCTCTCGAATCAGCTATGATATCTAACAAACTTTGTATTGCTTATGATATCAAAACTGTGATAATATTGGATGATTGCTTAAGTTCGTGCCCGATTTTCATAGATGGCATTAAGTTGCTGCATGGCGGAGTTCTATTGTTTTCGTGTGGTAATTGTTGCTTACACCGAATAGATGACGTTATCTTATGTCAATTTAGCGTCAGACATTGTTCAGATAAGTCCATTTGTGCATAAGAGAAATCGTTAAAAATGGAGAACGAAAAGGTGCATTTGCGGCATGTAATGCTATATGAATTTCGGAAAGGCGTGAGTGTTGGGATTGCAGAAAAAAATATTCAAAGCGTTTATTTGGACCGCGCTCCTGCTCTCCGAACAGTCAAAAAGTGCTTTGGCAGATTTCGAAATGGTGATTTCAACATGGAGGATCAACCCCGCTCTGGACGACCTTCTGGCATTGATGATGACATTGTGCGTGCCTTAGTGGAAAGAAACCCAAGGATTACAACTGAGGATATTGCTGAGAGGTTGAACATCGATAATTCAACCGCTTTTCGTCGTTTAAAAAAGCTTGGATACATTTCCAAGCTTGATACGTGGGTGCCGCATCTCCTGACTGAAAGGAATAAGCTGCAGGAAAACTGCAGGAGTTGCAATGGGAAATTCTGCAGCACCCGCCATATTCTCCAGATATTGCGCCTTCAGATTTTTATCTGTTTCGGTCTTTGCAGAATAGTTTAAATGGCAAAAATCTCAATTCCGAGGAAGCTAACGAAAACCACCTTACAAACTTTTTTCAAGAAAAACCAAGTTCTTTCTTCAAAAATGGAATCGACAAGCTTATAGATCGTTGGAAAACCATTGCAGAAAAGAATGGAGACTATATAATTGATTAATAAAAGTGTTATCTCTAAAATATAATCTATTGAAGTTTATATTTAAATCGGGCACGAACTTACGCAATCACCCAATATTATTCAAGTTTGGACGAGGTAGATCTTTTTCATAAATCTTACACCTTATAGTAATCTACATTTAAATAATATTAAATTTTCATATTTCTTTTTTCATTTTTTTAAATTTATTTGTTTAATAATTGTAAAATAAAAAGGAAAGAGCATATAAATGATTATAAAGTAAAAATATAATATATTACACTCATATATAAAAATATTCTTCGATATTTAAAAAAAATATGCAAATTATAAAAGTTTAAATAACTGTTATTTATTTGCGTATTTCAGAAGCATTATTTTTATAAGTTCCGTTAATTTCGGTTCTTTAACTATATTTTTTTTATTATAAATTTACGGACAGAATTTAGCGAATATCGCCAAAATAAGTCCTGAAACGAGATTGAGGAAATGAGGAAAATTATTTATTTATATTCAAGCATATCTAATATATGTATAAAAGAGACGGTGAAAGAAATCCGACATTTGCAAATCGCACGAGTGCAGGCTGCAATGCGCAGGCTATCGCGGTATTAGCGACGGATGGCGAGGAGCCGAGGCTTAAGCCTTAAGCGAGAAAGGTGGAAGTGATGGAGGGCAGAGTAGGTTGAGATGTACGAAGTTGGACCTTCGTTAGAACCCGTCAATTAACGCGAATCGAATTAAGGTGGTATACTCTCCTTACGAAGTCGTAGCGGCACGCGCTGCGCAAGTACCCCAACGCGGAAGGTACTTCCGCTTACTTTGCGTCGCCCGTTCGTCCTGCTTTTTTTTTCTCTCCTAGAGTCGAGGAGTCGCGGCGTCAACTTTATCTCATTTCATTTTACCGATGAACTGTATAGCTGGTATCGCTTGGTGAGAAATATTACGGGGAAATAAGAAGGAAGAAACGGGTACGTACTGGAATTCGAGCTGTGTCGCGTCGTTATCGAGAGATACGCATATTACAAGATCGGAGGAAAAGAAGAAAAATATGCGCCTTAATTTAAATTACTTGTATCAATCGTTTTTAATGATTTCATGCGGCGAATAATTTCTGTTTTAAAGATCTTTAAATATATACAATATTTTATACGTGAATTTAAGTTTATTAATTTTAAAATATCTTTTTATAAAAGCGATAGTAAAGATTTAAATGTTGAAATTCAAAAGTTCAAAATATGGAATTGACATGCGATTTATATAGAAATTTTTAATATATGTAAATTTTCAATATACATAACACATACGAAAATATATTGTATTTGTATATCACGTATTATACTGAAAATTTTGCAAAAGTCAGATTTTGCTGCATGAGAGATCATTTTTTCGCGTTAATTCAAATGAAGAAGGTGAAGAGTGAATTTAGTCTCGCGCGCTCTTTAGCCATGAGCTTCCGTTGTTAAACGAGTCGTCCACACAGCTCTTTACGTCGCCGTTACCAAACTGTGTGTAAGTAGCGGCGCAAACATAATTTTTTTTTCACACGTCCCGTTTAAGTGGCGAACTGGCTTTAAGCGAGGGAAGGGGGGAGAGAGAGAGAGAGAGAGAGAAAGGATGTGACAAAAAGATACGCCATAGCTGTCGGAGGAAGAAATCGAACGCGTACCTTTTGTATTCACCGTCGTGTTGTTACATGGAGACGCTTCTTCGGAATGTTTGCTGTGAAAACACGTACCTCGCCGGGTCCTCGCGAACGAGTGAAAGATCGAACGAGAGGGATGAGCAGAAAATTGGAGAAAGAGAGTCGGAAAAAGAGGATATAATTCTTGCGACACGCTCTGATATGCCACGTTCTGCCTATCATTTCACGTGTTTCGCGGAAACTTCCCTCGTGTGTCTTCAGATTCACTTCCGCGTGTAACCCTCTCTCGTGTTACTCGAAAGTCCGCGACAGTCATCTGAGCGTTCCATCTGGTATGGAATTCTTTCCTAAGACCCTTTCTCGATAATCTCTCTTTTTCAACCAGACGAGGATGTAAATGTCACCGCGATAAGCCTGTGAAAATCGTTCTCAAACTCAACATGTTTGTCCTCCTCCGTTTATGTAAACTTCAGGGAGCTACTTATAAATCGAGACCACATACGTATGTTTACACAGCTCTTTACAGTTTAATGATTTGTTGTAGCAATATCTTTCCGCCGTAGCATTTCTTTTTACAGTTTTATTAAAGGGGGAGAAAAAAAAAGAAAGAGAAAGATGAAAAAAGATTGTATTTATCTTGCACGTATATTGCATACATATAAGAAGAAATAATATTGTAACTTTAAATGTTGAACACAATATAGCGAGAGAAATATATCTAGCGCATAAAAATAAATTCTACAAAGTCGATATATCCCGATCGCGCAGAAAATTTTCACTAGATAGTGAACATATCGCGAACAACTGAACTGTAAAGTAATTTTCAATAAATTTTCACTCGAGGAATGTCGTCTGTCGTGTCCGTCCCGTTCGCAAGAGATGAGCTCAGGTTCTTATATCCCGATATTTTTTTTTTTTTTTTTAAATCAATCGCCCTTCGATTTCGCGACGATTTCGTTCCCCTCGCGAAATTCCGCAATGTGCGCGCAAATTAAATTTCGCGATCCTTCAAAATTCCAACGAAGGAGACGCGCAATAACCCGCCGCGCCCGAACCCGTTTTAATCGACTCTCCTTCCTTTTTCTCCCAGCATTCGATCTTCTTAGCTTCCGCGTCCAGCAAGATCCGAGTTCATTATACCACGATCATCGGATGTCCATTAAGAAATCCCGTCTAATAAGAGGTAGGGTGCACATCTGCGCGTCGTTACCGAGGTAATTCGTATGACGGTTCTCCACCCCTCTCCTGGCCGTCTTCCCCCTCTTCCTCCCCCCGACGAGCCGAGCACGAGGATATAAATCTGCGGAAATTAATTAGGGTTGGTAAGCCGCAATTTAACGTAGCGCCAACCAGTGCCGGGACAAAGTTATTCCTCTCTTCCTTTCTCTCTTTCTCTTAAGTTTACCCCTGGTCCTCGATCTCCCTATTTTAGCCTGTCTCCCTTTCTCCCTAGCACGGTCTAGCGTTGCCAGACTGCGCTTCGGCAAAGCACTTGCCTACTGCAGCATAATATTCCTTATTAGAACGCGCTCGGTAGAATATGCGGCATGCGGATATCGAAGAGGTGCGCGAGAAACGACGAAGGCGAATGGAGGTGGCGCGGAGGTAAGGGTGGTCGGAATGAGAGGGAGAAGCTAGAAGGCTCCAAGGGTTGACGGTGGTTTACTTGGCAAGTCAAACATCCTACAGCTTGCAATATCCTGCTCTAGCCGAGCCTGTAAGATACCGTTAAGGGCGAATCGAACGCAACCGCTTCTACGCCGCTTTTCCCTCCATCCCCAACGAAGGCTGCCTCGACAACGAATCCCGGGTGGAGCCCGGGAGGTTTAGTTGTGACCACATCAAATGGACGTTCCGCTTCCTCTTCGGTATGCAAAGTATGCTTGCCGTGCCGGAGACGCCAAGTTTGCCCGACGTAGGCTCCCGCAATGAACGCGCATTCGCGCCAAAGCCGATGCTGTTGCTGCTGCATCAGTGGCGTTAACTCCAACGGGAAGCTGCGAGTGAAGGATGCTGACGGGTGGATGAAATTGATTGGTGGTTGCGGCGTAATACCTCTCTCTCTCTCTTTTTATCTCGGCCCGACGCGCGCTGACAAAAGATTAATTAATTTGCAATACGATATGCGATTCTCCATTCGGCGCGCGTGGAAAATCTCATTCGCAATCTGTATTTATGCTCGGTGAGAACGATAAGCGGTGGGTGAAACATTTCATACAAAGTATGAGGGCGCTATAATTTCGCGTATATATTCTCCATGATCAATACGTGATTAATACGTAGAAACTTCCTTTTGACCGTGCACCGTGATTTCCGCGCTCGGTATACCGGAAATACATAAACGTAATTTTACCCCCGCACTCGCGGCACATCGTATTCGTCCTATATGCGGGGAATGTTTCAGAATCCTGGGAAAATGAGATTCGATCTTTGCATACGAACCAGCCGCGTTCACATTATATTGACGCGTGACGTATGAGGGTCTCTATCTCTGTGGTGGTATACTCACACACGGAGCTTTCCATCCTGAAAGATGGGTTCGTAAGGGTTGTCGAAAAGAGTAAAACGAAAAATTCCAGACAATTCGCCGTGCGAACGAGATTGTTCTTTTTTTCCGCGTTATTTGCTGGAAATAAATATTCCTCTTGTATTTCAATTTTATCTTTCATCGATTCCTACGTGTCGCGCCGCAAGCTCTTATAATACAGGATTTAAATTTCTCACATTCATCATGTTAATGGCGTTAAAAACAAAATATTATTTTTACTGCCGTTTTTACAGCATACAGACAAAGATAAACATAATGCAACAGGTTGATGTTTGTTAATTGCAAATGTAACGCGATCGTGTAATAAATATACTATGAATATACCATACTGTAGTATGTTTACTGATTTTATCTTTTTTCATAAAATTTTTTAAACGATAGCAAGCCTTTGAATTCAGGATTATACTTCCACAAAATATGCATATTATAAGTAGCATAATTTTCTCTCTCCCTTTTATTTGTATTTTAAAATAATTTATTTTAATATAAATTAATTTATGTTATTTTTTTATGTAAATTATATTTACGACGAAGGATCCATCCATATTCAAAAATAGATTTAATAAACTCTAAACGATAGATCAAAATCCTAGATTTACCAATGTCAAAGTCATACTCGAGGGATGCTTACAAACTTGACTGCGACAAAGTCATTTGGATCACACTGTATCTTTACGGTTTCAAGTATCTCTTATTCCGCGCGACGATCTCGACTCGAAATCAAATTCTAGTCTCAATTTCCAGATCTTCGTTCGCTTTTCTCACAAAAGGGACGCGAAGAAGGGAGAAAAAGAGAACTGGCGGCAGATAGCGCCGATCCCGTTGGAGGGAAAAATAAATTGTGCGCCCACCGTCCGATGGGAAGTTCATGGCAGAATATTGATTTCCGCAGGAGATGGCTAAAGAAAGATGACTTTTAAAGAATATACATGTATATATCATAATGCGTATATATAGGGTCGTAGAGAGAATATTACATATATTTAATGCAATCGCAAAAAAAAAAAAAAATAAAGTCGATAATGCAAATATTTTAGCTATTGAAAATATTGCTAATATGAGGAAAATTGTGTTGTCAAAGTTTATAATATATTTCTGTTTATTTTACACACGTATTATCTATCTTATATTGATATAATAATAATTTTTTGGAACACCAAGTATATTTGCATGTTTGCAAGCATCGCCGCGCCTTCGATTCCCGTCGCGTCGGCGGATGATACCGTTCATGGGACCGGAAGTCTATTCGATTCACTGGAAAAGAGTGAGTATAGGATTCCCGTACCGCGAGAAATTTTTGCACGAGCGACGCCGAAATCGCGATAAGCAGCGAGCTATCTCCGCCGCTATTCATTTTCCAGCGGAAAAACGTCAGGCAAGACGAAAATACTTCTCTCGGTGTCCACACCCGATGCGCATCGAGGAAAATGACTTTCGCGACTGAGTTATGTACATCTGACTCGTGTTTTTTTTTTTTTTTTTTGTTTTTTTTTTTAACAATGTAAACTGGTCGTTAAAAATTGACACGTCAACAGTTCCATGTCCTATTTCAGATGTTAAATTCCCAATCGTGATAAATAATGAAAAAAATGGATGAAAATATTTTTTATATTACTAAATAAATAATAATTTTATATATAATATATTTATCAATAGAATAAAATTCCAATTAATTTGCTTACTTCTATTAATATCTATACTTATTATTACATTTCAATTCCAGCGTGATAATGGAGAGGAATTTAATTTCTCTTAACGATCGGATATTTTTCAAAAGTCAGGTTAGATTTATTTTATTAATTTATTAATAATATTTTAATTAATTAATTATTAAATTAATATTGATATTTTAATTTATAGATATATATATATATATATATATATATATATATATATATATAATTATTTTATTTTATATTAATTTTTATATATAAATTTATGTTGATGGTTTTAATAGTAGTAGAGTTAATAATTTTGAATTTATCATTAATAATAATTATTATTTTTAGTTTGTTAAATTTAGAAGTTTTTATAATTTATTATTTAGTTTTTAGAGTTTGTGAGGGGGCTTTAGGGTTAGCTTTATTAGTTTTAATTGTTCGGTTCCATGGTAATGAATTATATTATATGTTTAATATAAAAAAATTTTAAATTTATATGTAGTATGATAAAATTTTTATTTACAATAATGTTTATGTACAAGATAAAATCTCCTTTTCGAAAAATATTCTCTTAGAGATGGCTCTGGGCCACGTGCTCGTAATAGATTCGCCGGCGCGCGATCGCGCTTGGCGCGTGACTTACGCGAAGAAGGTGGATCCGCCCTTGTGATCTTGTGGATATGTTAAATTGATCGTGGGCAATAACAACAGCGAGGAGGTTCCCGGCGGCGTTCCCGACTGGATTCCTCAAAAAGATCGTCGGTAGAGTTAAAGGGCTGGCGCAACGTAAGGATGTGCCCTGCCGCGTTCACTTCCACAGGCACATTAATTTTCGACCTGGGACACTTGCCATCCCGTGCATGTTTATTCAATTCTTACTGGATCCTACCGCCCTATTCCCCCTTCCCCGCGCCGGCCACCACCGGACAGCTAACCGACGTCATAATGGATTCCTCTCCACCCACGCATTAAGGCTCTCGCTTTCTTTTTCTCTCGCTATCTCCCTCTTGTCTCTCGCTTTTTTTTTTTTTGCCGCGGCCGAGCATGATCGATGCGTCGCTTTAACGAGATCCTTAAAATACAGTGGCGAATTCGCGGCATCGCAATTCACTGCGATTTCCCAGAAACCTCCTTTCCATACTTTCTCCGCAGCGTGACGGGGGCTGTAAACGTCCGCGAGACAAGCGCGCGACCGCGAACTCACGACTTCGCCGATTTGCGTTTCATGTCATTTTCTCTCTGCCTAACTTTACTAATTTACTAGAAAGCGATGTTTTTTTTTTTTTTTTTTTTTTAAACGAGTGCTACGAACTTAGTTTTACGCGACACTTTATTAACTCGCTTATTTAACGCGACGCGGATCGTTAATTGTCATGTGCGTCCTACGGTGACACGTGTGCGTTCGGGAGATACGATCACGCACATCCACGACATTCGCGAAATTGTTTCTTCGTGTGGAGTCTGTCTCTCATTCTTCTTCGTCATCTCGTTTCACGAGAATTGCGACTTCACCGCGCGATATACGCGAATGACCGTATAAAAGTTAAATACTCGGACGATAAAAATTTCGCTGGGATACTTTGGTGCATACGAGCGATAGTAAAATCTTAATAGTACCGTCTTCGCGTAGCGGTGATTTTCTGTCGGCTTCATCGCAAATCTAATTATCGCCAACAACGTGTCGATGGTGAAGTTGCAAATTAACGTACAGAGATTTCTCTGCTTTTATAATCAACGTGACATTTCAAATTATACTGAGTGAAAACTACAATGCTTTTGTTCGATCTTATAGATTATAGATGCTTAAATAATGCTTATAAAAAATTACAATTAGTCTCTCCATTTTGTGTAAAATACGATTAACTTGGTAAAATTATCGCGGAATGTGTATTCTCATCGCGCGAGATAGAAATAATGATATTACACTGATAATTCCAGTAGTTACAATCTGATATGTTCACAAAGACCCTCGTCGCATCAATTATGAGCTATAACGATGAGCTGTACAAAAACTATCAGATACCTGATAGTCTCTTTGTGTACGGCATCTGTGACCGATCTTTTTGCCAATAGCCTGGCCTATAGCTGTTACCGGTGCAAACTGCGTCATCATCATCCAGGTCAGCTGCACTTCCGCGCAATTAGCTTCATATATTTTGTGCCCTAGGTATTAATATTATATATTACATATATATATATATATATAATCAACATATCGATGCTAATAATGTCTCTTCAGGCAGAAATGCAGTAAATTGTTTATCAACTGAGGAAATTTCAATTTAATAAAGCCGATTTAACGCGCGTATTAGGCTTCGCGTCTTAATAATACCATTTTATGTCAGAATTAACGCTAATGTGCGAACTATTTCAAATTTCATTCGGTACACCTCACGGCGACTTGATTAAATTTCTAAATTTAGCGGTGAAGAATTTTGAATTTTGAACGGAGCTTCGTCGTAAATGATAACTTTGCTTTAACACAAGCGTAAAATAATAATTAAGACAGTATGCATGCGTTAAATAAATTTTTAATAAGCGTAAACGGCGCTGTGTTTTATAACTTCAACCATTAAATTGCGCGGAGATAAATTTCTGGCTACATATCCTTTCCGCAAGGTGTGTCGTCGCGATACGCGTCATGAGATGTCGTTGTAACAACGCCGAGAGTTCTTTATACGCAAACATCGTCGCGAAACGTTTGTTACAAGCGTGTCTCGTATGCGCGAGACGTAAAAAACGGAGTCGAAGAAACCACGGGGCGAAGGGGAAACACGAAAGAACGGGACTGTGGCTGTTTTCAGGGCCAAAACCATTTGTCACTCCGCGAGCGTCTCTCGTAAAGAGCCGGGTGAGATCGGAGAATGTATCGCACGTAGTGGAACTCCACTGGAGTGGAGTCCGCGACGAACCAGCCTCCAATTTGGTCCGAGGCAAACACAGGTAACGGGCTGTACACTCTGATAGGATCTCTCTTCTAATATATTCGGTCGTTCGTTTCTGCTTTCTACCCTCTTGCCCTCGTGAAGCTTGCCCGTCTCTCTTTACGTTCCTTTTCTATCGGCGTTGACCTCGGCAAGATTTCCTCTCGATTCGAATGCGCTCAAGAGAGAAAAGCCATTTACTGCAGCTAATAATTAAAAATCATTTTGATTGAATTGTTACGGTTTTTTTTTTTTTTTTAGAGACTATTATTGTGTGATTTTCACCGACATATTCAAAAGCATAATAAACGCTGTATTTGCATGAACTGTGCATTATATAATATTCATATTGCACATAATTGCGAACGTGACCGGTCAGCTTGCGCAAATAGAACCGGTGGTCCGCGAAACATTAATATGATTACCTTTGGCGCGATTTTACGTAAAAATTCATGGAAATAAAAATGAAATTTCATCTCTAATATTCAACATGGCACTCAAAATTCATACAAGATTTGACAGAAATATTATATTGACGTCTCTCGTGAATTAAAATTACATTGGCAGTATTTTCATCGCGTTTCACCCATGATTTATGTGATGTACATTTTAATCGCCGCGTTATGTGCCAAAATTATACGAGAAAAAGAATAAAATGGTTAAAATATCAAAGAAAAAAATTTGAGATCGGATATTTAAAGATACCGTTCCGCGGAGGGTTGCGTTTTTATCAAACGTCACATGTATACATATAAGATGCTACAAGAAGTTTAAATTATATTCTCAATCCATGCATGTAGAAGAGAAAGACATATCGCGTTCTTTTGTCAAGAAATACGTTCTGAAATATCCTCTCTTTCATAAGATATCCTTTATAACTACGTCGATAAGCGTGTATATTTAAATGCATTAAAAAAGAAATTCCGAATACCTTTCAACATACACAGATCATCAGATTAAAGATTATCATCGCGCGTTTGCCTTTCAAAATGCAAATTATTCAAGCAATCTTCATAAGACATATATATATTCACGTTTTCTAGTATTTTCAACATCCTGTAAGATGGAGGTCGAAAAGGTCGGACAAGATATCGTGGTAGTGGTGAATATTATACTAGTACGATGTAAAATAATTGACGGTAGAGCTCGGATATTATTTATACTCATCGCTAACGTACTGTTTGCGCACGATGACGAAGCCGTACATGCTTTATTCTACGCGCGCAGGAACTCCTCGATGCGATATTACAAACTTTTCACTATAGAAACAGGTTTCTCAACTAACACCGTTGAACCAAACATCACATTAATGCTCGCGAGTTGAAATCTTTATACTTTGCCATTTAGAGAAGAAGCAAATTTATTCGATTCACATATTGATATCAAAGAACAGGGAACTATCGTATACGCGATACTTTTGATACGTAAAAATAGTTTTAAACACAGTGTTGGAAATATGAAAAAATTAACGACAAATGAAGACGTAGAAATTCTATAATAAATTTTAACAAAGACGTAAGATCAACGTGTCTCTCATTAATTGTCAAGGGATTAACCGGGGCAAAGTCAACGACTACCTTTGACCTCAAGCCTTTAATGTCGTGTAGCCTACATAAGATCTCGACTTTTCAACGGGAATAGAAGCGAAAGGCTTGATCCAGGTTGACGAGACTGCTCTGGCTGCGAGATTCTAGGCTGAAAGCTGCTTCTCGCGTTTAAAGGCTGAGCTCGGGATCCGCGTGTCACACCGCGCCGAGAATTGTGCAAGAGGAGATTAGAGGGGGAGAAAAAGCGCGCAAGTGCGAGTGTAACGGAAGCGAGAAAATAGGGGTGAGAAAGGAAAACGGAGGCTCGCGCGGACAGCGAAACACGGTCTTACTCTAAACCCTCCTTTCTGCACAAGCAGCAGCAGCAGCAACAGTAGCAGCCATCGCTCGAAAGATACCTCGCGAGAGATTTCGCGCGAGAAACACACTTTGGGTCTCATCCGCGAGAGGAATGCGCGCGTGTGCGTCATCGTTCCGCGTCTTTTTGTCCCTCTTACTCTCGCGCGCCCTTATCCTCCTCGGCGAATCCGTCTACGGATTGTCTCATCTCGGTCGTTGATCCTTCCTACCGACTTTAAAAGGATGGAGCACTCCTTAGTTGAAGCGACGTCAACGGTTTCAGCTGGAAACGGATTACCAATGCCCGGCTGAAATATTTAGCGCCTCGCGCTGAGAGAAAATCGCTACCGCCGTTGGCAAACTTTTGTTGCGAAAACTTGGAATAGAAACTGACAACGGCTTCTTGTATGAAATTATTTTCGGAGAGATAACTCGCGAAAGATAATTTAAAGCGATTCTCGAGAAGGATGGAATTTATCGTTTCACTTGACGTTTGCATTATTATTTCTTAACGATACCATAATTCTTATTGTCCGTAGTAGATTTTCATTAAATATTTATTCTGATCATAAAATTTATTAACAATATTAAGAACAAAATTGTTGAAAGATGTGTAATAGCGTCGTGTCGCGTCATCGCCAGAATGATATCCTATTCAAATTTTCATAGTTGCTCGAATGTTTTAAAGATTCGATTGTGGCATCAGTCACTCGCGGTATTAAATCAAATTTCCAATATTGGAAATGAACAGTGCGCCATGTGGAAAATCATAAGCGCTTGGTCAAACTCTCCGGTCAAACCGTAATAAGATAAAAGCCAGACGTTACGAACACTGTCCCGGACGATGATGATAATAATGATGACGATAATAGTCAGGGTTGGGAAGTAACGCGTTACTTGTAACGCCGTTACCGTTACAGTTACTTTTTTTCGGTAACTGTAACGGTAATGGCGTTACAAATTTTATTTGTAACGGAAAAAGTAACTTCGTTACATTTTTCGGTAACGAGTAACGAATTTAACAGTTACTTTTATCGTTACTTTTTTCAAATTTTTAGATTTATTTAAGATATTATTCTTGCTATTGTGCGTGATAAAATTTTTATCTTAACCGTAAAGCCGTAAGCAAATCGACCAATTAGCATTCTTATTATTATGTTGTAAAAATGCTTGAATGTGATTGATCAACTTATGGCTCTTGCAGACCAGTGCGATGACGCGCGATATCCAATGAGAGCTTTATCTTTTCGGAAAAGCAGAGCTCTCATTTACTACCAGTTCTAAGTACCTTGCAACGAAAATTAGAAAATCTCAATAAATCTGACCTTATAGATTGCCATTCATTAGTTGAAGCTATTCAGCAAGGTTTAAATAAAAGGTAACTTATTAATTTGATTAATACATATGTTATTTAATTTTAAATAAGGATTTAATTGAAAAATATTATTTTATTTTAAACTATTGATTCAAAAGTATTAATTTCAATAAAACAAACAATGTCGCTTAATTTACTATATTTGATTTTAAATTTCTTACAATATTTGAAACAAAAGAATTAATAATAGCAGCATGTTTACATCCAAAATTTAAGTTAAACTGGTTAACCGGAGAAAAAAGAAAACGTGCTGAAAATTACTTGGAGGATTTATTGGAAATCCGATCAACTGAAAATTCTTCAAAAGCTGGAAAATCTGACGATCACGATGATTTTTTCATTTTTGAGCAAAAAACGGTGCAAAATGAATCTGAACAAGAAGAATTGCAACGGTTTTTAAAATCAAATAATTGTAATATAGAAATGTTAAACGACTATCCAAAATTTAAAAAACTTTTTATTAAATATAATACAGCTCTACCAAGCAGTGCATCTGTAGAAAGAATGTTTAGCATCGGTGGCTCTGTATTAACACCACAAAGAGGGCATTTAAATGATGATACTATGGAGCAACAAATTTTATTAAAAATTAATAAAGAATTTCGATAAAATTTAATCATTTATTTTGTAATAAACCTTGAATGAAATCTTGCTTACAATTTTTTAAAAGTTTTTCTTATGCCAAATAATTTATTAGTTTGTATTGTAAAAAAGTAACGGAAATTGTAACGACTCGTTACTTTTTAGTAACTGTAACGGTAACGAGTTACTTTTTAAAATTAGTAACGAGTAACGGTAACGAGTTACTTTTTAGAAAAAATAACGGTAACGGTAACGAGTTACTTTTATAAAGTAACTTTCCCAACCCTGATAATAGTCATGATGACGACGAAAACACCGGAAACGCGAAACAATCAGCTGTAAGCCTATTATCGTCGTAGATTCGAATCAACAATAATTAGAGGCAAGTGAATCCAAATGGACGGAAACCTGACGGGACTGTCCGTTGTCGTCGAAAGGCTTTAAAATTGAGTGCATACAAAGGTAGGCAGGGCATGTTTGTACGCTCTGGGTCCCCTGGTTACGTTCAATAGAGTTTCCATGTTCTAATCAGCTCTCTACACGTTATTTGTATCTCCCCTCCGTTCGGCTTTGTGAATCGCGCGCAAGATACATCTCGCTCAATTACGTTGATCAATTATGTTGATTGAGAGAATTGTAACTGATATACCATACATAGATCAATAATATCGTATCATCTCACGTATGGGATTTTTATACCGGAATACATTTTATTAAAATATAAAATAACAAATATTCAGTAATAAGAATATTAGACCTGATTATAGGGCTAAATGTTCTTTTTTCGAAATTTATCTTTCTTTAATTTTCGTTGAAAATATTTTTCTCTATTATTATTTCTTCCTCTTTTAAAGATATAATATTAATTTATCATACATTGATATGTTTCATGCAATGTACGCGAGCGATGATTTCGCAAAAAGAAGCGCGATATTCGTAAGATTAATTCAAATTAAAGCGCAGTCACTCGATATTCATACGATGACGTAAGCAAAGAGGCTAACGTTCCAATTTTGCCGTACGTTGTAAATTACATCGCGTCCCGCGCGCATCCCATTATTCTTCCTTCTCGCTGCGAGCACTCGATCGATTCGTTGACAATACTTGATCCGGCATAGAGTGCTCTCCGATACACTTCCCGCTTCCATCGAGAATCCTGATTCTGGCACGGTACCTATACCTACTTGGTCCAGATTACCGAGCAGCGATCGCTAGAGCCGATCTACATACGTTTACACGAGGCAATGGAGTAGACAGAACCGAGGACGGGAAACGCGTTGAACGAGGCCCGTTATCGATAAGCGGTCGGTATGCTCGATATTATCGAGACACGGCGGCGAGTGCGTGAACGGCTCACGCTTCCTTCAGATATGTGTACAACGTGCACGTAACACACGTGTCTTGTCTGTGTGTCAACCGATGCACCCGTATAGCTTCGATTTATCGAATGGCCAAGATACGGGTCCGACAGAAATATTTCCGAGATCACACTGAATCTCCATTACTGTCCTGAGAGAATGGGAAGAACGCGTATAACGGCAGAATAGCTCGGATAGAATGATAACGCCGAGAAATACAAATCAGTATATTTTTATTCAACGTTTATCGGAATTTGCGTGTCGCTTTTCTAGCGCACGTTAATCCGACGATTAACGGAATTGCATTTTTCGAGAATATTCGGGTAGATAACGCGGACTAAAATGATGTGTGCAATTGAATTAAAAGCGCGATGCTAAAGCGAAAATGTCGCTCCGAGATTCGTCATAAATTTGCCGGCGGAGGAAAGTTTTTAACGAGAGAAAAAAAGTTACAAAGCGCGCGATATATTAAAAATATATCGAAAACTGACAGAAGAATTTATTTGAAGAAGAATTACACTGAAACGGGATAAACTCGTACGCTCTAAATATTTTTCACAAATATAACGTGAGCGGATTATAATCGATAACACGTTGCGTCGAGCCTGCAATTCGCGAAATTGACACATTGTAGGTAAGCGTCCAAAGGCAGAGATGGCGAGATATAAAGAAGCGTTTTCCGATAGTGACTGGCAATCAAAATTGTTAAATGCTCGCTGTCTATGCGGTATAAGCTTCAATTTCACGTCCAAGTAGATCACTATACCCAGAATTGAGAAATTAGAGTTAATTATGTACTCTTTCGCCGGGGACCTGGTGGATCGAGTGTGCCCTCGCAACATCCCTATCCTCCTCCCACCCGTCTCATAGAGACGGAGATACGCAGCACGTGGCGCGTTACTACCAATGCTCTAATTACTGGCAATTACCGTTGCCTAATCAATTACGGTAACGTAATCTACTCGCGTACCTACCGTACCGGCTGACCAGGCACGGTAATTGAGGTACCCTTTTCGAATCATCGCAACGGAATGTCGTTCGTATCAGCTATGACGGTAGTATCGCGTCCGTACTTATTTCCGACCCTCGCAATCGCATCGTCGCGATTGTCCGTGTTCTGACGATGGAACGCGTATATTCGCTGCGACAATCTCGTCTGGAACTTGAAAATGTAATAGTAAATCGTGAACGGAATGTAACCGTGCAACGAGCAACTGCAATATAAGAATATACTTTTATTACGTTTTCCTTCGTATCACCGTCTATTCGTATATGCTGCTTCATGTTCGATGAGTTCTTCTTTATTTTTAGATTTCACTACATGACTGGATCTAATAAGAATTATATATATATATATATAAGTACAAAACTAGATTATTAGCTTTATAATATATGATCCTTTCATAGGTATTTTTATTTTAACTAAAAAAAAAAAATTCCATGTCAAAATAAATACATCGAATTCATTTATTTCAAACTTTTTTTAATATTATCTCATATGATAAATTATTTATTAATAATATTATTATTATATTGTAGTTTAACATTCGTTATTAAAATTATTTCTAAATGTATATTTTATTTTATTATTGTTAAAATAATTTATGTTTTCAATATAAACATAATTTAATAACTTAAAAAATTGAACAGCTTGAATTTTAATGACAGAGATTTGAGGAAGGATGTCCCAGGTAGAGTGCATAAGTAATTGCCGTTTATACGAGGTAGCATGGAGAGCTGTATTGTATCTCGTACGACGGACCATTTTATGAATGGTTTCTAGTGGTTATAGCACAGCCTGGTATTTTGTTTAAATAGATTGCGTCACGATTTCGATAAGGTGTGTACCAGGTATGTCCTCGGCTCAGTAGACACCATACCTTGAACCAGAATAATCCAGCAATCAGTTTACGAGCTCTGATACAGACTAAAAGGTCTGACTAAAGATACTTAAAGCTTTTCCGCGATGTTCGCGTATACCAGTCATGCTCGTATTCGAACTTGGCGCAATATTTACGATTCGTATTTAATTAAAATATTCAAGAAAAATAAATAAATTGTGTATATCCTTATTCCTAAAAAAATTAGATTATTTAAAACAATATAAAAATAAATAAAGAATTCCGCATTGCATTATTTACACAACGAGACATTTTTTCGAAAAAATATATTATTTTCTTTATTAAATTGAATCACTTATTTAGGATTATATATACATATGTAGAAGAAATTCGAAATTATCAGGTGAAATTTGTTCATAAGCCGATTATGTTCGTTGAAATGAGCATAAAAATGGGAATATTTCGTTGCAGTTGTAACGCGAGACATAAAATTTCATCAAAATGCCAGAAA
Organism: Polyergus mexicanus; assembly: GCF_030449975.1. Classification (NCBI taxonomy): domain Eukaryota; kingdom Metazoa; phylum Arthropoda; class Insecta; order Hymenoptera; family Formicidae; genus Polyergus; species Polyergus mexicanus. The sequence continues at coordinate 7,360,110 of NW_027223327.1, read as the reverse complement.
GTATTTCGCGGTTATATAAATATAAATTTAATCCGTCGCGTTTCTTGGGCCGTAAAACGGGGCGAATCGGGCAGATAAATCTCGCCATCGCTAATACATACATACAGGCATACATACGCGAGCCATCATCATTATTTAAGCGTACGTACGTATGTGTACGTGGGCATTTCGCCAGCAATGTGGAGCATTTCGTTGTCGACATCAGGTACCAAGAGGTATGAAGTGGCTTTTGCGCAAACACGATAAGCCGCGTATCAATCATCGCTTCGCTCGTGTAATTGAACGAGAACGGGGAACGATATCGGCGGATGCGAACGGAAAAAGAGGAAGGCTCGTCACGGAGCGGAGCGCAAGACAGAGATAGAACGTCATCGTAACGATCTTTTTCCATGGTCGCGTGGGGAGCTGTCGTCGGGGCACGAGGGACTTACCTGCGAACGCGTACAGAGTGTTTCGAAAGTGCAAAGCCCGGGACGACGAGATTGCGTTCGATACCCGAAGCCCCCGACGGGAAATCTCAAGGCGGATTTGAGAGCATTAAACGGCCCGTTAACAAGGTAACGCACTTGGAAATTTACGAATGCGCCCCGTGTGACATACTAAGCTTACTCGGTCGTGAGAGAGGGAGATGGAAAGGGAGAGGCAGAAGTGTCGTTTTGCAAGCTCGCTTAACCGACTTTCTTCTAACGGAACCATTCCGCGATTACGTACCCGGAATTTCGAAAATCTCGCCGTTACTCGAGATGTAAGAGAAGCGTGCGCGCGCATCACGTCGCTTTTATACGTGACGCCATTTCGGACGACATTCGGATCTTATATGTAACATTTATCTCCGCATCCATTTCCCGAAATAGTTTGTCTTCGGAAGAGAGAATGAAGGAAAATCGATATGTAGCGTTTAGCACTTGCTCTTACGTAAGGAAAATTTGTTTTAGAAAAGTGATCGAGTATGGATTATAAGGATAGACGGCAAGAACACAGGCAGATTGAAATTTCGCGAAAGCTTTATCTTCCACAAAGTGAAGCTTCCTCGATAAAAGACGTCCGTTATTTGCGGGATACTATATGCATTAAGCGCGCGCTTATAAAGTATAATGTGCTCTTCTCGAAAGTAATATACCGATCGGTCGGCAAGATGGTCAAACGGGTAACAAGTATTATAAAGCAATTACCTTGGCATTATATGCTCGTTCAGCTTCGGGATCACGGTTGTACGATGTCGGCCCTGATCGATCGAGAGACCAGGCTATTAATTATCCGAGATAGGTTAGAGCCAATGCACGTCGGGGTTAAGTGACTTCCTGGCACCGTTGGAGAAGCCATTGTTTTGTCGGACATCTTCCTCCGTAGGAAAGATTCGTGGATGAGCCACGGATATAATCGACCCGTGCTTAGCTTAGATACAGTCGACCCTCGACGAGAATCGTGACCGAGTTCGCGCGATTCGATTGAGCTTCCGCCGCTTTGCGATACTACGTCGAGGAGGAAGATTGCCTCTTTTGTTCGTTAGGACATTTTCCTCCAAAAGAATAGACTGTCTCCGACACTCCGTATCGCTCAGATTAAAGATCTCGTTAAGAAATGAATAATGGGAACGAGATTCCGCGAATAATCAACGACACGGAAATCCTTCCTGCGATTTCGCGCGAAATAATAATGATACATATTGAATTTCGTTGGGACAAAGACGGAATTATACACAATGTATTCGGCTTGAATGAAGGGACGATCAATGAATCGCTAGTGAATAAATTAATGATAACTTATTGTTATAAATATCTAACGCGAAATTTGATTGTTCTCCCAAGACACGAAGCAATATTAATGACGTCAGCAAAATAAAAGCGGTAATATTGTATGCGCTATTTTTGCGCGTTATTAGCGTCGAGCATTTCATATCGACAGAGGATCAATTTAATACGCACGATTAACGTCTGCAAGTCTGCCAAGTGTCCCGGCACCTTTTCAGACTCTTCGTAATAAAGAGTCGTCCGATATTAAAATGGAAGATAGAGTGGAGGGAACTGAGAGAAGAGGAAGAGGGCGATACATTTATAATAATATCGTTATGGGCCCAAATCGATATAATTGGTAAGGCGAAACATTTTACACTGATTATCCGCTATTTTCCGCGTTCTATAATTTATTTTTAATTATTTTCTGCTAACTGCAAGAGATCATCGATGCAAGAGATCGATTTATCGCTGGTTAACCAGACTCGAGCCGACACGCCGCGTCCTCTGTACTCGATCTGTCACAGCTCTGTCACGCGCGTATAATTTAGAATTCATAACAACCTGAATTATAAATATGACTGTGTCGCGCTATGTCGGTAACGAACTAAAATAGTTGCAGTTAGTTAATATTAATTAATAGTGTTAATTATCAATGTAATCGATATATTTTATTGATTAAATTATATAATTAATTAATATAGCAATATCCAGTTAGGTATTTGCTTTTTGCTTCCACGTTCTCTCTGGCGATTATGCATATTCGAAATCAAGTTAATGGCATTTAGCAAATGGTTCTATACGATATGTCAATGCCGTCATTATTATCTTGACTTAAGGTGGAGAAAATTAAAATGAGCGTACCTTATATACTCCGTACTATATCTGAAGATTTTAATAAAAGCGCTGAGTAAAGAAAGAAACAGGATATAAGAGAGATTTTAGTATTTGAAGATTTTATATTAAAGTTCAACCGTTATACACTCCTTCCTTTCTAAAGCAGAAAAAAAAAAAAAGATTTTATCTTATTGTACACACAGATCTTAAAAGTATGTGACTTTAAGCGTAAGTTATAATTAATTCCTTCAACCGTATTGCAATCTACGCGATCCTCCCGATGCACGGATTCACTACTTTAAAGAGTCATCGTTCAATATCGCGTTCGCGTGCAGATAACTATCATGAACCTCCTTAACGTCAGTTACAACGTAGAAGCGCAACAAGAAACTCTCGTACGCTGAAAATAGATATCGGGCATACCGTTAAGTGAAACACGATATATATAAATATAACAAGTCTGGAAGCGTGGGCCAGGATGAAGTCTCCATTCCCGCTAGGGATGTTCGATTCTCTTAAAAGAATCGATTCTTGAATCGATTCTGAATCGAATCATGAAAATCGATTCTCTTAAAAAATCGGAATCAAAGAATCGATTTTGCAAGAATCGATCTAAAAAATCGTACAAAATTATTTATATATAATTGAAACATACATAAATCTAATTAATTAATTAATTTTAGCTAATTGTGACCATAAAAAATTTTTAATTGAATTAATTAATTTTAAATTTTAATTAGTTTTTTAATTTTTAAAACTTAAATTAATAAAGGAAATAATTAATTAAACAATTAAGCTTTAAATTTTTGAAAAATTTTATACTATTAAAAAAGTATTTACAAAAAATATATGTTTATTTCACATACTTTTTACATACATTTCTTTTATATACTTTTATATACTGCTTTGTTTTTAGTACCAAATTACTTATTCATTTTTTAATTGCCGATCTTTAATGGACAGTGAATTTAAAAATAATAGTTGTTGTAGATGATCGGGCGAATGTTGGTTCCTGGAATCTGTTAAAATTGTGAAATTTAGCTCTTAGACTATATAGATTGTAAAGAGTGTAGACATAGGCTGCGGTCGGGAACACGCTAGGAATGCTTCGAAGCATTTTTAAAAATAGAATCAGTTCTTCGATTCTTAGGGTAAAGAATCGATTCGCAAAAAAATCGTGTAGCAAGGAATCGATTCAAAAAATCGATTTTTTGACTAAAAAAATCGATCTTTTAAAGAATCGAATCGGAATCGAACATCCCTAATTCCCGCGTCTTTCTAGAACGCAATTTAAGGAACACCTCCCCCCGCTCTGTTATCCTAAACATCGAATTTAAATCGAGCGGTCTCATCCGCGGACGTATCTCCATAGATCACGATGCGCGAATCGTCTCCCCCCCCCCTCCCCCGAATTTAAATGATGCGTCGGAGCGCGACGGGGTCGCGATATATATGTACCTGCGATGTGCGCAAGAACACGAGCCGTCGAGGAATACCGGAAATTGCAGCGTTCAGCAAGAGAGCGCACCCGCGCACGCTTGCGTACGTACGCTCTCGCCGCAGACGCGCGTTCCGCTTGGTATATATTATTTAGTTATGCCGGGGAAACCACGAGCACTCTGAAATATCCGCGCGATCCCCTGCTCTCCTCGACCTCGATCGATATCTACGGAACGAGCCCACGCGAACATAATTTGCGAAAGCCTCGCTTTTCTGTCCGAGCTGCGCGAGAGACACAACGCGAATCCCACACGCGAGTTCACGGAACACGGCGTAGCTCTCCCGACAACGCGAGAAGAGGAGAACGCGTGCGCCTTGTAACCGTGGTTCAAATGGACCATTGTTCTAGCCGATGGTTCGACGACCACCCTCGCAAAACCCAAACAGAACGATCGAGACGCCGAGATCTATGGTGCCGGACCGCGAGCGGCATGTAGGCCGTCTTGACCTATTCGACCGGTATACGCTTCTCGCTCCCCCCCCCCTTCTCTCTCTCTCTCTCTCTCTTTACCTTTCTCTCTTTGATAACTAAATAAAAAATGGAAGCTAGATATTTCTAAAATTGAAATCATCCACCGATAGTCGACGGTCAAATATAATCGTCTGGCGTATACGATGCTCGTTAATTAGAAGGCATAGAAATTGTAATTAGATCTTTATCGCGACGCGCATTGTGTGCATTGTGCAGCCTAATTACATCTGACTGTCGTAACCGCTGTTGATTGTAGCGCCAACAATTATGACGAGTGGTAGAAGATGAATGTGATAACGGCTTCATATTTACGGCTTTTTGTGATTTATGCGTTATTTAATTTGTGCGATTATTGCGAAAGCTTTTACCGCGCTTTTTTTTTTTTTTTTTTTTTTTTCCCGTTACGATTTATGAAATGCAGACAGGCAAATTGATATTCTCCCCTATATACCATACGTGTACGAAGAGATGTGCGCACGATAAACCTTGAGAAATTAATTATTAATCATATAGTTACAATTGATCAGAGACGAGATATTTACCTCAACTCTTTCTATAAATGTGTCAGTCCTCGTGCGAATATTTGTCCAGTTGATATTCGCGTTAATCATTAGTCGGTTCGATACACCGAAAATAATAATTCGAGCGAATTATGATCCGATCTCCCATGTGGAAACAAATGGTTGATGAGAAGGGCGCGAGTCATCTAACTTGAAAAAGAAGAAAACTTTAACCCGGCATATGCTCAACGAGCGCGTAACTTATTCCCTGATTTGAAATTCAGCACCATATCTACCATTTACTTCCATAACACGTGTTCGCCTGTCGATTGTTGTTTGCGATTCCGTATATACTCACACGTACACATAAGCCGCGTAACTACACTTCGCATTTCACATCTCGTTTGCTTTTTTCGCGAGAAGCAGAAGGGTATCTTAAGGAAACACGTCAAGACCATCGAGTATCCCGTTTCGCTTTTATTCTCGCACATCCTCTTATTAATCTTTTTTTTTCTACACGGCTGTTTTATTTTTCAAATAATTGGATGGCTCTTTTTTTTGTTCGTTTTTATAAATCTTTCTCCTTTTAAAAAATCTCACGAATCCTTTTAAAAAATCATTCACGATATAGTGACGCTACTTTTACAATATTTTTCGGTCATTGTAGACATTTATAACGGTTGTAATCGAAAGAATGATAGCGATTATGATAATTTTTTTCATTAGAGATGGGATACGTTTAAGTGAGATTGATGCCATGATTCGTATTGAGTATAGAAATATCGAAAACAATTCAAATATTCGTAGAGAGGATATACAATATATCGCCGGTGTATCGACATACTTGAGCTTCGTTCTCGCATCGGGTTTGATTGTACGCCATCATTTCGTACACACGGTTGCGAGGCGGAAAGATTATTTGCTAGCGCGAGAGACAAAGGAATCGCCTGTGCGAAACGAATCGAGAATACCTCTTTGCCTGCATCTTCCGTGCGTTTTTTTTTTTTTTTTTTTTGCGTTCCCTTTTTATCCCCGGCAGGCCAATCGGTCCAATCGTCGAGCTTTGTCCGCGTGCCGATCCGTATGTCGGATACGTATGTATGAGGAACGAAAAAATTGTGGGGGAAGAGAGGATCAATGCGTAATGGAAGATCCTCTCTCATTCGCTCCCACCCTCCGGCGAGCCTCTCGTGGCAGTCACGGGGCGAGTCACGATGAATGGCCGGTATTACTTTATCGGCGACCAGGCTAAATCGAAAATTGAAAAACGGATGGGCCGCGATGAAAGAAAGTAGGTCGTGCTCTCCGAGTGCTATCGACGTCGTTCTTCCCCTTTTGTACTTCTCGCTATCTCGCGTCTTGCCTAACGCGAACCCTTCTCTTCCTTTTCAACGACTATGGCTGGCAATCCTTAAGCCGCTTCCCGGTGACGAGGCCATATGTTAATTTGTACGGAAGAATAACGGCTTTAGACCGATGAAGTCGAATATATAGATTAATGATTAAAATTTATTTTAACGTTTAGTAATGTAGTTTTTTAAACATGTCTTGAAACGTGTATGTTTTGCGATTGTCAGGACGTTTTTCATAAACGTGTAATCATTTTATTACAGCTTCGTTTTATTATTTTGTCGATATTTGTGTTAATGATAAGTTTATCTAGTTAATTTCTATCCAAGTGATTGAATTCCTCTATATACACATCACATATATGTATAAGATACTCTTGTAGTAATTTTACATGCAATTAATAATAAGCGAGCAGCAATTATGCGTAATTTGCAACAGAATTTTAGTAGCTGCATAAACGTAGTTTATCGCTCCTCGAACAGGTGCGTACACACGTGCGTTACAACTTGCTTAAGACTGATCGAGCCAGTTTTTTCTAACGTAACTAACGTAGCGAATACTGGCGATTTACCGCGGCGTATAACTTGAACATGTGTATGCATAAGTCAATCTGTCAACCGGCTAATTTCCCCATGGATAACACCGATAAAGATTAATCAAAGACGAAAGCATAAAGCATGTTGAGTTGGCGCACGAGCTTGTAATTATCTCTTTTTTTTTACTGTTTTCTGCATTATACTACTTTCTAAATTTTTATCATAAACACGCTGATACGAGTTTCTACAGAAAAATTCACGCTGACCTCTCGTATATAGAATTACGATACTTTCGACTAGATACGATTTGGATGATGGCGAGGAAGCTAGGGAGATAAGGAGGGAAGATGTAAAAAAGCAAATGGGGCAACATGCGAAATTCTCTTCTGTCGTCTGTTCGACGGTCCGGGACGACTTGAAGAGGGACGGAAAGGAAGTCTCCGTACCATCATCATTAGTCCCGCTCTACCGGTAATCGCGATCGTTCTTACGTACGCACAAATTGCCTTTCAAATTGCTCCCCCCTGAGAAAACAGGGCACGGTGCCAGAGATGCCCTCTTTTTAACGCGGATGAGAAGAGGAAGAGCTCGATGCATCGCGCAGGGTGATAAAGCGAGATAGGGCGGACAAGATAAAGAAAAAGAGAGAAAAGGATCTCGTCCTCCCGCGGTTCAGGATCCCTTCGTGGAAACACGATAATAGCGAAGTCTTCTACGATCGTTTTTCTCCGTTCCCTTTCAATGACGCAGTATCCACACTCCAAAAGGGGGCGAGATCTTTCAATTTTGTACATAAGGAAAAGTTGTCTCCATGCTACACGATTGTATCCCCTGTTTACACAAAGCGACATAAGACGGTTGAAATCAAGTGAAGACCGCCCGGCGATTGGTTTCTTGAAAAGAGCCGTATACATGGCGCCGGCAAATCGTAAACGAAAATAAATTGTCTTGTGGTCTGTCGGACGCGATTACATTTAATGCTTCATTGAGAAGTTGCACGTCTATTTATATTCATGAGTTAAGACTGCGTGTCATTTGCATTACAGTTTATTCTAATGTTTATTTATTATTGTATTATTATTTATTTATTGTCAGTAAAAAATTGTCCATTTTTCCTCTTTTGCAAATAATTTTAAAAAAGAAAAATATTTTACAGAATATATATATATATATATATATCAGGGTTGGGAAGTAACGCGTTACTTGTAACGCCGTTACCGTTACAGTTACTTTTTTTCGGTAACTGTAACGGTAATGGCGTTACAAATTTTATTTCTAACGGAAAAAGTAACTTCGTTACATTTTTCGGTAACGAGTAACGAATTTATCGTTACTTTTTTCAAATTTTTTGATTTATTTAAGATATTATTCTTGCTATTGTGCGTGATAAAATTTTTATCTTAACCGTAAAGCCGTAAGCAAATCGACCAATTAGCATTCTTATTATGTTGTAATCTCATTTACTACCAGTTCTAAGTACCTTGCAACGAAAATTAGAAAATCTCAATAAATCTGACCTTATAGATTGCCATTCATTAGTTGAAGCTATTCAGCAAGGTTTAAATAAAAGGTAACTTATTAATTTGATTAATACATATGTTATTTAATTTTAAATAAGGATTTAATTGAAAAATATTATTTTATTTTAAACTATTGATTCAAAAGTATTAATTTCAATAAAACAAACAATGTCGCTTAATTTACTATATTTGATTTTAGATTTCTTACAATATTTGAAACAAAAGAATTAATAATAGCAGCATGTTTACATCCAAAATTTAAGTTAAACTGGTTAACCGGAGAAAAAAGAAAACGTGCTGAAAATTACTTGGAGGATTTATTTGGAATCCGATCAACTGAAAATTCTTCAAAAGCTGGAAAATCTGACGATCACGATGATTTTTTCATTTTTGAGCAAAAAACGGTGCAAAATGAATCTGAACAAGAAGAATTGCAACGGTTTTTAAAATTAAATAATTGTAATATAGAAATGTTAAACGACTATCCAAAATTTAAAAAACTTTTTATTAAATATAATACAGCTTTACCAAGCAGTGCATCTGTAGAAAGAATGTTTAGCATCGGTGGCTCTGTATTAACACCACAAAGAGGGCATTTAAATGATGATACTATGGAGCAACAAATTTTATTAAAAATTAATAAAGAATTTCGATAAAATTTAATCATTTATTTTGTAATAAACCTTGAATGAAATCTTGCTTACAATTTTTTAAAAGTTTTTCTTATGCAAAATAAATTATTAGTTTGTATTGTAAAAAAGTAACGGAAATTGTAACGACTCGTTACTTTTTAGTAACTGTAACGGTAACGAGTTACTTTTTAAAATTAGTAACGAGTAACGGTAACGAGTTTTATTTATAATAAAAATATATATGTGTAAACATGTACCCGAAATATATGGAATGTCGCTAAGCGATGCAGCGATATCATAAGGATCGGCTCGCGTCATTAATAATCGTTACCAACTATCGGATCTCCAACGAGAGACAGCTGCATGATATATCACAATCTAAAACTGCTTTGGTGAGCCAACAAAGAGTGAACTCAAATTCATAAACCTCTCACCAGGCGAGTCGATGTTCTTGTCAATACGTCCGGCCTGTGAAGCCATAATGTAGATTCTCCCGACCGCCGGTATCTAACGGCCGTAATCTTTTTTCCGAGATCACCGTTCACGGTCTACAGCGAAGCCTAACTAGCCAATTAAATGAGAAGCGGCTATCGTCGCAAGATGAAGGTAACTACCCGTGGCACCGCGCAATTACCGGGAAAAAGCACGGTGCTAAAAGATTCATAGCTGCTACTGGGATTCGTGCCTCGGTGTTCCTTCCCGTTGGCCAAAAATAATTTCTTTGTCAATGCTCGTGTCTACTCCCAAACATATAAACTGTATTTATTTTAAAAATGTTCAATCTTTAAGTGTGTTGACGATCTGATATTCTTGAAAATTTTCACAGAAACTGTATACGATCGGTAATCTTCATCTTAAATACGTTTTGTAAAAACTTCACTATTAATTTGCGCAATTAAAATTAATTAGTACAACATTTTTATGTCCTCGGGATGAAAAGTATTATTTTAAAAACATAACTATTTGCCCGTTTCACTCGGAAAGACACTAATTGTACACTCGGCGCACGTAATTACGAGATAAATTTCACGGCGTTAAAAGATTCATGCGTGCTACCGAAGTCGAAGATTCTTTTTCTCCGCACGCGCGAGAATAATTTTACTTTCCACTTTCGTAGCGCACGCGTTTCACAGAAATTACCATTACTTTCGTGAAATATACGCGATTCGATTTGTTAGATTTATATCTTCGATATGGCGTTCCCCATTTTTCCAAATAATCGAGTGGAAAGCGTAGATATAGAGAAGATTCATTCTCCATTAGAATGTCGGATGAGCGTAACAGGATGCTACCTACGCGTATCATTCGAAGAAGCACGGATGTCTCGAGGATCCCAGCCCCTTCTCCGACAGCGTTGATTTCGCTTTCAGCATGGCTTAATATAACCTAACATCTCTGACGGACATTTCGAGCGAAGGAATCCCGATAAAGAAAGAGAAAGTTGATATTGGGCATAGATATAATTTGGTACGGGTTGACAGGTATATTTTGTACACGAAACCTATCCTTTCCAGGATACGCAGGCAAAACGCGGTAGTAAATTCTTATCGCGGAGTGTTAGCGGAGGATACTTTGCCGGTACAATGTTCCAAAATAAGCTGTATGTTTTAGGGAGAGGAACAGTGTTCTCCGTTTTACGAGCGATATCGCTAAGAGTAATGCTTCACAGGCAAAACTCTCTCTTTCTCTCTCTCCCTCTCTATGTCGGATAGTAGATAAGGTAAACTCCACCAGACAGGCTGGAAAGCGAAATTTGCTTCGTTATTAGATATGGCCATTACACGCAATATCCGTTCAAAGCGCTATTCACCGTGCCCCGAGAGAGATCGATTGTAATTTTCCTGATATTTGTTATGAGCAATATTGTAATTATACGGCCTTAGTTAAATACAGTAAACTTATAAAACGTATTTAATATGAATAAGACATATAATTTAGTCAATATAATTACATTGAAATATTCTCTTGCAGTCATATAAAAGAGTAGATAAAAAATAATGCACATTTAAATTTCTATTACATTTTATATGACAGCACAAGTTTATAACTTGTTACAAAAGGAAATGTACAGATATATGAGCGAAATATATACTTACTGCGCCATATAAATGCCACAGAAACTTTCTATATACGTATATAGGGAAATATTTCATAGTCGAAAACTCTTACTTAGGTGTCTTATGAAATATTTAGTGTGTGTCAGAAGCAATCAACTAGTTTTTTCTTTAAAGTGCTGATTACGATACGCGAGTCAAAGTTATTTTTATAAAGTGACGGTTTAATGTTTGTGGAATTTCTACGTGCATAAGAAATTACGGAGATACTAAATGTTCACGAGAGATACTTCTTCGCCCCAAGAGACAAGCTTCTACGCGCCGTCCATAGTTGGCGCGTGTACATTTTATTTTTAAAGCCGCGCATACATGGAGTATGCGGAGGATCATTCAGAATTTTAATTAAAGAAATTAAACGTGCCGTTATGGGTTTTAAATTTCTGTAAATACGAGAAAACAGGTATACGTTATGCCGCGGGTTCTCTGGAAGACACTAATTGTGTTTACGATCGTTTAAGCCTGGCCTCTTTGACGTTCTCGCTCGTAAAGCAAAACCTAAAGTCGAAATTATGGCGCCTCCTCGGCTTGGTTTTGCATTTTTTTCCCCCACAAATTAAGTACCCATAAAATCAAATTATTTTTCATGTCGCTGCGGATTTGAATAATGCTGCGGAATTCGAATCGGCGCGAATTCGTCTCCTCGCGAGGATTGCCATGACCGAGGATTATAAAATTTATCCAAGATAATTAAGGATCCGCGCGTGAAACGAAACGCTTGCGACAATATGCAAAACGTATAGAGCCCAAAAAAATTATTCCATCCCTTTCGACACGTCCGTCGTCGATGATAATGCGTCGTTATTTTCGACCTTTGTCAAAATTTTACGAGCGCTCCGCAGTTTCACGTTCGCCGTCATATAAAACGCCTTAAACTCTTATCCCCCTAATCTTGTATGTTATACCCACTCGCTAATACGACCGCGTCTTTTTCTCGTACGCCCCGCAGCATTTTCCGCCGCGGTATCGTATAATGTAATCTTAGGTCCAGCAATTCATAGATTCCACGCTTGATAGAAGTTTGAAAGTTTTCGCCGATGATCATATGTTTCGTTTTGCAGCGCCCTCTTTATCCACGAAGATAATCGCACTTGATATATTAGGTGTACAACTTTGCTTCCGCCGTTTTTTTCCCCCAAATTCGAGGCTTTATTGTAAAAAACTGGTTATACATTTATCATTCACTCCCAATGATCGTGCCAATTCTTTTGGACTTTGACTCGAGTCTTCATTAAGTAATGCCTCCAATTCTGCATCTTCGAAAACCTTCTCTCTTCCACCGCTATGCCGGTCTTCGACGTGAAAATCACCGTTCTTGAAGCGTCGAAACCACTCGCGACACGTTCTTTCGCTAATAGCGGCTTCGCCATAAGTATTCGAGAGCATTCGATGAGCCTCGGCCGCAGATTTCTTCATATCGAAGCAGAAAATTAAAACCTCCCGCAAATGACGAGAATTTGGCTCGTAAACTGACATTTTCAATCGAGAATAACTTTATGATGCGGACACAAATCGACTAATGTTTCTATGGGGTTATGTTGACAGATGCCCAAGTTTATTGCACGACGTCTACGATCTATTTATTTCGACCACTATTTACAGCTAAAGCCATCTATAGGAGAGCGGCGGAAGCAAAGTTGTACACCTAATACTTTAACGGATCGAACAGGTTTTTCGAGAAGCGCGCAGAGAGATGATAGCGATTTACGCAGGGAATTTGTAATGATATAATTAAGTTTACATGAAAGAGGTTTTCCATAATTACAATATATGCTAAAAGAATGTAAAAAAACCTTTCAAGATACCGTGTTGTCTAAATATTTTTCATTGTATGCATATCTATGCGTGTGTGTGTGTGTGTGTGTGTGTGTGTGTGTGTGTGTGTGTGTGTGTGTGTGTGTGTGACCTAGAATGAAAAATAAATTTTCGCGTATTTTTGTTCTTCAATCAAATTTTATTTGGCAACTAAAAGCTGACTTCTCTGACAAACGTGAATTTTTTGATTAATTAAATTTTATTATTATAAATAGAGGAGAAATATATTAATTAGATATAAGAGTTCATCCTCTATTCTTCAAATAATAGATTCGTTGTAAAAACTCTCTTAGAAAATTATAATGTATATATATATCAATGGCTTACATAAATTATCTTCGATGAGACGATAGCCATAATTCAACTCAATAGTCTGATTTGACAGTACGCTATACATCATTGTCGCTTAGCGCGTTACATATGGGGCACATATGGATGCCATCGAAAAGTTGATCGCAATTAGAACGTGATACGATAACGGAAAGAGAGAAATGAAGGTAACTGAATATTTCGGTTCAACATCTCGTCGATGACGGTGTCGGAAATACGGTTCTTTTAGCGAGCGCATTGAATCAGGTACTGCAGTGATAACTCCAGTAATTACATCAAACAGTAACTAGGACACGCTAAGTGCGTCTCATCTATGCGGTAGAATCTATTTGCGGTACCGTACAGGTGCGAACATATCGACGGCGCATAGGGACACGAACACGTGCTGCTGTCCGATGCAAGCGACCACACGCGTCAGCATCCAAAGGCAAACGAGGTGCCGACCAGTCGGGTCAGCGTTGTGTGGTATGATCAAACGGGCTATGCATACGAATTTACATTAACGCCGTCTCCTTCATGAACATCGATCGGCCGTGCGATAGGAGGCAGGGATAGAAATTTGCTGCCACAACAGGTCTCTGAACGGCGTTCCGTTCCGATCGGTATGTTTTCCGAGGTTGCTCGTTAACTGTCTCTCCGCGGTAGGTGATGTCGGAACTCATTAGCGTTCTTGTCTAAACGGGAACGTACATGACGATAATTTAAGCAAATTATTAGTGTAACGAAAGGAAATCGGAGATATCTGTATTACGGATACCATTAAATTCAAAAAACGACGACGAAGCTTCGCTTGATTACAAATCGCAAGCATTGATCGATGTATTTAGGTTGATATATTGGTACTCGTGGAGAAAGAATGAAAAGGGGAAAGACAGATAGTTGCACATAACCCGAAGACAATTGTAAAGAGGATCAAGAGAATTGTCAACTTTTGTGGGATATCCGTGTGTACGCATCGTGTAAATCTGGTCTGCAAGGGATGGTGAACAACGGCTGCCCACGGTCAGGTCCCCGGAGGCTTTTCATGAGCGAAAGGGAGGGGAGGGCTGGTCCATGCAAAACTTTTCAATGGACCTCCATCACAATAGGATGGCGGTTTACATTTATTAGACCCGCGGCGAAATGCTTAGTTTGCATTTGAAACCTGCCGTCCACCCTCATTCACGGTGCGTCGTCGCGGAAAAGCGCCGGCACCGAATACCTATCTTTGTGCCGAGGGGTGCCATGACCGTGCTCCTAGAATAAAGTTTGCCTTCCACGTTAAATAGATCACTCTTCGGCGTGAATGATCATCGCGATATTCGCCCATCTAATTTCGCAATTACTGATTAATCCATACGAATCATACAATCGCATTGATATAAATTAGTTTAATTCTCACGTATAGAACGAGATAATTTTCTTTCTATATAAGATGTCCGATACATTAAAAGAAAATTTTCTAGCTCTTTTTTATAAAAATTATTTAACTTCGCATGTATGCTGAAAATGTCTAAATGTATCGTAATATAATCTTATTCATAAAATTTTAATTATTGTTTTTTTTTTCTCAGCAATATATTTATATTTATTATAAGTAATGCATTAGATTAAAATGACCAGACCTTCTATATATATATTTTTTTTTTTAAATTTGTGACATAAAAACAGTCATTATTAAAGCTGTAATTGTTTTTAGATGTTCGCTGATTACTATCGATAATAATTTCCTTACAACAGAATATAAAAGAAGATATAATTATTTATTCATTATAATTCCTATAAAGACAAGATTATTTCACAATATCTATATATAATTTTAATTAAAATGGCAATATTTAACTATAATAAAAAAATTCGCAACTAATTATGGATCGATACGAAATATTAATAACAACAATATGCGAAACAAAATTTATTCTATAACTATCTATCTATATTTATATGTATCTATATACTATATCTATGTATAATTATCGTTCACGAACTAGATGGCACGTATTGCATGTATTAATGCTGTACTTTTAATTTGCGGTTGAACTTCAATAACACGAATCATAAATGCTTCTATCCGGCGAATATCCGCCGAATAAGCCTTATCGTACAAAAACAAATTTTCATGCAGCTTCGTAATTTACAGTTGGAAAATTTTCTATCTCAAACGCATTGCATATCGGCTTCTTGTTTAATCGAACAAAGCTCGCACTCCTGATAGTGCGTTTGCACTTTACTCGCAATAGTAAACGAGAGAGAGTTCCACTGTCAGTCGGCGCATAATACGATATTTCATTTATAACCCTCGCCTTCATCATCGTATTTGTTTCTCTTTCAATAAACGTCCCGCATATTTCATCGAACGCTGCTGACGCATTTTTATTTCCTCGACTATTATTACGTATACATTATTACGCGTCCGTTAGTAGATTTTGGCAGAAAAGCGACAGCTGCCGTATTTGCCGTTCATTGACCAAGTAATATTGACGTTATTGACCGATATTATTTGACTGAATGATATCGCGCACGTCAAATTATCGGAAAATATAACAAGTAAATTTCAGAGTATCTGAAGTGGCGCGTTACATTTTTATTGCATTCTCACGAGTGGCTTCATTTCTGAGCGAGCTGGCTTAACGTTTCTATCCATTTCACTCATCACTCGATTTTTATGCATTATAAAACTTTCATATGCCATATACATATTTAACGCCTCGAGAAATATGCGAGTATGAAAAAAAGTTCAACACTAGCGCGAAAATTATTTTTGTAAACAAATGGATTGTACTATTATGGTAACAATATAAGTGTACATTATTAAACTTTAAATATAAAAATATTCTATAATTAGTATATATACTGTATATATATGTATATACTTTGTATATAAATTGAACTTTTTATATCTAGATATAATATCTAGATTTGAGATTATAAATTTATATATATCATTTTAAGTTTATGTCAAGAAATATAAATCCAAGTGTATGACATACTTTTGCCATTGCTTCGTAATTCATCTTTCTGTTCCTTGTATATTTGCGATTAAATAGACGTCAGAAAATAAATTATCTTTCGTCTATCTTCATTAAATAAAAAGTGCAATTTATGAAAGAACACTTGTGGGTGAATGCGTGATTAATAATAATATTCTCAAGTCCCTTTAAGCAAGCAGCCGCGAAATCGTCCATATGTCGTAGACATCCGTACACGAAACGACGGATTATTTCGATAGAAAGCCGCTACGTTGATACAGCGGAGGAATATAACGCGACGACTTTACCATTGTATGGTCCCTCTTCGCCGTCCGTCATACTCATCGTCATCGCTATTGTTATTGTTGTCATCGTTCCGCGTATGCGGCGCCTACACGCGAATGTAGTTTTACGTACATAGAGTGAAAGGTAGACAGGAATACAGAGCTATAACTTATGGGTAGTGGGCAGCATGAAATTTTTAAGACCTGCAAGTACTATTAACTGAACGCGATATTACTGTAAGCTTTATAATGACACTGATCCTTTCTTTTTCATGTTAGTTGCAAAAATAAAGTAATTCAATGGCTATTTTTTTATGATCGTTTTAATTTAATGATTTTCTTTTTTTCTTATTGTGATAGAATACTTTTTGTTGTAAAAATTATAAAAAATTCATTTTTTGACAGTTTACATTTAATATATTCATAGAATAATTAAAAAATTTGTTTAATTTTACTAAAAGCGATTTTTAATTTTAGCGTTCGAAATTATTTTATACGACATTTGGAAAAAAATACGTATTTATAGAAGAGAATGTGAAGTACCACGCCAATGAAATATTTTCACATTTGACACCCACACGGTTGATCTCTACTGAGAAGGTCATTGATGGAAATTCTGATATTTTGCGAGCGTTCAATTGCGCCAAAACAGACGCGAGAAAATGTGCAAATACAGATACAAAATGAAAACTATTAAAAATAATCGTCTTTCTAAAGCCGTAAAATATTAAAAAAGTTCAATAATCGATTATTATACTTTTATTACATATCTATAAACAAGACTTATTTCATATATTTTTAAATAATATTTGAAGAACTAAAAATATATGTGTAATATTTGAATAAATAAAAGTGTTGCGTATGTATTATTTTATAACTGTGCAAAATGGATGCTTATACTTTATATTCTATAAATATTACCAATTAATTCGATTCTCAATAAAATATTTAAAAAATATTTAAGTAGTTGGAAAATGTAATATTTAACATGATTGTATGTATACATGTGTGAAAAAAGAGAAGAGAGAAAAAATATTAGCCCGATCTATCTGCTAAAACGTTATTAGAATTCATTGTGTAAACAAATTTTTCGTTTCTCTTTCTCTCTGTGAGCATAAATATAATAATGTTACATAGTCATTATTACTGACATAATAATTTTCCGCAGAGATGACAATTAAGATTTAGCAAGTGCTAACAAGGGGCGCTCAGCAATCTATCTCTTTATCATGGCCTAAGGCAACAATTCCTATTTCGTTCAACATTGAATTGGGGTTGAAATTCTAACCAGTTAATAACGAGAAATTTTTAGCCGAGAAAAAATTTCTCGTTATTGACTAGTTGGAATTTCAACCATATCATATGATCTTATATTGCAATTCCATTTTTTTCGGGTATTCAAATATAAATAATGATCAAAACAATCTAACAATAAGCTGAAATGGCACAGATGAAAATGGAAATTGAAATAGCAAACTTTATATTGACTTCTTCTAATTTTTATTACATTTCATATTCTTTCAAAGAAATATCAACAAAATTTATATAAAGCTAAAATTAACGATCCAAATTGACGGTAAAAATTGACTGAACAAAACCAAATGAAAAATTTCATTTTCAATGCAGAGAATAATCCAATAAAACAGTTTTGGGTGCAATCATTATAATTTCATGACCTTTAAATGTTAAAAACATCTTTATTTTACGCAAAACCATTGGTAAGTGCTTTGTCAGTTCATTGCGCGCTGAAAGCTTACTAAGAGTTCAATGAGATCTTTGACAAGGGTTTCGCTTCCTTATTAGCGACTGTCGCGAGAACTTATGCTTTCTCGCATTTCCACTTTTCTTCAACTCAACGGAGAGGAAAGAGTGTGGGTCGAAAAAGTTCAGCCACCCCCCGCTTATCTTCGTTTTATGTCTCGTGCGCGCGCGCACTTGCGTTATTTTTGCCAGTCGCGTCGTCTCTCTTCCTTCCGCGTCCGCGACACTCGACTGCAGAAGGCAGAAACAGGAGCAGCCTTCTGGAATAACGTTGGAACGTTAAAGGGAGGGCCGAGCGTAGGAGTAAGCTGGTAGCAATGCGCCACAAACGATTGAACGACAAAGAGAGAAGAACGGAGAGAAAGAAAGACATTGTGCCGGGTGGAGCAGGATGTGCGGAAAGAAGCGACAGGACGAGGGAAGCAAAGACAGTAGGGCCGCGAGAAATGTAGACGAAAGTAGAAAAGAGAGATATGGAAAATGGAAAAAAGAAGAAAGTAGGGGGCGCGGAATACTGGATTGCGAGAGAAGAACTAAATGTGAGGTAGAGTTATCGACGACGGGAGGAGGAGGACCGACAGTGGAAACGCAAAGGTGCAGAAATAATAGAGGGGAAGAAAGAGAGAGAGAGAGAGAGAGAGAGGATGTATCGAATTCTGCGTGGAAAAAGCAGAGGATGATTTAGCTGGCGAGGAAGGAAGACGGAAAGAGATGGACGCTAACGAGAAGATAGCGATAGAGGGAGTTGAAGTAAAGAGGAAGAGAGACTTCGTCTGCCGTCTGGCCCATCCGTCCGTTCGTCGCGTCGGTCCACGGTCGCTCGCATATCTCATCTGCATAGAAACAAGCTCGCCGGGACAATAGGGTCTCCGTCCATTCTGAACACTGCAAACACGGTGCAACCGTGTTCCCTCGGACCAATAGAAAACCACTTCAGTATGCTCTGCTAACCCTTTCGACGCGGGAAGGGCCTATCATCGACCCGACGTTATCCTTTGTATGTCATACAATAATTTCGTACCTGGTAACGTTTTCGTAATCTACAGGGGCCGCTCTGAGGGAAGAGCCGCGTCGAGCGGGGAATTACAGAGATGATGGCCACGCGGATCCCGTCGTATTGTTCGCCTCAACGTTCACGTGCGCATCGGGGAAAAACTTCGTTCGTACGCCGTATCCCGTTCTATAACTTGGTACTCCCTGGTGTTCTTATAAATATGAAAGTCGCGTTGGATCGAGTTTTCGCTCGATAGGGCACTGAATGCCTGGGTGCGCGACGTGAGGTTTACATCGCAGCACACACGCAATATACACTAAAAACGAATTAATTCTCAAAAATTCGCGATCAAAGAACAAGCACGTTGCAACTTTTTTGCATTATCATTCATATGCAACACGCGCGGTTATTTTATAATATGTTGGGTCTAATGAAATTATTATATTTGTGTGTAACTTCAATGTCGACTTATAATTGCATTATTTATTTATAATATTATACGTTTATATGTTACACATTAAATTGAAAAAAAAAAAAAAAATGTATGAACGAATTATTAGTATAAAAGGCTCTTGCTACGTTTGATCTTCTGATTCGTAAATTTTTAAATTCCTGGAACGTTCATACATTTATATACGATGGATACACGATCGCTCGCGCACGATCACGTTTTAGATTCTTATATCTATAAAAAAAAATGTTCTCCTGCTTTCAAGAAAACTCTGTTAGCCGTGTTGCAAAATTTTACCAGTGTCATGTATAGCTTTTCGTAAAAAAAAATATATATATATATATATTGCAAATATAGCGAAGCTTTTACCTCCGTATACTCGATGCGAGACTAAAATGGTTGTACGAAAATTTTGTAAAAGAGTTTCTCCGTATTGAAGAGAAACGTGCCGAGGTCGAAAGTAATATCGATTCGCATATATACCTCAAAAAATACCTACATACATATTTGGCAATATTCGAAAAAGCGAGCGACGATAATATTTTATTTTGGTATTAAGTATAGATGCATTTTATTTGTATGGAACTTCTTGAAGTTATCGAAGGTTTCATTGTTCTGAAATATCGAGATATGGAATTTTTGGAATTTTAATGACAAATCCCCGCAACAAGGCGCGAACAGTGTACATTCTCTTTCTTTCTCAACGTGTAATCGATCTTCCTTTAGTAAAAATTCCACTTTTACGTTAAGAAAATTTTAAGTACCCTATAGATATTATTTCATATGACAAATTTTGATAGAGAATTGTGTCTCATATTTGTCATTTGCATCACAAGCAACAAGATGGCGAGTATCTTTTCTTCCGAGCAAGTTATGTATCTTGGAATTGGGGAGACGAAAGTATATTTTATCTTATCCGACGAAATATTCTCGATGCATCCTCGATGCGGCACGAGGAGCATGAAGAATCGAGGAAACGAGGTGCGAGCCTGTATCCATTCGCGAAACTTCGTGCGCCAAAGTCAGAATTACCGTGTCCGTTTCCAGTAGCATCTGGATATCCGCCCCGGGTCTTGTGCGAGTTTGCGAAAGTAGGTACCGGGGCAGGTAGGGAAAAAAATTTGTTAGAAATTCTGAAGGATTTTCAGCCGACAAGTTTCGAGAAAACTTGTGCCCGGACGCGAACGTTATTCCCGTAGATATTCCTAACTATCTTGCCGATGGAGAGGATGGGCGAAGTGACTGGCCTGCCTGCCTGGAAACTTTGCCGTTTATTACCGCCGCGTTAATCGGCGCCCTCATCTAGCTGGTAATTAATCGGAGAAACTCGGATCGTAAACAAGACTCTCCGTCCATTAAGATTCCATTCATTACACCGGAAGTAGACGCGAGTAAAGCCCACCACCCTTTTCTGCCCGTCACTCCGTCTGTCTGTCCGCCCGTCGGTCCTCCTAGTTTCTACGTCGGTTACAGAAGAAGGGAAGCAGGTGGCTAAGAACCTGCTGGAGGATCTCGAGCGAGAAAACAAGAGAGGCAGAGAAAGAGAGAGAGAGAGAGAGAGAAGCGGACGGAGAAAGAGCGACGCAAGAGTGTATGCGAGAGCACGCCGAAGATTTTCAATAATTCTTCGGAATAACTTTGAAACGCGCGGAGACGAACCTAGCGAGTTTCAGCAAACTTTCCGCCCCCTTCTATTTTACCTTTTCCCAGCGTCTTTCTTTCTCTTCTCCTTATCCCTCTCTCCCTCTTTCTCGATTTGATCCTTCGCCGGGATACCGCCGCGGGAGATAAGTTTCGGATCCCTGTCGTCCTCCTTGTCGTGACCGTACCAGAAGCGAGCCTTCTCTTATCTTTTATGCATTATCGGCGGTCTCTACCTTTCTACCGCCCCTCCACCGGAGTCCGGCGACGTTGTCCTCGTTCACTCATATTTCGGAACCAATATTATGCTAATATCTGCCGGTGCACCCGTCGCGCGCCGATGTTTATCCCCGCGGGAGGAACGAAGCATCGATGTTGTATGCCGATGGTTATCGGCGGATAAGGATCGTGCGACCGCCACCCACGCACGCCTGCCGCGCATGCTTTCGTGAATAATTCCGGCGCCAATCACGACGACGACGGCGAAGATGACACTTCTCGTTTCCTACATCGCGGGACGGTACGTGACAGCTTCCTCTCGTCGCCAACAGCCCATTGTGCAAGACAGAATAGAGACTTGGGAAATGCGTCTCTGGAGGTTACCGATTCCATGAATGATGTCGAAGACGGCCGACAGACTATTTTCTTGACGAGATATGAGATTATTGAAGAAGCAACGACAATTCAATCACGCGGCTCTCTTTAGAAAGATCTGCTATCTCATATATTTTTAGATCATCAAATAAATTTCGATCTCGGGATAATAATGAATCATTGAGAAAACATTCCATAGAATCGTATATGACGCGATATACAATATAAATATATATATATATATATCCCAATATATTAAAAATATATTTACTTAAATTTTATAAATGTACAAATTGTGATTTATCATCAGCTGATCAAATTTTAAAGATTTTCACAAGCTTATCGCTACAGTAGAAAAATGTGCCAAACGGTATGTATCGTATTAATCTTACGTGCATGCGTGGGCTATGATCGTTGACGCAGTAGTATATGTGTACTCACCTGAAACAGAGAAACATAAAAGAAATCAATATACAAAATTAATAATATTGAACAAATGAAGAAAAGTCTCTTCTTACTTATATAATTTGAGTATTTAAATATTATTATTATATCGACGAAACTCAAAATTCAAAGTGACATGAAAAAATTTGTTATAAATTTAAAATTATGGATATTCTTTCCGCTAATATCGCATTATTGATCTGTGATAAGTATGCAAATTCTTCAACTTGTTCCGATCAATTTGCATTCATGAACTTCATCTTCTTGGCGTTATCTGTATAATCCAGTTGTTTGAAAAATCGATATATTATTATTATATCGGTGGAGGTGGTGGAGGGGGTTAACGTAAGAGATAAGAGTCGATTAAACGATACAGTTCGCTACAACTAGGAGGGTGGCGAAGGTAAGTTCAAAGCAATTGGCAGCTGAGCAATCTCAGAGCCTAACCGTATCTCCCTGCTTCGGGCTGAAATACATAAAAGCGTTATCTACTATATATGGTAATCACAGTGGAACGTCGTACTTAAAGCGAGTAACATGGCAAGAGAAATTCGGCATTCTTGTTTACGATACTATTGGATAAATATACTATTGGATCAATATTTATACATATCGTTATTAAAAATTTACGTTATATTATGAAACTTTACATACTTTTTAAACATAATTTATCTCTCCCCGTATAATCTTATATTCCCAAAGCCGTTAAATCTTGTCCCTCCAATATCTTGCGTTAAACATCCAAGTTTGAATCTCGGCGATATGGAAGTGCGCGTAGAGGAAGCGATTGTTTGACTATCGGAAGCTCCTCGAAGTTACGCCGAGGTCAGTATCGGGGGACTTTACGCGCAGCTCTCATCTAACCCAATTACCTACCGCGATGGTAGATAACAGGAATTAGCTGGGAGGGACAATTAACAGATGAGCAACAACTCGGTTTCCGTTTGCCGCGAGTCGATGGACATTTCCGCCATTTCCGGATAAAAGATCAGAACTGCACGAGAGAATAACTCGTATGACGCGCACAAGGCGCGATCATTCACGTGTGCGAGCCCGCATTGTTATTACGCATCGTTTCGAATTCTCCGACCGGACAGCGGCACACTTTTAATCACCATTCGGGCGGATTGCGCTAAACTGGACGAGACGGGCACACCGGTGCCACCACCGCGAGGCAAAACAAGGGTTGAATGGCGCAGCGGGGCGTCGGCGGGGCCAGGGCTACATACCATACACGGTGCGAGCTATTTGCGGCGCAAAAAAACGAGACGCCGGCGCGGGAAAGGGGCAGAGGTACGAAGGGGAGAAAGAATATGAAACGGAACAATTGAAATTGGGCATGGTGCCAGCGTGCGCCTACAATATCCGCCAAAAGTTTGTTAACGCTTCGCGACCTCGCCGGGCGCCGTTTCGGCTTTTCTCGCCACGTTTATCTAGCACAAAAGTGAACCGAGAAAGAGAGAGAGAGAGAAAGAGACAGGTACGTATCGTATCGTATAATGGGATACTTCCGGCTCGTCTGTCGTTGTTACGCGCGGTCTATTAGCGCGATCAAACTTTGTAACGGAGATTTCTAGTACTTTTCTTCGCACCGAGATATATCGTTCAACTTTTCCTCCGCGTAGAACGCACCGCCGATTCGCTGGCGAAAGGATTTATCGACGGTTATACGAAGTTGAGAGATCGATAGTATTCTCTGTAGCAACGCCTGTTAACAAATTATAAAACAATTCCGCTTTTTTTATCACGATCTTTCTTGTGCATTGAAGTTCATTATTGTTATTCGGATTATATACTGTATCTTTCTCACGCACGTTGTTCCGATTGATATTCGGTAGTTTGATAACAAAAATATACATATATATATATAGTATTCCATTTTATACTATGTGTGTGGCTAAAATGTAACTGCTTGGCGGACAAATGTATTATTATAAAATTGCAACTTTTGTAAAATTTCGTGTGTGTGCGAAAGAACATATGTTTATGAATAATTTTAATTCTGTGGTCAATTTTCACGTATGACAATATTTGTATTTTTAATCAGGAATATCCAGAATTGTGCGCGACTCTGTAATTTTAAATCTCTCATGTTATTGAAAAACTTGTCTTTCATTATGTAACACATTGACATATATTGTATCATGCTACTTTGCCCATCAATTTTCAATCCGGAAAACAAATGTCACGGCATTTTCCTATAGTCTGCAATATTGACGCACACACAGTGCTACGTATCGCACATGTTACGTTACTTGATTTATACGACTTTTCCTTTGATCTCCTCGTTCGCTACATGGGAGACAGGCCAACAATTTTCCAAGGCGCGTACATATATTACTTACACGCGCAATGACAAATTACAGGGTGCACTGACCACGATTCTGTCCCCGGCTCCTGTAATGATGCGGGAGCAAATTTCCACGGAAGTAGCACGCATGGTTGCAAACTTTTTAGCCATAGTATCTTCCATGCGTGGCTGCGAGTACGCATGTGTGCGTGGGACAGCTCGCGTGGCTTTGCCACGACTCGAGCTTGCAATTTGTGCGGTGGTCAAAGGCAACGGCCGGTGTGAGAGAACATTACCGCAGGTAGTTCCGGATGAAACCGGAAGGGAGAGAGAGAGAGAGAGAGAGAGAAGAATAGAGAGAATGCATGATAGATTGAAAGCGGGAAAAGAGAAAAACATTCTCGATGCGCGCGCGCGCGCGGAAGATTGTATTGTACATCGCAACCGCGAGTCTAAACTGTAGTCCGTGGTTATCGAGGAATGATCGCGCTTTGCAATGAAATTCTCCATTGTCAATGGTGGTTTTAATATCAAGGTGGTAACTTTGATGGAACCCTTTCGATTCTTCGTTATCGGAACTATGTGGAACAGAAGTGAATTGACTATTGTTGATGATAAGGACATAGAAGAAAGATCGCTGGTCGGTTTTTGGTATTTGCAAAGCATTTTGACATTTGTTCTAATCTCTTTAACACACTTTTAGTACTTTATCTATTATCTCTCTCTCTCTCTCTCTCTCTCTCTCTCTCTCTCTCTCTCTCTCTCTCTCTCTCTCTCTCTTTGTAAAATGCAAGCATACGCATATTTCGTGGAATAGTGCAGTTAAAAAGAGAAAAACCGTATATACAGAGTGTCCCATTTTAAAGGACCCACTCAAATATCTCAGAAACACTGCGTTAAATCGAAAAATGTTTCAAACAAAAGTTGTGTGGCTTCAAGGGGGCAATAAGATGGTGACAATGATTTGACCTTGGAAAATCATTTGAAGGTCATGTGAAGGTCAACTTTAAAATCTTAAATGGAAACCCAAATTTTTTATTTAGTATTCTTGTAGCTAACAGTCGAGAGCTTTCCAA
Source organism: Polyergus mexicanus (assembly GCF_030449975.1). Classification (NCBI taxonomy): domain Eukaryota; kingdom Metazoa; phylum Arthropoda; class Insecta; order Hymenoptera; family Formicidae; genus Polyergus; species Polyergus mexicanus. Next base: position 7,334,291 of record NW_027223327.1, on the reverse strand, counting down.
AACACTATAATAAAGTATTTTTTTATTAAGTACTTTTTTAGTTATTTTATATTTTAATCTGACATATTTTGATATAAAAAATTAAATATCTCGTAAAATATTTAGTTTTTGATAATTTTACCGTAATACTTCTATGTACAGAATAATGAGACAAATCAATTAGTGTAAAAAAAAAAATTGTTTTTAAGAAAATTATTTACAATGTATTTTTTTAAACACGTATTTGTTTGTCTTTTTTGGCACTAATTAATTTGTCTTATTATTCTGTACATAGAAGTATTACGGTAAAATTATCGAAAACTGAATATTTTACGAAATATTTTATTTTTTATATCAAAACATGTCAGATTAAAATATAAAATAACTCGAAAAGTACTTAATGAAAAAATACTTTATTATAGTGTTTTGGAAAGCACTCGATGTCAGCTACAAGAATGCTAAATAAAAAATGGGGGTTTCTATTTAAGATTTTAAAGTTGACCTTCACATGATCTTCAAATGATTTTCCAAGGTCAAATCATTGTCACCATCTTATGGCCCCCTTGAAGCCGCACAACTTTTGTTTGAAACATTTTTCGATTTAACTCAGTGTTTCTGAGATATTTGAGTGAGTCCTTTAAAATTGGACACCCTGTATGTATGCACTTTTGTGATGACTCTTGGCATATTTTTCTTTAACTGTACAACCAAAGTTTTACTACACAAAGGCAATATATTCATCTGTAAAATACGTGTAATGAATTATCTGTATATTTTCTGAAACTAGGGATATCGTTAAAAGAGCACAGTAGAAATGCGTGGAAATTATTGAATGAAAACCAACGAGAGAGGGGAAAAAAGTTTTGAAATGTTAGTAATTTAATTATACTCGTTTCGCGATAACTATATTTTAGCATAGAATAGAAAGGACCTAAAGGTATTGAAGTGGACGATTTATCAATAGAATTGTGCGGAATAGTTACAGTAATTGATCGATTCTCGATATCCGCAAGAAAAATTGCTTCCCACGAGAAACCTGTTGGATATTCAAAGCTTCCCCATTGATCCCTTCGATCGCTCGCAATCAAATGTAACTAAGTAAATTTCAAAATAATATTGATCAATTTAGGATGGAATACAACTACAAAAAATAATTCACAATATTCATCAAACGATCAATTATTTTACAGACTTTTCATTGTATTCAATATATTTACTGTTTTCTTTTAATATAATATAAATGTATAAAAATTACATACATATATATTAGTAAATATTTAATTTAGAAATAGTCTCATCAAGTTTTCATATTTGTATATAAAATACGTCTCTCTCTCTCTCTCTCTCTCTCTCTCTCTCTCTCTCTCTCTCTCTCTCTCCCTCCCTCTCTTTCAGCGCGTTATACTCGTGTTAACACAATGAAATAAATTTCGAAATTCGTACATGCAATACCGTTGTACGACAGGTTATATCCGAGTCTTTAATATTTAAAGAGAAGCAATGACAATAGTAAGAGGCTGAAGGAAGAACGATGAGGACTAAAGGAAAATGAATCAAAGAATCGATAAACCAAAAAGCAGGGTTGGGAAGTAACGCGTTACTTGTAACGCCGTTACCGTTACAGTTACTCTTTTTCGGTAACTGTAACGGTAATGGCGTTACAAATTTTATTTCTAACGGAAAAAGTAACTTCGTTACATTTTTCGGTAACGAGTAACGAATTTAACAGTTACTTTTATCGTTACTTTTTTCAAATTTTTTGATTTATTTAAGATATTATTCTTGCTATTGCGCGTGATAAAATTTTTATCTTAACCGTAAAGCCGTAAGCAAATCGACCAATTAGCATTCTTATTATGTTGTAAAAATGCTTGAATGTGATTGATCAACTTATGGCTCTTGCAGACCAGTGCGATGACGCGACGCGCGATATCCAATGAGAGCTTTATCTTTTCGGAAAAGCAGAGCTCTCATTTACTACCAGTTCTAAGTACCTTGCAACGAAAATTAGAAAATCTCAATAAATCTGACCTTATAGATTGCCATTCATTAGTCGAAGCTATTCAGCAAGGTTTAAATAAAAGGTAACTTATTAATTTGATTAATACATATGTTATTTAATTTTAAATAAGGATTTAATTGAAAAATATTATTTTATTTTAAACTATTGATTCAAAAGTATTAATTTCAATAAAACAAACAATGTCGCTTAATTTACTATATTTGATTTTAAATTTCTTACAATATTTGAAACAAAAGAATTAATAATAGCAGCATGTTTACATCCAAAATTTAAGTTAAACTGGTTAACCGGAGAAAAAAGAAAACGTGCTGAAAATTACTTGGAGGATTTATTGGGAATCCGATCAACTGAAAATTCTTCAAAAGCTGGAAAATCTGACGATCGCGATGATTTTTTCATTTTTGAGCAAAAAACGGTGCAAAATGAATCTGAACAAGAAGAATTGCAACGGTTTTTAAAATCAAATTATTGTAATATAGAAATGTTAAACGACTATCCAAAACTTAAAAAACTTTTTATTAAATATAATACAGCTTTACCAAGCAGTGCATCTGTAGAAAGAATGTTTAGCATCGGTGGCTCTGTATTAACACCACAAAGAGGGCATTTAAATGATGATACTATGGAGCAACAAATTTTATTAAAAATTAATAAAGAATTTCGATAATATTTAATCATTTATTTTGTAATAAACCTTGAATGAAATCTTGCTTACAATTTTTTAAAAGTTTTTCTTATGCAAAATAATTTATTAGTTTGTATTGTAAAAAAGTAACGGAAATTGTAACGACTCGTTACTTTTTAGTAACTGTAACGGTAACGAGTTACTTTTTAAAATTGGTAACGAGTAACGGTAACGAGTTACTTTTTAGAAAAAATAACGGTAACGGTAACGAGTTACTTTTATAAAGTAACTTTCCCAACCCTGCCAAAAAGTTATATCGAAATATATATATTGTCGTCAGACGAAAAAATTTGAAATATTCTGATAGCGGCAAATCTCTTTTTAACTGCAACTTGTTGAGTATATATAATTTATTCGCTTAGTAATGGTGAAATCCACCTGACAATGAGAGATAAAATTGAAAAGATAAATTGCAATCGCAAAGTTTATAAACAGAAGAATTGCACGCGAAGAAACTTTATAAATAGAAGAATTGCAAACTTTGCAACGAATGGAACGTGGAAGCTGGTTATATTATTTTGAAGAATAAATGTTATTAGCGTGGAATAAAGATTATTAAATTTTCCATTTGCGATAAAACGTTTTATTTATTGAAAATGGAATGATGCAACATTTCTATCACTCAATAATCTTTAACTTTAACAGATCCTATTAAGTAACTTAACTTTCAAATTATTTCTTTCTTTCAAGCATTATAAATCGATCGCTCTTCGAAAAAAAGCTCGGCGTAACTATCAGCGATAAGAGAGAGAGAGAGAGAGAGAGAGAGAGAAACATAAATTGAATGTGCAATCACGGCAAAACCGAATCGCCATGAATAACGGCTATAAATGTCGTTCCTTCCAAAGGTTTACAAAGAATTTTCGTGCAAGCGAAAGAGGCGAAGAAGAAGACGATCCTCCGTGGTGCAGCGTGAGGCTTGCAAGAGGATCTCCCTCTTCCTCTCTCCCTTCCCCTTCGAAAACAAATTCATATTTCAAGGCGGAACCCTCTACGGTGTATTCGTCTACGAAAAGAGACGCGAGCTCTCTCTCTCTCTCTCTCTCTCTCGGAGATAAAAGTGAAATACGCGGGTTCGCTATTGAAGACGGTGCCGGAGAAGGAACGCGGATACAAAGCCAGAGACAAGGGATCACGGTCATTCGTCATTCGTCGCCCTTTGTCTTATATCATCATAATAGATTGAGCTTGACAATCGCTTATCTCATTTGAATGCGCTCTCTCTCTCTCTCTCTCTCTCTCTCTCGTGTTGGGGAGGGATAAATCGTGTCCAGGTCGAGAAGAAATTTAATCAGAAAGATCGCCGTCGCCGAGTTGTCTTCGAGACATCGCGTGAACGTGGACGTGGACGTTCATCGTGGAGACGACGGTACTTTTCGCGCGGGGTGAAATGACAAGAAACCTAACGAACGTCATTTTGATTCATGATGATGTAAAGAAAGTGGATCTCCCGCGAATACGAGAAGGGAGACGGATACGCCGGTCGAAATTCAATTTGTATACCCTATATGATTTATTTTCCCTCCGCGCGGATTTATCTCCCGGGCGATGCTCTCCGATGGATTTTTACAGCGTCATCTTCCATTAAGCGGGCTATCCATACGGTCGAAGATCGGCGAGGAAGATTACGCGTCTCATCCGTCGCTGTTAATTATTAAATGCGAATTATCCTCCGCGGGGAATTATTCCGCGAAGCGTATCAACGCGAAATTGAGGTTTCCTCTCGCGCGGTCGCCAGGGAAATACGTTAGAAAAAAATATCGACAATTTGAGAGCGCGCGCTGCGCGCACATCCCGCGATACCGTTGGACATTTTCCAACGATCATGCTCGGCGAGATGTCGAGTGCAGTTGCGAGAATTGCGGCATTTAACCCTGCGTCCTCGGCGATTGCACGATCGGTCGAGTGTATAGTCTATCCATTAGACACGCCTCGCTCATTACTACGCTCGTTACTTCTAACGCGGCCATTTACACGCGGAACTTACGCGCGCATTGCCACGTGCCCGAACACAACATTTGATTCGATCGAATCGAACGCGTCTCCCATATTTCGATCTCCACTCGCGGTATCGACGAATCGGACGAGCGAACGGACGATGAACCCCCGATTTTCTTCCGGATAAAGATACGAGATGAATACAAGGCGGATAAACGAACGACGGGGATCTCATTGGCAGTCTATCGTTCCGGGTAAACAGTCCCCTCGAACAAAAGAACGAGCCAGCAGCGTCAACACAAAAATCCCATTTACGTCTCTCGCGTAGACGTAAGCCGGGCTCTCGCAGGCAATCACGGTAGCGGGCTCGCTCTCGAGATATCCGCGTTAAATAAATTTCAGCGACCCCTTTCGCGCCCCTGTGCACCGTACGTATCCCCTTCGTCAGATTCGCCGAGACAGGAAAAACATCTCCGGGACGGTATTTCTCTCCTTCTTGGACGCGGGAGTGTGTATGACGGTATACGGTTGACGTCGACGGTACCCTGTCTAAACGCTCCGAGATTGACAGCTCGAGTGCGCGCGCGATCGTTTCGAAAACATCGCCGTAAGACGCGCGCGTACGTATCACGGGACGACACATATTCGCACGTATCTATCGAGGAGCGAACGCATACAAGCAAACGCCATTTGCACGTACGGACGCGCGATTATGTGTCACGCGTACACGCGCGCACAGAGGTTCCACACCAACGACTGTATAAACACAAGTATACGCAGCGGGAGTATAATGTACGCGGCGGGCACCATGGCATCGCGTTATCCCTACACGTCTGTCCATTATTGCGATAGCAGCCTGCGTCAATATTGGCCCAAAGGGTTTCCGCTGTGATTGTCTTCCGCGCGTACATACATATATACAACGTTAGGCCCGACTCATACGCGTTACTAGCCTAGGATCGACAGCCTCCGCCACATTCTCTCTCTCTCTCTTCCTCTCCTTCCCCACCTTTTCTCCTCCCCCTTATCCTCTCTTCACCGTCTTCGCCATCACTGCCCTTCTCCTCGTCGTTTACTCAGCTTTGCACGAACGGCCGCTTCGAAAACGGGCACATCCGATTTCATGATAGCCTTCGATAGTTGGCGCCGTTTCTTGTCCATTTGAGCGGCTAACGGTGGTGCTCGCTTATTTGCGAATGCATAGGCAGGCCGTAGATGCGTTCATCGAAAATACGGACGAATTATCACGAGGGACACGATGATGGTTTTATGGATTATTTAGAATTTAACATTTGGCGAGATCGTTAAGTAGTAAGTAAGTCGCTTATATAATTATTATAGCGATAATGATTCATTTTGTTTATTAAATATAAATTAAACGAAGAAACGATTTTTAATACTTATAAGCGTATTTTTTTTGTATACATTATTTCACTACATTTTAAATTGAAATAGGTAGCGAAATACTATGTAATTGAACAGGATTTTGATTAGAAAGACGTATTAAGCGCAGCATCGTTCTTCGAGGTGCAACCATATAATATAGCAAGTAACGCTTCATATGCTCTGGATTGTATAGAATAGCGAATTTCCAATTCAGTGACATGTGCAGTTGAAGATTATATATCTCTGTACCAGCTTATTACAGATTTCCCGTCTAACTAACCGTTTCCGCTGCACTAACGAAGATCTCCGCTTGCCGGCAGTGTTTGTTCACCGAATCAGAAGCGTTAGGTGTTTCGGTAGAAAGACGGTGAGTCTATAAATTCAGCGAATCATACACGCTTTCTAGATAATAATTTCAAACACATACATATCTCTTTTTTACTTGCCTCTCAATCGATCAGAATTGTAAATACTGGGTGGCCCATTTTAATCCATCCAGTCGAATATCTCGAAAACCAAGCCCGGAAGAGAAAAATGTTTCAAACAAAAGTTGTGCGGCTTCAAGGGGACCATAAGATGGTGACAATTATTTGACCTTGGAAAATCATTTGAAGGTCATGTGAAGGTCAACTTTAAAATCTTAAATAGAAATCCCCATTTTTTATTTAGCATTTTTGTAACTGACATCGAGAGCTTTCCAAAACATTATAATAAAGTATTTTTTCATTAAGTACTTTTTGAGTTATTTTATATTTTAATCTGACATATTTTGATGTAAAAAATTAAATATCTCGTAAAATATTTAGTTTTCGATAATCTTACCGTAATACTTCTATGTACAGAATAATGAGACAAATCAATTAGGGTAAAAAAAAAATTGTTTTTAAGAAAATTATTTACAATGTATTTTTTTAAACAATTATTTGTTTTTTTTTGCACTAATTAATTTGTCTTATTATTCTGTACATAGAAGTATTACGGTAAAATTATCGAAAACTGAATATTTTACGAAATATTTTATTTTTTATATCAAAATATGTCAGATTAAAATATAAAATAACTCAAAAAGTACTTAATGAAAAAATACTTTATTATAGAGGGTTTGGAAAGCTCTCCATGTCAAGAATACTAAATAAAAAATGGGGGTTTCCATTTAAGATTTTAAAGTTGACCGCTTCGCATGACCTTCAAATGATTTTCCAAGGTCAAATCATTGTCAAAACTTTTGTTCAAACTTTTGTTTGAAACATATTTCTCTTCCGGGCTTGGTTTTTGAGATATTCGACTGGATGGATTAAAATGGGCCACCCAGTATATCTTTAACGAAAATTTGTCAAGAAAATGAATTCTTTTAGATATTTCGTGAGATTTCCTTTCATTTCCTCAAACATACATTTCAAGCATTCTAAAAGATTTATATGCTTGGCCGATATACGCGTAACTTAATAAAACAGGATTTTGTGATTTGGGTTGCTTCAATCTCTGTTTGTAAACGTGCTAGTGGAACGCGCAATGTGCATTGTCCAACCTCGTTAAAGATTCTGTACATAACTGACTGCATCCCGAGAGCGTACATTTGCACCTGTTCCCCTTGCGTCAGACGTTTATCTTTCGCGGGCGGGGGAGGAGGATCGGGGTCGTTAGATGCCTCGCGGAAAGAAAACGCGAGGGCCATCCTCCGTAGCTGAGGATTGTTTGTCGTGTGTATACAGACGGCAACGGTCCGCGACGGACACACGGGGAAAAAGTGCGACGGGACACGTACGATATAACTACCGGCACCTGGCGCACCATGGAGCCTTGCACGGCATACGTTATGAGAGGGCCTGCAGGTTCGTATGTGCAGCGCAGCCGGTCATATTTTCAACTCGCCTTTTCCCCGACTACGTTTTTACGATACACTTGACGGCTGAAACGCCGAGTTTCCTCGAAGCCGAGCATCGACGATATTGGAAAGCGTAATCAAATGCGGCGGTTTGCGTGGCCGCTTTCGAGGAAGTATCATTCGCGTATCTCTTCTTTATATCTGCAATAGCATTTACACATACGCTGACTGATCTTGATGATCCGAGTTGCGAAGAGAGTTGAGATACATTCATTTAACCTTATGTAAAAAAAATCAACTTTCTGAGGATTTTACAAGAATTTTCATATGCAAAAGTAAAATATAACTTACGAATAAAGATAAAAGTATATGATTTTCTTCTCGCGCATATAATTAGTTTAACAAAACATAATATTTTAAATTTTATCGTTTTTAGGATCATTGAAAAATATCGAAATAAAGTAACTAGATTTTATATTATTTTTGCAAATCCGTTTATTTTCTGCGACACGAAAAGAATATAATTTAATCAATTATTTTGTTTAATAACTCAATTAATGTTACAAGCTGCACAATGTTATCTGCAATAGAATAGAGTCAAAACGATAACAATTGAATAAAAAAACAATTCGTAGCTTTCTGTATTTGTGACGCACACACATACCATATACACCCACAGTTTTCATAAAAAAGAAAATCATGCAATACCAGATTTTTTATTTTTACCATATCCAGTCATTTTAGTTTTTGGTAAAATCTGACCGTTATTTAACGCAAATTGCGTAAAAAATACCTTCGTTAAATGCCGTTGTGTTTGCAGCACTCAACTATGTTATGAAATCCATAACAGTTTACAATTGGTGTACAAAAAGATACATGATTAAAAAAAAAAGATTGTCAGAAATTTAATGTAAATACTTTCGATTAAATATTTACGATTTAGTTTAATTAATTTGTCGTGTTCAGTTACTCAATTAAATAGTTTATCATCCTTATGAATAAATCTGTGAAATAAAAGAACAGAATATTATTTGATATTTGATATAGCAGAGATGCCTAATATCAGTCCTAATGCAGATTCGAGTTATATATTTGCCTATTAATATAAATTAATCCCATTATTTTGTCAAACTTAATTTATTTATTATTCCATTTTATGCACGACAAGAGAGAGGAGATTATTATACAAAACCCTCTTTTGATATAATATTTTTTTAGAAAAATAATATTATTTTGTAATTTATGTATTTGAATAGAGGTAAATAAATATTTAATAATCAAAATTATTATATTTATTATAATATATATACATGGTGTCCCGTTTTAAAGGACCCACTCAAATATCTCAGAAACACTGCGTTAAATCGAAGAATGTTTCAAACAAAAGTTGTGTGGCTTCAAGGCGGCCATAAGATGGTGACAATGATTTGATCTTGGAAAATCATTTGAAGGTCATGTGAAGGTCAACTTTAAAATCTTAAATGGACACCCCCATTTTTTATTTAGCATTTTTGTAGCTGACATCGAGATCTTTCCAAAACACTATAATAAAGTACTTTTTCATTAAGTACTTTTTGAGTTATTTTATATTTTAATCTGACATATTTTGATGTAAAAAATTACATATCTCGTAAAATATTTAGTTTTTGATAATCTTACCGTACTACCTCTATGTACAGAATAATGAGACAAATCAATTAGTATAAAAAAAAAAATGTTTTTAAGAAAATTATTTACAATGTATTTTTTGAAACAATTATTTGTTTTTTTTTGGCACCAATTAATTTGTCTCATTATTCTGTACATAGAAGTATTACGGTAAAATTATCGAAAACTGAATATTTTACGAAATATTTTACTTTTTATATCAAAATATGTCAGATTAAAATATAAAATAACTCAAAAAGTACTTAATGAACAAATACTTTATTATAGTGTTTTGGAAAGCTCTCGATGTCAGCTACAAGAATACTAAATAAAAAATGGGGGTTTCCATTTAAGATTTTAAAATTGACCTTTACATGACCTTCAAATGATTTCCCAAGGTCAAATCATTGTCACCAGCCACACAACTTTTGTTTGAAACATTTTTCTATTTAACGTAGTGTTTCTGAGATATTTGAATGGGTCCTTTAAAATGGAACACCCTGTATACATATGATAAGATGATAAGATGTTGCGGGCAAGCATCTTTATATATTAATGTGTAATAATTAATCTGTCCGGAAATATAGATGATTAATAATTATAATCGTTTTACTCACGTAATCCAATAAAAAAATTGGAAGATTCATTGTATATTACGACGCGTCTTGTCTCGATGTAGCGTCCCGAATTTTCTGAGATAGATAATCCGCGCGGACAGCTGACCTAAAATACTCCACGTGGACTCGCGATCGACGGCCAATAATCATAGTCGTTTCGATTCTCGATCCAATAGAAAAATCGGATTTCAATTCGTGAATCATGTCGCGTCTTGTTGGCGTCCCGAGCTTTCTTCTCGCATCCTTCCCGCGCTATCTTATCTCTAATTCTTAAAAAAAGGCACGCTCGAGCGAGCTCGGCTCGGCTCCCGCGAAACTCGATACCCCAGCCGCGATAAAAACTAAACCAAAATATACCAATACTTTTTTCAGTTGTTTAGAGTTTAGGTGTCGCACATCGCACCGAAAGTGTGAAATAACATGTTTATTTACGTGTTCATCTGTCATCGACTTTCTTATCGCGTACAAGTGATTTATGTCTCTATTCACAGAGACCATTTACTCACACAAATTTATTTCGTACATTTTAGTTACTCACACACGCGATTGTAACATCGGTGTAGCTTGGAGCGTTTTCTCGAAAGATGATAGTTCATTGAAAGTGCGCTTAATATATTATTGATATATTGCGATTAAAACAATCAACGTCATTTGCATAAAAAGTAAATGTTTGCACATGTGATTTATTTTCTTTAAATATTCTCAGTTATAAAATGACGTTATAATTAATATGTATTAATATTAATTCACTGCTAATTTCCTATTAGTTTTATCATATATATTAAATATAATAATTTATACAAATATTCAAATATTTATTAAAAATATAATTTAAAATTTATGTTTACATTGCACATTTTTTCTTGCTGCATAATACGCCTCGTATCTCTTTAGTTCGGTGTAACAGGTGAATAGCATTGTTCTACGTTATGCGAATTGCAAAGTGTTCTTAAAGTATTGGACAACAAACGTGTTTACAAAGAGCAATGGGGTACGAAGCGTATCTGATTATTGCGACGGTATTTACTGAAGACATCGGCTGCATCATGATCGCAGATTTGTACAAATGATAACACATTTGCATCGCGCCTTTGGCTGCAATTTTTATTTTCGCAGTAATTAAATCAGATTATTATTATTTGATATATTGGAAATATAACATAATAACTTTTTAAATATATATATATATATATATATATATATATATATATATATATATATATATAAAGTTATATATCTCTTTTGCATTTTCAGTTTTAAGTTATATAAAAGTTAAAAAGATTAATATATAAACAATTTTAGATATACAGGGTGTCTTATTTTAGAGGACCCACTCAAATATCTCAGAAACACTGCGTTAAATCGAAAAATGTTTCAAACAAAAGTTGTGTGGCTTCGAGGGGGCCGTAAGATGGTGACAATGATTTGACCTTGGAAAATCATTTGAAGGTTATGTGAAGGTCAACTTTAAAATCTTAAATGGAAACTCCCATTTTTTATTTAGCATTCTTGTAGCTGACATCGAGTGCTTTCCGAAACACTATAATAAAGTATTTTTTTATTAAGTACTTTTTGAGTTATTTTATATTTTAATCTGATATATTTTGATATAAAAAGTTAAATATCTCGTAAAATATTTAGTTTTTGATAATCTTACCGTAATACTTCTATGTACAGAATAATGAGGCAAATCAATTAGTATAAAAAAAAATTGTTTTTAAGAAAATTATTTACAATGTATTTTTTTAAACAATTATTTGTTTTTTTTTGGGCACTAATTAATTTGTCTTATTATTCTGTACATAGAAGTATTACGGTAAAATTATCGAAAACTGAATATTTTACGGAATAGTTTATTTTTTATATCAAATTATGTTAGATTAAAATATAAAAGAACTCAAAAAGTGCTTAATCAAAAAATACTTTATTATAGTGTTTTGGAAAGTTCTCGATGTCAGCTACAAGAATACTAAATAAGAAATGGTGGTTTCCATTTAAGATTTTAAAGTTGACCTTCACATGACCTTCAAATGATTTTCCAAGGTCAAATCATTATCACCAGCCACACAATTCTTGTTTGAAACATTTTTCGATTTAAAGCAGTGTTTCTGAGATATTTGAGTGGGTCCTTTAAAATGGGACACCCTGTATATGTGATATTGCAATACATCCATTTTAATGCATTGTTTATATATTGTTTTATAGTTACTATTTATTTCTACTCATTGTCAGTCAGTTACTGGGACATTGATAATTTTTCTTTCTTTTTCTCAGTAATAAAAATTATATTTTGTAGTTTTTAATGTAGATATTAACATTAGAATTAATAAAAATTATAAAATTAAAGTTGATTGATGTTGAAAATTTTAATAAAAATGTTGTTGAAATTTTTTAAAAAAAAGAATCCTTGTGCTAGTATGTATTAGAAAAAACAAAATAATAATTTAAAAAAGACTCGTGTCGTTAGACGCAAAATAATAAATTATCCAAGATTCAGTTGTATCATAACATTATCTATGATCAGAGTCGATCGCTGGATTATAATGCTGTATCTGGACCGAAACGATTCGACATAATTCCTTAATTATTACGTCCACGAGATTATCGTGTACCTCAGAAACAGAGTACGATAATCGTGACTTAAGAATCATCTCGAATTATCTCGAATGTACGAAGGAAGCGTTCGATCCACGATCAGCCGTTATAGCTCTCATACGTTTCTTGCGCATTTGCTTTCTATTAAATGCCAGGTATATAAAATTGCAGGCTATAGCGGCCCCATTTCTCATGCGTCTGGTCGAGCATGGCGGAGAGGAACGAACCCGAGCGAATCTCTGAATGAAATGAGTTTCGGTCGCGCTCTAAGGTCGTAAGTACGAATCCCGTTCTTCCAGTTTGGCTTTCTCGCATAAGCGTGTGCGTGCATGCGTACACACGCACACGAATGTCACCTGATGGGACCTGCTACGCTGAAATATTCAACCAAAGTTTCCGATCAATGATAAACTATCGCGACGAAACATGAGAACGATCATTCGTCAAATATATTTTTTGAGTTTTTTTTTTATTGTCTATATTATGAAATGGCATTCTGAACAGAAAATAGTTTATCTCTAAAATTTATATTATATTATATGTTTCGGTGTTTTGTGTGTACGCGCGCTCTATGATTTATTATATTACTTTTCGAAGGAAATAAATTTTTCTGTAATGAAAAATGTATAATTGTAAAAGAACATTTTTCCGACACAAGAGACGACAGAAAGAGAATATATTTCATGTATTCACTTTGACTGTTCGCATAATTATAAGCGCAATTAATAATATTCACAAGATAATTTTCATGAAAGCCCCTTTTATGAGATAAGAAAAATATGAGTTGAAAGTATTTTATTATCGGATTTCTATTTTATATCGCTACAGAAATACAATAAAGCTCATTCTCTTCATCTATAAACCCTTCAATGTAGCGTGAAAAGGTTAAGCGCGAACAAAATAGAAAAGGACGCAAAGCGAGATACGCTCTACGCGCCTGTACACGGGAATCCGTTTTTAATCATTTATTATCGTTACGATCGATCGGGTGTACGCTCAAAGCGAATCGTAATGTATTATTTCATGTGCTAAAACCACGAAGATTACAAACTACCGAGAGAGAATAGTTCGTAGGTGAACATATATGTTGACGCCAGACGAAGCCGTAAAGCCGCATCGCGACATAAATTATTGCGGGGTGATCCATCAGTAAAACGGCAATCAAGCCTAAACCTCACAAAGCTAAATTTAGAATTATATTTAGAATTATATTTGCTATAAATTATATCTACATATATTTCAAGCTATATTTTCTTTTATTCTATGAAATTTCTATGAAAAAACTTGCGTATTTAAAACAGAAAACAATTATGAAAGAGACAATTGAGAAAAAAGGAGGGAGAAATAAATAAGAATACACAATTTACATAATTCTTTTAAGATTCTTAAACGAGAGAGATGACTAGTCTAGATAATGAAAAGTGTGTTTAAAGCACAGGATTTACCAGGTATATATTGTAAATATGAAATTGGAATTTGCCCATAGCTGGCCCTAGCTGTCAATGTAGTTACCGTCAAACCGCGTCATTGGCGCCATTTTCTTGTTTTGACATCTGATAAAGATTTTCAACTCACAACAATACAAGTTTCGTACAACAGCATAGTTTTTAATAGCGTTGAACATGTCGAATTTTGTGCCTGGAAACTACGATTTGCGGACAGCATTGATTTTCTCTTACCATTTGAAGAAAACTGCTGCAGAATCGCATCGAATGCTTGTCGAAGCTTACGGTGAGCATGCTCTTGGTAAATCACAGTGCTTTGAGTGATTTAAAAAATTCAAAAGTGGCGATTTTGACGTGAGAAACGAAGAACGTGGAAGACCACCGAAAAAGTTTGAAGACAGCGAATTGCAAACATTGTTGGATGAGGATGACGCTCAAACGCAACAACAACTCGATTTGAATCAAGCTTTGCGCGAAAAACGATCAGAATATCAAAAAAGGCAACGCAAAGTGATTTCGCTTCATGATAATGCACCATCGCACACGGCAAAACCGGTCAAGGAAACGATTGAGGCGTTTAATTGGGAAATACTTTCGCATGCGGCTTACTCACCAGACTTGGCTCCATCCGATTACTATTTATTTGCATCGATGGGACACGCTGAGCAGCGCGTCACTTCTTACGAAAATGTACGAAAATGGCTCGATGACTGGTTTGCCTCAAAGGAGCAACAGTTTTTTTGGCGTGGCATCCACAAATTGTCAGAGAGATGGGAAAAATGTATAGCTAGCAATGGGCAACACTTGGAATAAAATATTCTTTATCATTTTCATACAATAAACGTGTATTTTCTATACAAAAATTTCGGTTTCATATTTATATATCTGGTATTAGTAAAATACAGCTACTTAAAATCCAATGCTCAGAGTTCGATTAATTCTCTCGCTGAGAATTGCGTCTCGTATGCACGGTACGCGCTTTGCCGCGATGTCGCAATTTTTTAATAACGCTGCCCTTCCGCATGAATCGTAAATAAGGCGATCGCATTTGCATCCTGATGGCGCGCGACTCCCTGAACTCATCAGCGTCACCATCACGCCGGGCGCGATATTTATTCCGCGATCGTCGGTGGACCGCCGGCGCGGCGCGTCGTCCGGTCCGCGCCAACTTCTCCTATCCCCCCGGGTGGCGCGAACGGACGCGGTACTAATTACAGAAATAATTAATGCCGCGACTACCCCTGCGCGTCACGCCGACCGACCGGTCGGTCTGGCGAAAGATGAAAGCGCGGTACAAAGCCGTTGGTAGAGAGGGAGGATCCAGCCGGGTAAATTAGCGCGTCTCTAAGGTACACACAGTGCGTCTCGGCCTTTCGTATAATGGATCGGGAATGGATTAATGGCGGCGCGAAATGTGCGCAGGGAAGAGAGATCGCGTATATACGGCATGGCCGTCGCGGATCCCCCGGAGCTGGTCCCATGGCAGCGTGTGTTCTAATGGACACACAGCCGCCGCCGTCCACATTAGCCCGAAACAATTGCATTGTTTTTCTCACAATGAGGGCGCGCGCGTATGTTCTGACCGCGGGGGTGGACGGGTTTTCACGGAGTATCGAGGGTTCTCTTCCGCCGCACGACGACGCGATACCATCCCACAGTCGCATTCGTCGTTACGTACAATACCCGTCGTAAAGAATATCGACGACGGCGTCCTGGCGCGAGGACACGACCGTCGAATTAATCACTCGTCCATTATCACTCGTCTTGCGGCAAATGACTGGATTAACCCTGAACTTGATAAGACCGAAGAAGAGTGAACTTGATAATGACGAATAATATAAAAGGAATCGAAGAATTAGGAAACGGAAGAAAAAAGATTGCGAGACAAGCGAATTAAGTAAAGAGGGTATAATTGAGACAATTGATTAAAATATACGCATAACTAGTCCGCTTTTCTCTGAGACTCGCATTTTATTCATTCGTCAATATTGTACGTGATATCGAACGTATCTTGCAATCTCAAAAGAACGTGATAAGTGAAATAAGATATATTATTATCAGCTTTAATTATTTATAAATAATTTGGAGTGCGTTGTAATTTGACTTTAATAATTTACTGCGCTCTGTGGGCATCCCTTGTCGACATTGCAAAATCATGCCAACTCTCAATCCAATTCGGTAAATGGAGTCCGATCATGTATAAAAGTACTCGATACGGCGAATGGCCATCGACCGATAAATTCGTTAGTGAATATTAGTTTTAATTAAAATTTCGTCGGAATGAGAGGATTCATGATTGCTGCCGCCGTTGCCGTCGCCGACGCTGTGCATCGTTAACACGCCGGCGGTTCGTCTATTTCGTCGTGTAAATTATGCCCAGACCGGCGACTGGGCCGGGGTGCGCAGCAATGATAAAGTTTGTTTTTTAATTAAAAATCTGCCACGCGCTCGACGGCATTGGTGGTGAAAGGATCGTCACCTCGCGTGACAGCCACTCTCGAACACGCGCCGCGGCGCGACATACCGTTCGTTATGCGAAATGCATTTCGATTTTGTCGCGGAACGCGACTCCCCTGTATAAATATCAGCCGCGTCGAGTAGTTATGTCCGCTATATTTAATCGACCGAAAGAGCGTCACGACGTGACGTTGTCCTCCATTCGTCGTTACGCGTCAAAAATCATCTGTCGTAGAATCTCCGAATAGCTTTACGATATTTGCGCGAGAGAGTAATTGCAGTATGCGTAAGATTTCGTAATAGATAGGGATCGAGTATGACGTGAGGATTTTCAACTTTTATCTTAATATCCAACTACTATATTATTGTATTTTATCGTAATTTATTAAATTAAAAAAATTTCACACACGCATTTTTCGAATAAAATAAAATAAATACTTTTTTTGACAGCGTTAAAAGGAATTAAATAAAAATTTAATTTCTCAAATAAATTTTGACGTTCTTTATCTATGTTGCGCTAAAGTGACCGTTTCAGATACGTAAGCGAAATAGCATTTCAGATGATATTATCCGATCGTCGCGTTATCATTCGTAAATTGGATTAAATTCCAGAATATCGAGACAGATGGAAGATTGTAAGGAATTTTTATTTGTCCATTTGAGAGAGGTAGAGCTTCTTTTCTACCTTTGTTACTGTCAGACTCAGGATTAGTTAACCGAGAAATGTTTTCGGTAAACGAATACCAACGTATATAAATTGATATCGTTGCAGCGCGCTAGGAAACGAAATTTCGAAAGCTTTCCGCGAGAGAGTAATCGAAAGAGGCGATTTTCCACGTCGTCCATTTGTAGTTCTTCCGTGTACAACGAATCTTCGTTCTGTAAATATACGGACGAATTCTCATTGGCACGCGTCGGACATCGTGTTTGCCGCGTCGGACGAAATACCAGGTCGCGAGCCGCATCGAAGAGAGAGAGAGAGAGAGAGAGAGAGGACGTCAACTGAAATTGAACCGCGCGTTGCCGATTCACCTCGCGCACACATTTCGTGGCGATCCTGCGGCCTCGAAAAGTTGCGAGACCGACGATGGCCGTTCGACCACGATTTATGAGGTGTCGAAATTGCACGTTGTTTCTGGGTAAAATTTATGGGATCGGCGTCGTACAAGTATCCGATATCCTTGGTATCGGCTTGCCTCCTAGGCACAGGACGAGGCACCTCTTATTATCGTGGCAGGCCAATTTATCGTGCACCTGTCAGCGATCGCGATCTCTTTGATGCCCTCCTTCCCGACCAAGGACCCATCACTATCTCCCCCTTTATCCTGGCGGACGTTAACTTCAAAGGCAACTTTGAAGAATGGTTCCCTGGATTCTCGGGGATGATTGTCGTAAGAAAGGGGTGGAATGTTATTAAAGGGCGATTTGAGGAATTTGGCGTATTCCTCCGACATCGTTGAATCGCCTCCCAAGTTATAATGAAAGAAAACTGCGTCTAATTAACGTTAAGACAAACAACGCGAAAGTGGCCGATAATGAAACTAACTCGATTGCGATCTATGTGCCGATCTTTGTGTTCCCGATATTATTATATTACTCCCCCTACTAATCTATTTATGAAAAACTTTTCTTTTATCTTTGTCGATTTTTATTATCACATTATTTTCATTCTCGCTCGCATCGAAATCGCCGTGAATTTTTTTAGCTCTCGCTTTCTTGTACTCAAAAAAGTTTTATCTTATATCCTATAATTTATTTGTTATTATCAAAAAAATTTATTAGGCATAGAAATTCGAGACATGTTCATTTATACATTATATTCGCTGTACACACACATACAATTCGATATCATTTTGACAACTCTATGTCTATGGTGTGTTGGAGAAAATTTTATTTGCGGAGTACATATATATACAATAATTTCATTTTTACGATTGCCATCGCAAGATTTTCAAGCTCAACGAAAATATTAGCGGTGGCTTTTAATCGTGCGATCGAATGCAAGCCTAAGCTGTTTGAATAATTTTCGATTTTTTTTTTTTTGCAGTGCGAGACGTTTCTCGCGGAGTCGTATATTAATCTTCTAAAGGTGCATTTTCAGCACGTATATGTATTCGCATTATCGCACATCTAACAAGAGAACATGGATCGAGCTCATGTATTAAGAATCTGAATCAATTTTACATTTTTCGCGGTTTTCGTATAAAAACCGGCTCTCGTTTTTCCTCCTTTTTTTTTTTCCCGGCCGCAATCGCCCGCGGAAATTCCGGACAATCGACCGAGACTTATTGCTGTCGCTTTTGAATCGCGCGTACCATTGAGAAGAACATTTCACGTCCGGCTTCGTCGATTGTGTTCGGCCGCTCGCACACTCTCCGGATGCGCCGTAATTGCGTCCATAAAGACCGGAGTTGCTGTTTTGTCTCTGCGCTGCGTGCAGGACGTAATAAAGGAAAAGATCACAGATGCAATAAAGTGGCGGGCCACCTTATAAGCGAGCGACAGGAGAGGACAATGCACTAGATAACGTAGGCAGAACGAATGAAAAGGAAAGAGGCAGGGGGGATAAAGAGAGAGAGAGAGAGAGAGAGAGATGAACGTAAAGAGGCCAAGGTAGCGGACAGAGGGAGGAAAAAAAAATGAAATGAAAAGAAAAGCGGTAGAAACAATATCGAGTGTGCTCCTCCTACCGTTGTACTTCTTTCATTTCCAGCGACGGCACGTAGAGCGCAATTGCTTCGCGAACAAGTGCATCCCTCTTCTTCTCTATCTCTCCCTATACCTTGCCCTTGTCTACCTCTCGCACTTTACTTCGCCAGCCATCGTCTACTCGTCTGTCTATCTCGGTTTGCCGCTCGAGCTACCGGTGTTTCGCAGTGTAGCATCGCGACAATATATATTCCAGGTACTTATGGCGATGGCACATGCTCGTTCTCACCCTTATTGCGAGAAGCACTCTAGCTCTTTCTCTCTCCCCATGATTTTCTCCCTCGGACTTTCCCATCCACCCACGTGCATCCAAGGCGCCCTTCGCTCGCGGGGCGTTCTCCATTCGTATAACCGATATTGCCATCGAGGAGAGGACCTTCCTTCGCTTGCCCCGCGTAGATATTACGAGTATAAAATATTCACAAGCCCCACGCGAATGCGGACACACTACGTACTTGTCATCCCACGGGATGACGACTAGTAACTGCAAAGTTTCAAGTCGTAAAAGACGCAAAATGACAATTTTCAACTATTTTTCGCGGTCGTGTTCCGTCATCAATACTTTATTTCGAATATTTCAAATTAAAGAAAAAAAATGTAATGAAAAATATATAATTAAGATAAATGTGTGAATAAGTTAATTTAAATAAACTACATGTGTCTAGTTGTCTTTAGTTTGCGAAAATTATCGGGGAATGAATTTTTATGAAGAAATTAAGCTAGATTTATTCGTTTCGCAGACATGGATATATTACGCGAATAGAATTGTCTTACTTCCGAGCACAAAGAGCGATCCTTTCAACCGACAGTGAGATTATGGCTTCCGATGCACGCTCCAACGGAACGTCGTCGCCCGAAGTTCCGTTGCTGAGCACGTGCAAAGATTTGCAGAGTAATTCGGATGTGTTTGTCTGTGACGTGAGACCAAATGCAATTTGCATTCGGTATTCATGGAAGAAGACTGCAAACAGACGCTATTTGAAGCATTAATACAAGTCAATTTTACGAATAAACTAATTAATATTTTAGCATGCGAAAATTTTTTATACGCGGTACAATAATGTTTTAAATTATTTTACGCATTCATTGATATTTTTATTCTTATTTATATTTTTAATTTCTTCAACTTATTTAAAATTATATATATATAATATTAATTTTTTGATTTATTTTTTTACAAACTAAAAAAAGTAGTATAGATGTATGTATATGTAATATCTAATATATAAAAGCTTGATTTATAAAGAAAAATACACAAAATGTGTAATTGGCTCCTACAAAAGTAGTTGATAATGATTATTTTCAACGCAATGTGTACGATATTTAATATTGAGAATATAGAACTTGACGAGGATTATTTAATACAATTCAATACAATTTTGTAAGATTTATATTTAGGATTACAAGAAAGTTTCAAGTTTCATATTAAATACACAAATAAATTATTTATAAAAATATTTAAAATAATATCGTCTTCTCGAGTGCAATATCGATGCAAAATCTGGATGCTCAGCTTATCGCGTCATGTCAACGATAAAATTACGTTGACACGATGCCAATTAACGATATTAATACAATGACAATATTAATATGTTGAAAGTGGAGCTATCTAGGATTTCTAATTTAATACTATAATATCATTATCATCATAAATATCGACATATATAAGTTAACCGACCAAACCTCGATCGTTGAGATTTGAAATATCCTATTGCGATATATCTAACACATATTCACGTAATGCGAAATAATTGTAAATTCAATTACGTGTGTTGAAATATTCTCCGTCGCGAAGAATATAATTAGAAAAGATGTGAGGTTCGTAAGAGTATAAGGGAATGAAATTAAAAAAAGATAAAAAGATTTCAAGAGTTAAGAGAAGATTTGAAGTGGAGATATTAAACGAGCACTTTAATTAAGACGAGTCTTAAGAGAATCATGGTTTTATTGAAATTCCTTATCCCTTTACGCTAATAAAGAGTCATAAGTAACAAGATATTCATCGGTGTTTATGCAACTTTTTTTACGCAAAGCGAAGAAATGCCGCGCGGAACATCTGTCGAAAACGAGTGAATCATTCTAGTCAAATTAACGCTCACTTTACACATACACACACACACACATCTACGAAATGTATACGTGTACATTTTATCAAAGCACGTTAGACTCTACTGTAGGTATACATTTAATTACATTTCCTTAGCTCTCCATTCCATCGCCTTCGCTTTTGACCCTAGCACGAGGTAGCCACCGAGTTCGATTCCGGTGATGGTGAAGCCGACTAGGAATGCTAAAGGTCGACGTTCTCACGACCTTTGAACTATTTCGTGTGCGTTTTGCGCTGAACTTCCATGTGTCTAGAGTATCAAGAACGCTTAATCATCTATTAAAGCCGCACCGATCAATATCCAGTGAAAAGTGCCCGTCTCGTGGATATGCTCGAGAATACGGGAGATGTGATATTCAGTATCATCGGTTTTAACTGAAATTGATACCATCGACGGGATCTTTATTTACAAATGCAATTATGAGGCAAGAGTATGAGAAATAATGAATAGGATACAAATCAAATTAAGTTTCTAATTGCGCAGTACAAGGATATTAATTTGGAGGTATATTTAATCAATATTATTTCGTCTCATGAATTATATATCGTAACTTGACGCGAAATATCGCTTCGAATCCGTAAGGTATATTTGAAACGCATTCTTGTTGGGATACACAGTGACGTATCGTAGTCGATATCTTTCGCTTGAGCCGCAGCCATGCTGATCTGATTTTTTTTTTTTTTTTTTTTTTGCTAGCGGTAGTATCGAAGTTAATTGGCCACGAAATGCCGTGCTTAACAGTGAAATATGAGATTCGTTAGATCGAAGAGAGCGAGAAGTGAACCGATTCTTTCCGAGTGCTGTTCGTAACAGCGTCTAGCAAACACAATAAATTTAATCAAGAATTTACGATGATTTCTCATATCAAAACTGTTAATTTATAAACAGATATTATTTCCCGCAATCAACATTATTCCTTACAAAAGTACCACAAATTATACAAATTTATAATATGAAAAGATTGATATACACGTCGAATTATTTATTAATTAGTTGATAGTTGATGATAATCAAGCCTTTCAAGCAATGCAACGAGTAGCAAGATGCGTTTCAAGCCAGTTAATAACAATGACAGCTCTTATCTTGTACCGTGACAGACAACCACGAATTATATATCGTACGGTTTGAGTAAGTTTTAGTATCGATTGCGAACAGCAATGCTGACCATCTTGAAGCTATAAACTATGTACAGCTGTTCATGATTAGTGAATAACGCAGCGCACCGGGAGCCCTTTTCTTATTCACCCTAGTTTCGTGTTGCGGTAATAGTTACTTAAAATTTTATAAATGTTCGTTTGTTCTTACCCGCTTCGTAAAATGTCAGATTTCATTCGAAGTAAAAGAATTTCAGCGCTTTCGATCAATCTTTCAGACGGTCTATTTCTCACGCTTTTATTGCGCGCAGTAGTTTATAGTTGGCAGCTGATAAAAAGTTACGGCAAATCAAATTATCGTTCAACGGAATTTTCAAAATGAAAGAGCCATCAACGAGCCATTTTATTCGTACTACGTCGACGATTATGCTCAACTGTAAACGGAAAGATTAATGCTTTAGCGATATTGAAAAAATAATTATAACAGAATTTATACATAAATTTAATATTGATTACATGATTTTGTAAAAAAAATCTCAACCAATTATTAAATTCAAGATAATAACAATTACAAAGTTATTCTATATTACGTAATAATTATTGTACATTGATTTTACGTAGAAACAAGAATAAGATATCGTTTCATAAAGAAAACTATAGATATGTTAGTAAAGGTAATCGGTATACGGAAATTAATAATATATATCGATTAAAAGAATAAATAACTTACAATTTGACATTTCAGTTTTATCGCAATCAGCGGTTTTATTTATAATTCAAAAATTTTCTCAAAATGATACTTGAGATTATTCCCGGTACGCCAGACAGAACATCTCGAGATTCGATAATGCGGGACAAAAATATTTGGCTGATCCTCAATGAGGACAGACGGTTACCGGACGCGGTCGAGAGGTTAGGTTGCGGATTTAATGAAAATTGTCGACTGACGAATGAAATTTTCATTGCGCTTCTACGAGATGACCCGTGGAAAGTTTTTCCAGCGGATGTACGAGTAAGAACAGAAGGATGGTAGACAAATAAAAAACAGTTGGAGCGAATGAATAATGTTTTGCGGCCAGGAAAAAAATCGTTTACTTTATAAGACCAGGATTAAAAAACGAAATAAAAAAGACTGTCCCGTTCGCGGCCGAGTGCGATCGGTAATTTTCAAAAAACTTGGAATCGCTTGAGGGGAGTTCCTTCCCAGTATCGTTAAATCGTCGAGCGAAAACTGTCGATAAAACAACGGACGCTTTGAACGAATCCGTTTCTCCCCCCCATTTCTCTCTCCCGATTTAATCTAATCCTGTTCCGTATCTGACATCGTTAAGTGATTAAGACTTTCGCTCGCGTCATCGAATCCGAAGATATTTCTCTGCCGAAGCGCGGTGGACGTGAATTGTAATTATTATTTAAATTTCGTTTCCACAAGTCGCGAAAGTTGGCCCGTGAGTACGTCATCCGGAAATGGGGATGTTTTGGAATGGCTGTCGCGGCGTGAACGCGCGCGTGAATCGCGTTGATATGCCCGGAGACAACGGCGCGACATCCTTTACACCGAGTCCTACGTTCCGTTTCAACTTCCTGGGCATGCGGCCAACCGAGATACCCTTTGCAGACCTTAAACGGGGAGAGATCGAACACCCCTTTCGAAACACCCTCCGCGTCTCGAGGGGCTGTACGCGTCTCTGACTCTCTGACCGGTGTTCGCATAGCCGGCGCTCGCCCGTGTATAACTATAATGGCGTTCTTCCCGCGGGGCGTCTGCACGGTGGCACTCTCATCTCGCGGTTTTTGACCTGTCGAGTGCCAAATGACGCTGCACGCAGCCCGATTAATAGCTTTGATAATTGTATCGGGCACCGGGGCAAAAGAAATCGATGCGCGTGCAGCGCCGCGTGACATTGCCATCGCCGAGCACAATAAAGGCCGCTCGCTCAATGCAACTGGTCTACTTCTATTCTTAGATATATCCCGTCATCGACTGACTGACGAAGATGCCAATAGCGTATTGAGAGTAGTGAATGGAACGCAAGCCGGAGTTGATCGTTACAATGAATAAATGTGAAAAATTATCGAATTATTGGATAAATATCGAAAATCACAGGATGCGACGAAAGATTGAAAGCTGTTATCTTAAAATTTATCTCGTAATAATCTCCAGCTCCAAAAGATATTTTATTTATATATTATTTTAATCTTTATTTTAAAGAAAAGTATAACGAATTTATAGAATAAAATAATTTTTTGTTTTATAATGAATGTAACGTAAAAACATGTGCTATTTTTGAAGAGAAAATTGTGAATTTTTTATTGAAACTTATAGAGTGTGTTGTCGAAAGTAACAGAATAAGCACGAAACGAACGCTAGATAGTAAAACGAGTAAATCTCGGGTACTATTTAGATAAGAAATATGCCAGAGCACGCTTCGTACGTGAATATTTACAAGAGCGTTCGAGGGAAAGACCTTCGTAAATTATATTTGCAGTTAATCTGCTCGTCGCGTTAATTTAACATCTACGAAATTCGGAGGGAACCTGGTTAGCTTCCGCGCGCACGGCTCATAAAGACTAATACCAGACGTTGAGGAAAATGCGCTTTATATGGCTAGTCGGACCGTAGAAAAGTGCGCTAGAAACATTTGTGTGTTGTTGTGTTGTCGCTAGATTACGGTCATTGTGTGCGCATTAAGACCCACTACAATTTGTCTTCTTTCCGTGTGAAATTAGCACAAGAGTTACGGCGAGGATGTGCATAGAGAGAGAGACGCCTTCGTAATAATTTTTGTAAATTTCACACCCGGGTTATCTCTCTCTCTCTCTCTCTCTCTCTCTCTCTCTGTCTCTCTTCCCGGAGCTTCATTACTTGGAGCATTCCTGCCGCATTGCATCGCATTGCGTTGCATCGCGCCTCCGGAAACAGTCGCGATTCGCGAAAAAGCAGCGGTGGAGACGGTGACCGATAAAGCTAATGCAACCGAGTTGTATATGACGGATAAAAACGTTCGAGCAATAGATAATAATTATTACACGGTAACGAAGGAAACGGAAGCTCGCGTGCATTCGTGGAAAAACGGATAAGGCGCGCCACGCTGCCCGGCAACACATGCAACTACTTGGCAATGAGTCGCGATAATGTTTATTTCCGTCCGTGAAAGTGCACTAATGATGCATTAATGCTTGGCCTGAAATACGAGGGCTGTTTTTATTTTTTTTCTTAATGCTCATGACCACATTGGGTTTTTTTTTTTGTTTTTTTTTTATTGCGAACAAGAGATTTTGTTGATACTGAACTTATTACCTTAGAGTATATACCTTATTTAATGTGTAATTCTAATATACAATTACATATTATTGTAAAATATTTTTTATTACACACACACACACACACATATTTCTTTTATATAATATTATTTCTTATAATATTATATTACAAAAATATTCTGATCGTAAGAAGAACAGTATTCACACAAAAAGATGTGATTAGCCCTTACGGTACCGGTCGGATAGTAGCTGGAGTGACACGATGATCGATGCGAGATTCTCAACATTATGCAATTCAAACGACAATATCCTCTTGAAGTTTTATGCGCATGAGTCACAAAGATATTTTTTCGACACGCGTATCTCTATATAATCCGCAATTGTTCCAAAGAATCTTTTTTAATATTACTAACTTTTTTAATATTACACATTTTGTTTCTAGTATTATGTCAAGTGATAAGTCCCCGAAGAAATGGAACTTCCGGCGTTCAAACTTCAGGTAGTTGTTGGAATATTTTTTTTTTACCTTTCCGGTTGCAGAGTACGCGACTTAATGCGTCGGGTCCCCGGTATCGGCTTAAGCCACTCGCATTATTCATAGATCAGATGTAGATCGGTATATTTATAATACATGAGCGTGACAGCTAATCAGCTACGTAAGGGACGTCATAAAACGTCGAGATAATAATGGAAAATGCATGCCTTGTATACTTGCGACCGGCTTATACGCCGAGTATGCGGCGCGCGCGCCGCGCGGGAGAGAACTTTACGAGAATTTCTAGAAGAAGAATGCTTAACGACTCTCTATTCTGAAACGTTATCTTCACGCGAGACATTAATGAAAATGAATCTAATGTCGAGTTAATGGTACCTTTTTAGGTAATTAGAGCCATCGTTTTTTAAAATGAGATGTGCGCTCGCGTGGCGTCATCGATCATCTCGTTTAAAAAGCATTATGCGATATATTTTCTTTAGCAAATTAAATCACGAATTATATTCAACATTATGCGAAATATAATTTTTCTACCAAGGAAACATCTAATATACAGGGTGATCCTCGTAACGGTCGCCACGATTTTTAAGGCACTTACAATAATCTGACATAAAAAAGTTTCAAACAAAAGTTGTGTGGCTTCAAAGGGGCCATAAGATGGTGACAATAATTTCACCTCGGAAAATCATTTGAAGGTCACGTGAAGGTCAACTTTAAAATCTTAAATGGAAACTCCCATTTTTTATTTAGCATTCTTGTAGCTGACATCGAGAGCTTTCCAAAACACTATAATAAAGTATTTTTTCATTAAGTACTTTTTGAGTTATTTTATATTTTAATCTGACATATTTTGATATAAAAAATTAAATATCTCGTAAAATATTTAGTTTTTGATAATCTTACCGTAATACTTCTATGTACAGAATAATGAGACAAATCAATTAGTATAAAAAAAAAAAATTGTTTTTAAGAAAATTATTTACAATGTATTTTTTTAAACAGTTATTTGTTTTTTTTGGCACTAATTAATTTGTCTTATTATTCTGTACATAGAAGTATTACGGTAAAATTATCGAAAACTGAATATTTTACGAAATATTTTATTTTTTATATCAAAATATGTCAGATTAAAATATAAAATAACTCAAAAAGTACTTAATAAAAAAATACTTTGTTATAGTGTTTTGGAAAGCTCTCGATGTCAGCTACAAGAATACTAAATAAAAAATGAGGGTTTCCATTTAAGATTTTAAAGTTGACCTTCACATGACCTTCAACTGATTTTCCAAGGTCAAATCATTGTCACCATCTTATGGCCCCCTTGAAGCCACACAACTTTTGTTTGAAACTTTTTTATGTCAGATTATTGTAAGTGCCTGTATAATTCAAAGTGTTATTTTCAAAATTCAAATTTCGATGTTCGTTTCAATTAATGTAATACTTTGAATTTTCGAGAAAAAGATATACTAATTGAGCTTTTGTCCATCTAATTAATTTCCGAAAATAGCATAATCGTTTCGCTCTGAATGCATTTTGGTAACAATTGTTAATCAGAATCGTGTTAACCGCTGTTAATTATAGGCGCAGAAATTATTTATCGCGTAATAAGACTTGTAGCATAGCGCTCTATATAGGAACTTCGCGTATGATGGGGCAACTATTGTGAACAAAATTTGTGGCTGCGCGAACAAGAACATTATCCTATAATAGGTAAACGTTATTACGCGATGTAATTATGTAAGTAAGTAAGTAATTAAATCGTGATTAGCTAGTCACCGTCTTAGATTAACAAAGTTTTGCCGCTTGACGGCCCATCGGAAACGCGTTTAGCGACCCGGGCGTTATTATGCATAGATCCAAGATAATCAATTTCTTCCGCGGGCGTAAAGTACACGTGATCTTCCCTCGTAAACTTTGCGAGAGAACGGCGAATATTTTTTACGCGGAACGATATTCCAAATTGCCGCCGTTATTCCAAGCAAGCCTGTCATGCAACGTATAGATGCACATTGAGAGGGACGAGTGCCGGATGCAATAACAACGTTCAACTAATATTCGTCGGGACCGAGAACGCGAGATATTTCGAACAGCGTTCCATTTCGTGAAAATGAAGAACGGCCGACATAACTTACGCGGGGATGGGAAGGGAAAAGAAAATCGTGGTTTACAATTCAAATGGAGCAAAATCGTCGTACGAGGTATGCACCGGTGAAATACATCGCCGCGTAATGGAAATACTTTGCGCCGGTTCGTGTCGCGGTAATGTCCGTGGTATGGCCGGAAAACTCTTGTTTCTTTTTTTCCTTTTCTTTTTTTCTTCTTCTTCTTCTTCTTCCCGCCATGAACCGCACCCGCTCTCCTGGTCTTCGTCGTCGACGAACCACCGCAATCCCGCGGATAGGGGGTGGTTATGGGTTACGGGTACCTTCAACTCCGAATACTCCGATTGCCGCAGCTCCTCGGTACTCACCGCGGATTATTACTGCCAATAAGGGCAAAAAGTGAAACGTCCTCGACAGTGGGAATGTAACTTCCGTTTCCAGCTTACCGAAATACCGCAGTGGACTGCCGCTTCCCGCATACCGTATCCTTCGCGATGTCTACCCAAATTTTTTGCCTTCGGAAACATTTATTGGGTGATTGCGTAAGTTCGTGTCCGATTTAAATATAAACTTCAATAGATTATATTTTAGAGATAACACTTTTATTAATCAATTATATAGTCTCCATTCTTTTCTGCAATGGTTTTCCAACGATCTATAAGCTTGTCGATTCCATTTTTGAAGAAAGAACTTGGTTTTTCTTGAAAAAAGTTTATAAGATGGTTTTCGACAGCTTCCTCGGAATTGAGATTCTTGCTATTTAAACTGTTCTGCAAAGACCGGAACAGGTAAAAATCTGAAGGCGCAATATCTGGAGAATATGGCGGGTGCTGCAGAATTTCCCATTGCAACTCCTGCAGTTTTCCTTTCAGTTATTCCTTTTAGTCAGGAGATGCGGCACCCACGTATCAAGCTTGGAAATGTATCCAAGCTTTTTTAAATGACGAAAAGCGGTTGAATTATCGATGTTCAGCCTCTCAGCAATATCCTCAGTTGTAATCCTTGGATTTCTTTCCACTAAGGCATGCACAATGTCATCATCGATGCCAGAAGGCCGTCCAGAGCGGGGTTGATTCTCCATGTTGAAATCACCATTTCGAAATCTGCCAAACCACTTTTTGACTGTTCGGAGAGCAGGAGCGCGGTCCAAATAAACGCTTTGAATATTTTTTTCTGCAATCCCAACATTCACGCCTTTCCGAAATTCATATAGCATTACATGGCGCAAATGCACCTTTCGTTCTCCATTTTTAATGATTTCTCTTATGCACAAATGGACTTATCTGAACAATGTCTGACGCTAAATTGACATAAGACAACGTCATCTATTCGGTGTAAGCAACAATTACCACACGAAAACAATAGAACTCCGCCATGCGGTAACTTAATGCCATCTATGAAAATCGGGCACGAACTTATGCAATCATCCAATATATGTCGCATTTCTAGATAGCCATAATTTTCTCTATTATATAATTCTTAATTGCATAGAAAAAAATATTTTTTTTACACTAAATACTAAATTGCAATTGTAGAAATTGTTTCGTGCTAATAAATTAAACAATCTCAATAAAAATTAAACTTTATTAAGAATTTAAAGCGGAAAATGTATTATTTATACACTTGTCCATATCTGTATGACATTATATATGTCATTTGATGATTCTTAGAAATAGTAAAAGATTATCTAATTAGTATCAAATATATAATAATATATTGTCGCAAGATATAGGCATCATTTACTTTAACTCACCGTCAGATAATATCGTCACGCTTATGTATATTGAATGCTATGTGAAGAATGCTACAGGCGTGCTCTATATAAGCATCGCCTCGTTAAGAATGTAATCACAATAATTTCGCAATTACCGTAAAATCACGCTACATCCGCTCGAACGATCTTCTCGGCGACGGTTGGATTTCTATAACGGTTACGGGCAATTAGGAGACGCAACGAGCGGAATAAACATCAGAAGGACGCACGGGGACACCTCTCCTACGTGTGTCTACTCTGAAATAGCCGCGTTTTCATTTTCGTTTCTTTTCGCAGAGAAAGAGAGAGAGAGAGAGCACACGTCTTCGTTATTTGTTCGTCTGTTTACGCGACTTTTCCAGCATGCGCGACGGCCTGGATACACGCTAAAACAAATTTGCGAAGCTGCACACACATACACAGGACTTGGCGGTGATTGTCAAAGATGGCAGCGAAGTAGCGGGAGAGTTCGGGCACAAGCGGAGGGAGGGGGGGGGGCCCGACTTGTTTGGACGTAGCGTACTTTCGTTCCCTTTGTTTTTTCCACGATTCACGAGCGTGCAGACCTCTTCCAGACAGCTTTTACGAGCGTTGCATGCAACATACCCTGCAGATACGATGTAGACGCTCTGAACGGCGGATCGCTTGAATTCAAAAGAATAGCCGGTGCGTGTCCGCCGTCTTTTCGTACCGTGAAAACGATTTTCGGTAGGTATTTTTACGGCCGCGGAGAGGCTCTTAAGTATAAAAACGGCTACATACGCGCGGGCGCGATATTAGCTCTTTAACTGCCTGTGAAATTCTTTTTTAGAGTCTTCCTTCCCATGGCGCCGCATTAAGCGCCGTTACTCCGTACCTTCGCTATATTTGGCACAGTAGCTTTTTCAATAATGTCGTAATGGTACGTCACATTAAAACGTGCTTTCTTGACCATAGAATTTTTGATAAAAAAAACTTTATATATACGTATCTTATTATACGATATTATCATTTCAAGAATTTTCGCAAATATTAATTCCCATAGAAAAAGAAACTTATAAAGAAAGATTATATTGGATGATTGCATAAGTTCGTGCCCGATTTTCATAGATGACATTAAGTTGCCGCATGGCGGAGTTCCATTGTTTTCGTGTGGTAATTGTTGCTTACACCGAATAGATGACGTTGTCTTATGTCAATTTAGCGTCAGACATTGTTCAGATAAGTCCATTTGTGCATAAGAGAAATCGTTAAAAATGGAGAACGAAAGGTGCATTTGCGGCATGTAACGCTATATGAATTTCGGAAAGGCGTGAGTGTTGGGATTGCAGAAAAAAATATTCAAAGCGTTTATTTGGACCGCGCTCCTGCTCTCCGAACAGTCAAAAAGTGGTTTGGCAGATTTCGAAATGGTGATTTCAACATGGAGGATCAACCCCGCTCTGGACGGCCTTCTGGCATCGATGATGACATTGTGCATGCCTTAGTGGAAAGAAATCCAAGGATTACAACTGAGGATATTGCTGAGAGGCTGAACATCGATAATTCAACCGCTTTTCGTCATTTAAAAAAGCTTGGATACATTTCCAAGCTTGATACGTGGGTGCCGCATCTCCTGACTGAAAGGAATAAGCTGCAGGAAAATTGCAGGAGTCGCAATGGGAAATTCTGCAGCACCCGCCATATTCTCCAGATATTGCGCCTTCAGATTTTTATCTGTTCCGGTCTTTGCAGAATAGTTTAAATGGCAAGAATCTCAATTCCGAGCAAGCTGTCGAAAACCACCTTACAAACTTTTTTCAAGAAAAACCAAGTTCTTTCTTCAAAAATGGAATCGACAAGCTTATAGATGGTTGGAAAACCATTGTAGAAAAGAATGGAGACTATATAATTGATTAATAAAAGTGTTATCTCTAAAATATAATTTATTGAAGTTTATATTTAAATCGGGCACGAACTTATGCAATCACCCAATATTACCATAAAACGAAATTATATTACTTGAGAAATAAAATCATATCAAAATAATTTATCAATTTATTTTTGTTTTAATTTTTATTACATATTATAAAAATATTTCGCGTATATCAAAATACATCTGTTTTTAGTACATAGAATTTTTCTGTGACGTTTAAAAACCCTATGTCTGTTTATCTCAAGATGAAACTCGACAATTCCCAAGCGAGCTGCCATATGCTGGCGGACATGTATACAAGCCAGTTTTGGAATTTCGTCGCACGACTGGTTGTTTCGAGATTTTTTTTTTAACACGTAGAATACTCTCAGATGCACAGTTCGAAGTTCAATCGCATCAGATTTGTTTCACAAAGTCCTTTTGCCGCGTCCGGCGGTATACGTTTGCGACACTGATAGCGTACGCCCTCTCAACCGTATAACATATCAAAGGAAAAGGGATCGCGTCGCATTCGCGTAACACGAATTCGAAATGGAGGATAAAGAGAAGAAATCGGCAAACTCGTATTACACGGAAGATATGGAAAATCAAATTGCGTAAAATGATTTGGAAGATTGAGTAAAGACTTTCGATCTATTTATATCTAATATCGTCGTTTATATACACAAAATTATGTTTTCACATGCTATAAATCCCGCATATGTTTTAAATTGTACATCGTGTAATTTTATCAAAAAATTAAATCTTTCAAATTATTATATAATTATAATTATACCAACGTAAAAGATGATGTTATTTATATTATAATTGCATCATTGTTTCGCTCGCGCTGAGGCTGCACTTGTAACACTTCATAGTTAACATATTTACTGGACTGAAGAATTTCATATTGCTTTTTATGGGATGTTTTTAGCGTTCCGCTGAGGCGTACAAACGTAATAATTAAGTATTCCAGTTTCGGGATGGCGCACTTTATGCGGGAATGAAATATAGCCTGCGCTCGACTGGTTAAAGTAAAAAAATAAATGTATTGAGAGGCCGACATATATTCTTCCATAATCGGCGGCTCTCACAGTACTCTTCTGCGAAAGCACGAGATTCTGCGGTAAATCTTATGAGTTAAAATATTTTCTCTTTCGATGTCACGTGAAATTTCCGAAGAATTCATTATCTGGGCAAATCGAATAAATGAAGAATTATCGCATTTCTTATGCATATATTGACTTTGTGTTTATTTAAGTGTATATATAATATTATAACTGTCATTTTTTTTTATCAAAAAGTTTTTTCCGTTAATTATTTGAATAAAGTTTTGCCGCTGCTTGAAATTAAGAAGAACACAATGTTTCATAAAATAAACTATTAAGAGCGCACATTTTTACGTAAAACAATCCACAGCGTTATTTAGCTCGAGGATATCTCGAATCAAATTTTAACCGGTCTTTCAATGAAAAAAAATAACACGGACAATATAGTACATATATATATACTACCTTTTTTTCCACACCGAGCTTTGGAATAAAAGCGTAATGTGTCGAGTTTGTCGTGCGGTAGTTATCACATTGCGAAATATGTGAGCGATTTCATGTATTTGGTGTCGCGACGCCTCGTCGAGCAGCGATTCCCGTGGCGACTCGCAAACTATTGTATTTTTCGCGCGCTCACGCTCGCGTTCTGAAAATTAACGATGAACCTCGCATTTAGCCGTGTAATTATCCTATGCGTGGCCGCGGGAAAAAAATGTCGCGCGATTTTATCTGCGAAAGTGGTGTTGCGAGAATAAAGCTAAAAGGAGGGGGGGGGGGGGGGGATAGAGAGGCGCGAGCGAGAACACCGGAAGAAACGGCGGGGCGCGGTGAGACGAGTGAGGCATTTATGGAAAATCATAATCGGTTAGACTGTACACCGTGTATACTACAACGTTGTTCGGACTTTGACGGGGGGAGGGGGAGGAGGAGGCTTCCTCGGCTCCGACGCGGCGCCACGGAATCCGTGGAAGAAAAAAAAATGACAGGTTTGCGCGGCCGATGCGTAAATGCGATGGAGTCACGCGAGCACGCGCGCCTACGCAATTCGCCGAACGTCTCGTTGAGCTTTCACGGGGCGAGTAGCTATGCTTGGCAATCGCAAAAACGAGCTGTTCCTGCCATTGCGGCGACGAGACCCCCCCCGAATACTTCGATCGGTCGTGAAAACGACCCTTTGAACTTCGTCGGCGGCGGTCTGCCGCGCTACAGTATCCGGGCTAAGGGTGAGCTCGTTGTTAAGGGCATGTTCTGAGGGGATGATGCGGTTGCGCAATGATATTGCGTGATATTCTTGTTAAGAACGAAACGAAAATTTGACTGTTCTAAGAATAATACTCGATATTTAGAGTTAATTTTTACTGCTACTTAATTAAGAAATATTTTTGCAAGACTTTATTAATAAGACTAGCGTTGCGAACATTCTACAATCGAGTATGTCATTCTCAAAATAGCTCAAGATGTTTAGTTTCAAAAACCTTTTTAAGATCGATATACTAGTTTTTATATACAGGGTGTCCCATTTTAATCTCCTCAGGCAAATATCTCAAAAACTAAGCCCGGAAGAGAAAAATGTTTCAGACAAAAGTTGTTTGGTTTCGAGGGGGCTATAAGATGGTGACAATGATTTGACCTTGGAAAATCATTTGAAGGTCATGTGAAAGTCAACTTTAAAATCTTAAATGGAAACCCCCATTTTTTATTTACTATTCTTGTAGCTGACATGGAGAGCTTTCCAAACCCTCTATAATAAAGTATTTTTTGATTAAGCACTTTTTGAGTTATTTTATATTTTAATCTGACATAATTTGATATAAAAAATTAAATATCTCGTAAAATATTTAGTTTTTGATAATCTTACCGTAACACTTTTATGTACAGAATAATGAGACAAATCAATTAGTATAAAAAAAAAAATTGTTTTTAAGAAAATTATTTACAATGTATTTTTTTAAACAATTATTTGTTTTTTTTTGGCACTAATTAATTTGTCTTATTATTCTGTACATAGAAGTATTACGGTAAGATTATCGAAAACTGAATATTTTACGAAATATTTTATTTTTTATATCAAAATATGTCAGATTCAAATATAAAATAACTCAAAAAGTACTTAATGAAAAAATACTTTATTATAGTGTTTTGGAAAGCTCTCGAAGTCAGCTACAAGAATACTAAATAAAAAATGGGGGTTTCCATTTAAGATTTTAAAGTTGATCTTCACATGACCTTCAAATGATTTTCCAAGGTCAAACCAATGGTACCATCTTATGGCCCCCTCGAAACCAAACAACTTTTGTCTGAAACATTTTTCTCTTCCGGGCATGGTTTTTGAGATATTTGCCTGAGGAGATTAAAATGGGACACCCTGTATATCTGCGTCTCTTATTAAAATGTATATCTTAAAATAAAAAATGCATTATCTTCCAGATAAATGTTCGTTATTGAAAAAAATGCCATAATTATCATTTCTCATTTTAAAGCCTATTTGTACAAATATGTTTCGTTCTAATTTAATTTATATACAATACTTAGCGAAAGAAATGCGAAACCCGACTGCGGAATTAATTAATGATTATATTGAAAAGAAGACAGAAGCCAATTATTTCCGTATTATATTATTGCAATATTATGAAGGTTGCTATTAATTTATATTTACTTTGAATTTTATTCATCTTATCGCAACAATATCTTTCTAAATTTATCATGTTAATCGAACAAGAATATCGGGCAATTTTGTGACGACTTAATTCACAAGTATTACTAAATCGGTCAGAGCTTAATGCATGTTTATTGATTGCGAGGATACAGATAGATTTCGATAAATCCTATCATATATATGTATACGCATATTAATCCTTTCGTAATGGGTTTCATGAGAAAATCAATCCAAAACCGCGATACTGCTTCGACATTCAGAGAGAATCCATTCATAAAATATCAACTTGATACATATATGCGCGCATACTAAATAACAGTTAATTTTACTCCGCCGGTTTTACATGATGCAATATAAATCGGATAGTCTGCTAAACGATATCGTATGTACGGTGTGTGTATGTGCTAGGCATGCACACGGATAAGCAAAGTGCAATTGTTCATCTAGTTTCGGAGGACGCATTAAATATTTTATATTTATTTATTACGCAAATATAGAACATCCTGTTTTAGCAATGCCCGCGGCGGGTTGATTCGTATGCCGATTGTAATAGTCATGAGATTGAATCAGCGAGACATTAATATGTCAAAATACATAATGTACGCAGCCTAAATGGAGCATTAAATATGAGCGGCTTTCCTAGGTAAACGTCAGCGGACACGAAAGAATGTCAATCCGTCTGTTTAACAATTATGTAAATTGCATTTGGATTAGCAATTTAAAAATTATTTTTTTTTTTAAATTATATTTTTTTGATGCTATTTTTTCGTGTTTAGATATATTTATTACTTACATTAAAATCATTAAAATCGTAAATATGCTAGTTTTAAATGCACATCAGAAAACTTTACTCTCCAATAATTTTTCAAAATTATCATTTTTTATTAAGAAGTATAATGGAGAGAGTATGAATTCTCCTAATAGATATTTGTCATTTTAAATAAAAAAAAAAAAAAAAAAAACATGCACACACACACACATATATATGACAAAGGCAAAGTTTTCAAATGTATGATTAATCTAATCTTTTCCGTAGCCTTATAGTGATGCTTGATGAAATATCGACCATTGAAGGCACTCAATATTAGATACGCGGATACGTCAATTCAATGAGCTGAACCGCCCTTAATGTACGATGTATCGAATTCCGTTGGCGAAAAATTCACTTCCGTATCGTCGAGACCGAATATCTCGTTATCGTCGTTTCATCGATGAAACGGCTGGCATCATCGTTCGCGAGATCTCGAATGGGAGAAGAGCGGTGGAAGAAGTGGGAGGGGGTAGGAAATGCGTAGAGGATTCTGCAAGTGAAGCGGGATGAAGATGAGTGGACAAAGGGATCTTTTAGGCAAATGAAGGACGAGGGAACGATACCGAGAGGGAGGCCCGCGGCAAAAGAGAAATGGGATAGGCGATTTGTGAAGGGAATGCGAAGAGGAGCTCGATGGCCATATACCGCGTGCCTGCATTTTTTAGACCGTAAATAAAGCGTACATTCCCTCGCTCACCAATACCTCTCGAAAGCGATCTTACTCGTACCTCTTGAGATTAATGTGGTTCTCAAATAGATAAATCCCATCCTGATCGTTTTCATGTGGTTGCGCAAGTTTTAGTAATTATATCTGAATTTGGTCAGAAATATCCTCACGATAATTATAAACAACTGTAATTAAAAATTTTTCT
This sequence comes from Polyergus mexicanus, assembly GCF_030449975.1. NCBI lineage: Eukaryota > Metazoa > Arthropoda > Insecta > Hymenoptera > Formicidae > Polyergus > Polyergus mexicanus. The sequence continues at coordinate 7,296,910 of NW_027223327.1, read as the reverse complement.
CTATACTGCGTTAAATATTTATGGAGATTTTGGATATTAAAGTAAAAGAAAGTATAATAAAATATATAATAAAAATAATAAATAAATCAAAAGATCAATATGGGATAATTGTTAGTAATTAGGAAAGTTAGGAAAGTTTTAGTAATTATATCTGAATTTGGTGAGAAATATCCTCACGATAATTATAAACAACTGTAATTAAAAATTTTTCTCTATACTGCGTTAAATATTTATGGAGATTTTGGATATTAAAGTAAAAGAAAGTATAATAAAATATATAATAAAAATAATAAATAAATCAAAAGATCAATATGGGATAATTGTTAGTAATTAGGAAAGTTAGGAAAGTTTTAGTAATTATATCTGAATTTGGTGAGAAATATCCTCACGATAATTATAAACAACTGTAATTAAAAATTTTCCTCTATACTGCGTTAAATATTTATGGAGATTTTGGATATTAAAGTAAAAGAAAGTATAATAAAATATATAATAAAAATAATAAATAAATCAAAAGATCAATATGGGATAATTGTTAGTAATTAGGAAAGTTAGGAAAGTTTTAGTAATTATATCTGAATTTGGTGAGAAATATCCTCACGATAATTATAAACAACTGTAATTAAAAATTTTCCTCTATACTGCGTTAAATATTTATGGAGATTTTGGATATTAAAGTAAAAGAAAGTATAATAAAATATATAATAAAAATAATAAATAAATCAAAAGATCAATATGGGATAATTGTTAGTAACTAGGAAAGTTAGGAAAGTTTTAGTAATTATATCTGAATTTGGTGAGAAATATCCTCACGATAATTATAAATAACTGTAATTAAAAATTTTCCTCTATACTGCGTTAAATATTTATGGAGATTTTGGATATTAAAGTAAAAGAAAGTATAATAAAATATATAATAAAAATAATAAATAAATCAAAAGATCAATATGGGATAATTGTTAGTAACTAGGAAAGTTAGGAAAGTTTTAGTAATTATATCTGAATTTGGTGAGAAATATCCTCACGATAATTATAAATAACTGTAATTAAAAATTTTCCTCTATACTGCGTTAAATATTTATGGAGATTTTGGATATTAAAGTAAAAGAAAGTATAATAAAATATATAATAAAAATAATAAATAAATCAAAAGATCAATATGGGATAATTGTTAGTAACTAGGAAAGTTAGGAAAGTTTTAGTAATTATATCTGAATTTGGTGAGAAATATCCTCACGATAATTATAAATAACTGTAATTAAAAATTTTCCTCTATACTGCGTTAAATATTTATGGAGATTTTGGATATTAAAGTAAAAGAAAGTATAATAAAATATATAATAAAAATAATAAATAAATCAAAAGATCAATATGGGATAATTGTTAGTAACTAGGAAAGTTAGGAAAGTTTTAGTAATTATATCTGAATTTGGTGAGAAATATCCTCACGATAATTATAAATAACTGTAATTAAAAATTTTCCTCTATACTGCGTTAAATATTTATGGAGATTTTGGATATTAAAGTAAAAGAAAGTATAATAAAATATATAATAAAAATAATAAATAAATCAAAAGATCAATATGGGATAATTGTTAGTAATTAGGAAAGTTAGGAAAGTTTTAGTAATTATATTTGAATTTGGTGAGAAATATCCTCACGATAATTATAAACAACTGTAATTAAAAATTTTTCTCTATACTGCGTTAAATATTTATGGAGATTTTGGATATTAAAGTAAAAGAAAGTATAATAAAATATATAATAAAAATAATAAATAAATAAAAAGATCAATATGGGATAATTGCACCAATAAATAAAAATACACTATATATATATATATAATAATTAGTAAAGATAATAATTAACATCTTGATCTGTACGTGATTTGGCATGCACAACCGTATGCGTACCTTAACGTTCATCGATGCATCTTCCAATAATTGCCGCACATGCAATTATGTATACGGTGTACGCAGCTAAGCTGTACACAGCCCAAACAAATGCAATCGCTAATAACGCAGCTGGAGTTGGAGCACGCTTGTATCTGATGCATATAGTAGCTACGCCGGTAATAGCTGTTCCATCGCCGTTCCTAGTAATTGCAGTTCGAAAGCGGATGTCAAAGCTCGCCGATATAACGCTCACGGTACAACGTAAGTGTATCGGTGAACTGAAGAAGCATTGTTACGGTTCACACGGAAGAGCCCGGAGACACCGTGAGTAGACAGCACAGAGCATATAGAGGCCGAATGGATGGCGGTGATGGATGGCCTTGTGGCCTCGGGCACCATTAACACCCCGTTGGAGCAGTGAAACGCGAGGCGGAAGGGCCCAAACTGAAAGCTATACTCTCGACTGCACCGTGGAAAATCTGGGCTCTTTGTTTCCTCGCGGAACGCTTGCGCCTCGCGCAAGAAACCACGGCTGGTTCTTGTGTTAACATGAGGGTCGGAGTCAAAGCTGATCGGCTCAAATACGACTAATCGATACCGTCCACGAGGCTGTTGGCTCTACGAAATCGTTGTGTATATAATGGAGACAGTGGTTCTTGCTGCTTTGAATGCCTTCGTGAAATGCCTTTTTTCTATATAATTGATCTTATTCAAATTTATTTTTATTTCAGCGAACGTAAGGTTTACAGAATCTATTGTTTACATGATCGAGTAAAGTAAACGGGGAAAGGGATGGAGTCGGGAAAAATACAAGTAAATTAATGAGTAAATTATTATGAAAGAATGTCGGAAACAGGAAAGCTGTGTTTTGGCGTGAAAATGGTAATATTTTGCACAAAACTACATAATACCGCATTGAACGAGATAGAGCGAAAACAATGAAAGCTCATCAAGTTAGTAAATTAAAGCGCGCATAATGCGAATTCACGGTTGAATTTTTCAGAAAATTTTGCTTCATCACCGTACGATATATACGTGCATCTTTTTTTTTCTTGTTGTAAATGTTAAAAACGTAAACGATTATAAAGTAGTTAAAGCCTTTGTCGGGAAAATGTACAAAATTATTTACTTGCAAAATGTGAAATAATGATGCGATATACGCGACGAGAGATAAAACAATGAAATAAACGTTAGCTGCGCAGCCAACTGTATTTCAGTTTTGATCATTCGATATTTTAATAAATCAAAATAATAACCTTTTAATTATGAAATATTGCATATGTTAAACGTTTGTAAATTTAATCTTCTAATTCCAAAATTATCACTTTCGAAAATATTATGATTGATATTGCCTGTTTATAATAATTGTAAAATTTATTTTTTTCTTTTGAACAATTTTTATATTTAAAAAAATAACGATGTTATATGTATTCTCTGATTATTATATTTTAACAATCTCCTCAAATTCTTTCGCGCGGTCTTAATTTAGATTATAGGAACGGAGAGAATATGCTGATTGCCGTTCTTCGATCGACCAATTATCTTTGGGCAGGCCGATAAATAATCACCGTTTGATACGCGGCGCCGTTTCATCCGGTCCGCCATAATTCGTCCGTCGTTTTTGCCAAGAGCGGGCCAAGAATGTCGCCTATTCTTCATCTCCCACCTACATAGCCTATACCGACGACACGTAGAAACATTGTGCGATCATTTGTAACGACTTGGGAAAAATAAGAAGACCCGTGTTGATACTCAACGCATGTTGACCGCGCCACTAATGAGCTATCATTAAGGTCCGACGGTTTGACAGGTCCCAAAACCGGCGCTGCGGTTTATAAGACGGCGCAAACTCGTTTCCCGTGGTTCGTATCGTATGTGTTTACCAAGCGTTTACCTGCCGTTGTGTGATTTCGGTCTCTACCGGCCCACCGAACTGCTACACCGAAGCTTGACTAAACCACGCGGTCGGATTCTAGCTCGCTGGTACTGACGGCTTAATTAATTCCGAGTGAGAAACACGTGCGCGAGATAGAGATGAAACTCCGGCGTAACCTAGATACAGTTTGGACCTAGCTCGGACGCGTTAACAAATTGCGTTTGCGTGAAAGGTAAGACGGGACTGGACTGTAATTCCGCTAACTCAGGCGGGCAGAATGGTGCGCTTTTGGCCGAAATCTTAGAGATTTATCGCAATCTAGTTAGGGATTAGCAGCGTCACCAATACATGTATTAACAAAGGATATAATAAAAATGCTATATTTTAAATAACATTGATGAATCAAGAAATATGAATATACTGGGTGGCCCATTTTAATCCATCCACTCGAATATCTCAAAAACCAAGCCCGGAAGAGAAAAATATTTCAAACAAAAGTTGTGCGGCTTCAAGGGGGCCATAAGATGGTGACAATTATTTGACCTTGGAAAATCATTTGAAGGTCATGTAAAGGTCAACTTTAAAATCTTAAATGGAAACCCCCATTTTTTATTTAGTATTCTTGTAGCTAACATCAAGAGCTTTCCAAAACACTATAGTAAAGTATTTTTTCATTAAGTACTTTTTGAGTTATTTTATATTTTAATCTGACATATTTTGATATAAAAAATAAAATATTTCGTAAAATATTCAGTTTTCGATAATCTTACCGTAATACTTCTATGTACAGAATAATAAGACAAATTAATTAGTGCCCAAAAAAACAAATAATTGTTTAAAAGAATACATTGTAAATAATTTTCTTAAAATCAATTTTTTTTTTTTTTTATGAATTAGATTGAAAGATACTCTAGTGTTAAAATTAAGAATATATATATATAAAAGCAATAAATGAAATAACTTAAATACTTAACTTAAATATTTAATTAAATACTTTTAATTTCTTTTAAAATAATTGTATGTTACAAGGTTTCCTAGGCACGTATGACGTAATAATACATAATTTGGATATGGGCCCGATCATGTATGTATTCGGAAGCAATGAGAACGATAACTGTAACAGTGTGTTAATCCCCACTATATCAGGGGCCGTTTGTAAATCGGTTTGCGATAATATCCAGGATTAGGCGTTTCCGGTTTAAGGACTAACCGTGAAAACAAGAATTAAGCTTCGCTTCTCCCGGTTTCCATCCGCTGACGTGATTTTGGTGTGGTGCAAAGGACGCCACGCCAAAATCTGACATAGCCACGTGTTTGGATGCCGCCCGTTTGTACTGACTTGGCTTAATTAAGTCAGAGTGAGAAACACGTGCCGGGGACAGAGAGGGAGCTCATCCCAGGGATGTTGCATGGTACTTCTCTCTGGCGCCTCTGCTTTCTTTACGCTCTCTCGCCTCAGCTCCAACACTCAGGAAAATCCAAGAGAAAGAGGGAGACGAATGTAGCGCCGCAAGAAAGGGACCAAATATTTATAGACTCTGTCTATGTTCGAAAATTTATGGGTGCTCTAGCCGTCTTAGCCGCCTTCTATGAAAAAGAAAAAAAACGGAAGTAAAGAGTTTCGTGCGTTTATTGTCTTTAAATGCACCGTGGAGGGCAACCTGAAGTATAATACGTCGTGTTTCTCGTTACGTAAAAAAAATCCACCTCTTTGATGGAACAGAATGAATTCATTAACTAGAATAAAGTTTCTTACTGTATATGTAGTGAAAAGGTAGTAATAGATATCGAATTAATAAAAAAATATATTTTTTAAATAGAATTATTATTTATATTAATTATAAGAGACAAAATATGTCTTATATTTACCTATAATATTTACCTATAAGAAAATTATTTCATCTTTAATTATATCATTTTTCAAGATGTTTGGAAATGTTGATTTTAAAAATGACATAAAACATTTATTCCATCTTATATTAAAGTACGTGCTAATTAATGTTTTTTTTTTTTTTTTTTAAGGAAACTTTTTATTAAATTGGAAAAATGGTATCTCTCTTTTCTAGTCTGTATTTTGTATATCATATATATTATATTTCTCTAAGTATAAAAGTGTAATGAGACAAAAGTATTATTTAATGTATGTATCATTTTACACATAGAAAATATTAATTTAATAAATTAAATTTAATGAATTCAATTTCCATTATAAATATTAGCGTATCTTTATAATTGAAAGAGACAGAGAAAGAGAAAGAGAGCGTCCGGTTAATTCTATTCGTCTATTAATTATACAAGCAACGGTTCTCAGAATCAGTAAAAATTTTAATATTTTAGTTACACAGAGTGGGAAATTTATACGTTGCATAAAATAGTATGTTTATCAGATTTTATAAAAATTGTCGTACTCAATCCACATAAAACTCTTCCGAGTTCGATGAGTTTGTTACACGTTGTCGACTCGTTGAAATTTTAATCAAACTTTCAAATGAGATTTTGTGGTAAACTCGGCGCATAAGCCATCAAAAACATGTTACATTCTTGCATTATGTTTTCCATATCCCGAATAATCCCCGAACAGAGTGTATTAAAAATTGCAGTGGTGCAATATCTCGATAAATTCACAAGAAATATGATATTTTAATCTGCAAATTGTTTTGTGTTGAAATCATTTTTGCTGTTATCGTATTTTTAGCATGCAATTGAAAAAAAAAAAAGACGAATGCAATCGATTATATATCACAACAATTGTTAAGTTTAAAAGTTATCATTTCTGTGGTCGTAAAAAGCACAAAAAACTTCTATCGAATATCTCGTTAACTCTCTATTTTGCGCTGAAATTCTATTTTCTCATGAAATCGATACAGAAATAGCACGTGTTCTTATTCCATTGGGGATTCGCTTCAGTGTTTCAACTTCTGTCCTTTCTTTCCCCATTTCGCGAACGTAAGAAAAATTATTAGCTGTGTGTTGGCGTTTCTTGCTAAATAAATAATAGGCAGGTCGTTATTTTCCCACAACTAGCCGCGCAACCGACCAATCGATGACATTCCGTGTACTTCACCCGGAAAGCACGACGCTGTATACGTTCCCCTTATCTTGACAGTCTCCCCTGGGACACTGTATAAGACCCGAATCGCTCCTTCATTCAAGTATAAAAGAGTCCTATAGAAGGAAATCGATTTCAAGTTAGGACATTGGCACCTCGCCATGTCGTGTCTATTAAATGGTATGATAATGACAGCAAATTGACATATTGTTTTTATTGTAGAAAGAATTATGTTAATCGCATAGAAGAACTAAATCTTTAATAAATTTAATGAATATTATTGTTTCTAAAATGTGGATAAAAACATATAAATATGACAAATGAATAAATGATCTCGCTAAGAATTTTTTTATATAATTAAAGTTTTCTTATTAATAGTAAAATAATTTTGTGATTTATAGATACAATATATACTGTGATAAAAATATTATTTTACATTGCGATCTTTTAATATTTTCTCACGCATGAGAAATCTCCGTTAGTATATTCGAAATGATAAACATAGAATCAATTTGCCTTCTTTAATCGATATACAAATCGGTATATTCGAATCGTTTATTCGCCATTATTGACCAAAGTTCCTCCTATGATTGAGCAAATAGAGATAACGCTAGATATTTCGCGTTACCCTTTCCATACAAAGTCCGGCGATGATAATCCACCAACTGCAACGGCGAGTGTGCAAAATCATCGTCGACAAGTCGTCGTTCCGCGGCCATTTCCCGGAGAATCAATTAACAGAGCCGCATCGAATTGGCAACGCGCCTAGTAATTATCGCGTCCCGCCACTTCGTAGTGGACGCAAATTTCGTATATGCCGCCAGCAATCTCGAAGTTGCGGCATAATTGCTAGCACTGGAATAGATTTACCGAGAACCGTGAGGAGATCATTTTTATAGCCGATTCCGCTACGCGAATAAGCCACATTTTTGCATTAGCAAAAACTTAGATGAGCTAAGTGTCGAAAGGGGTGTATGCGCAGTCATCTATATTTTCCACAACAATATAAATTTTAAAAAGGTTGACAAAAAATTGAGATATTAAATCCATATTAATTTATATATTTTTTAATAAAACAGAACAAAATTATGTTGAGAGGTTTGTCAGCAGTTAAAAAGAGCAGTTTAAATTTTAAGCTTTATTAATTTTCATTATTCAAATTTTTATCAATGAAATTAAATTCTTTTAGTTCCAATACATATTTCTTTTTTGTCGTACATCTCTCTCTCTCTCTCTCTCTCTCTCTCTCTCTCTCTCTCTCTCTCTTCCTTCTTCTTTTACATCAATTCACTTTTTTTATCTCTTTCAACTATACAAAAAATAAAAGTTATTAAGAAATCAGCTTAATTAAAGGAACAAAGAAATGACCAAATCTCTGGAGTGATGAATTTTTCATAAATTCATGTTAGATTCTTCGTTTAGTCGGAAAAAACCGAGATGGAAACTGATTATACCTGATAATTAGAGATATTCTAGCTGCGAGAGCAAGCGGTAGTTCCGTTCACGATCGTGTCGAGTATCTCGAATCGTTTTAGCTCGACTCCCAAGAGGTGCTAAAATATGCGTACGCGTTCGCGGAGCTTCCATTTCGCAGCACGACGACGCTACACACCGATGTGGGGGAGCCTAATGAATTATATGAATTTAATGAGCGAGCGTGGCGCCGACAGCGCGCCGTGTAATCTAATTTTTATTTCTACCTTTGGATATGTACCCGCGAGAAATGGATGCGAAGGTCCGTATCTTTTAGGTACATACGATCTACCGGCGGTAGGATGGTAAAATTGTAGATGTCCGCCTGATAGCTTAATGAAATTATTGCGATCGTTTCGCCGTTGCTAGCAACGTGCGTATACAGCTTGTTTTCTCTTAATTGCGTTTATTATTATACATTCCATTTCCGCATTCTCCTTTCATAATATTACTAGCTACTGTCAATAAATGAGAATAGTAATATTATCATAATATTGGGTGATTGCATAAGTTCGTGCCCGATTTAAATATAAACTTCAATAGATTATATTTTAGAGATAACACCTTTATTAATCAATTATATAGTCTCCATTCTTTTCTACAATGGTTTTTCAACGATTTATAAGCTTGTCGATTCCATTTTTGAAGAAAAAACTTGGTTTTTCTTGAAAAAAGTTTGTAAGGTGGTTTTCGACAGCTTCCTCGGAATTGAGATTCTTGTCATTTAAACTATTCTGCAAAGACCGGAACAGATAAAAATTTGAAGGCGCAATATCTGGAGAATATGGCGGGTGCTGCAGAATTTCCCATTGCAACTCCTGCAGTTTTCCTTTCAGTTATTCCTTTTAGTCAGGAGATGCGGCATCCACGTATCAAGCTTGGAAATGTATCCAAGCTTTTTTAAATGACGAAAAGCGGTTGAATTATCGATGTTCAGCCTCTCAGCAATATCCTCAGTTGTAATCCTTGGGTTTCTTACCACTAAGGCGTGCACAATGTCATCATCAATGCCAGAAGGCCGTCCAGAGCGGGGTTGATCCTCCATGTTGAAATCACCATTTCGAAATCTGCCAAACCACTTTTTGACTGTTCGGAGAGCAGGAGCGCGGTCCAAATAAACGCTTTGAATATTTTTTTCTGCAATCCCAACACTCACGCCTTTCCGAAATTCATATAGCATTACATGCCGCAAATGCACCTTTCGTTCTCCATTTTTAACGATTTCTCTTATGCACAAATGGACTTATCTGAACAATGTCTGACGCTAAATTGATATAAGACAACGTCATGTATTCGGTGTAAGCAACAATTACCACACGAAAACAATAGAACTCCGCCATGCGGTAACTTAATGCCATCTATGAAAATCGGGCACAAACTTATGCAATCATCCAATATATGGTCATAATTAATATCTATAAATAATATTCTACATTTTACTTCTCCTGATATAAATATTTCGCTATTGTATATTACATTTTATAAGCTCACAAAATAATGCTGGCGCGTTAACGTTTTTTCTCAAAAAAATTTCACATATAGTATATAGTACAACACTTTCAAGATACACTATGCGATCTAAATAGATATCCGGTTTCAATCAGGTAGGTAAAATACAGACGACAATCCGATGCACGGGTTCGCTGACGCGAAACGTCGAGTTGTCGGCCGCCAATTAATAATAACGAGAGAACGTTACGGCATTACGGTGAAATGATCGCTTTTAACCATATTCCCGTCATGGTGGAACCGTATCATCGTCAAGGCCATTAATCCGGGCCCCTTTCCTCGTTCGATTGCAATTTCGTATATAGCGGCCTTGCGCGACAGGAAGCACAGGAGGCGAAAATTTTCATCTCCGTCGATCTAATTAAGCAAATCTCGTTTAGTTTTTTGAAAGAGCGCTTTTAACATCGCGGCAACTTTTTGCCGGGAATGCATATCCAGTCGCGCATGGATCAGCGAGCGATTTAACAGACGCTAATTAGATATATTTCGATCGTTACGGATCGATTAGTAATTAACGTGAGCTCACTAATTGACATCATTGCGGATCGATGGACGGAACGTTTAATGACCTGTATCAGTTGAAAGCTGAATATACAAGTTGGACATTGGCGATGAAATATCTAATCGGTGAAAATATGCCAGTGTGATCTCATTTGCGCGATTGCATTTATCCGAAATATTTAATTTCATAAATCTAAATGTGATATGAAACATTTTGTAGAGAGGGAAAATAATCAAAATCACAACCGAGGGGGAATTATCAAGTACACCCACCTCTTCCCCAAACGTGTATATAAATTGATAATTACAAGCGAACATTACTAGCCTTCTCGCGCTTGTACGCATGCGTATTTTAAATAAAAGAGAAGTATTGCAAATATCCTTGAAAATACACCTCGGGCGAAAGCGGATCGAGCGATCCGCGCGCACCGAGACGCGCCATCACTTTTTACGAGGTTGCGAGAACTTTCGCGAGTCTCTCGACATTGCTCGAAATAAGCGACGCTTAATCGTACACTCGCGGACGGTCGCCGACGTCCTCGAGCGTAACGCTCATTAATCGCGAGCACCGCTTTTTGGTCGGTACACCCTCTCGTTCAGACGTTCCCGCGATTTCCTGGCAAGCGCCGGATACGCCGCATTTCGGCTCGCGCTTCTATTTGCGAAAGAGCGGCAGAAACAAACGAACGTGCACTGTGCGCGTAGCTGAATAATTAGTACGCTGAAAATGAAAGTCGTCCGGCGATATTTGCCGGCGGGCTCGATCAATCCCTCTCTCCTTCTCACCCCTATCCTCCATCGAACCTATATATTGTACCATCATCCCCCCCCCGCACACTATTATAGAATGCTGTGACCCCTTCCGAGACCTCTCGACCCGTCGACCTCGCGAGGCTCACAATTTCGGCTTTATCGCAATTTCATTGGACCCTTTTCATTGGCGGAGCGTGAATAATCCGGTTTAAACGACGGGCGTGCTTTCCGATCGGTTGACGCACGCGATTCCGATATTCGATGGATCGGCGCGACACCCGGTTGGGGCTCGTTATCGCGGAAATTTCATCGGCGCGTATGACGAGTCGCGGCGATCGTTTATTCTTGTAATTACGCGATATGCAAGCGCTTTAGATAATGAAATGTGCGCCGCAGTGAAACGGGGCGCTCCGGATCCGTCATGTATCTCGCGATCGACAGGCAGATCGATAACGAAGCGCGTCAGCGATTGTGAATACGATGATCGGCGATCAACCGCGTAACGAGGAAAGAGAAGGATAGATAAGACGAACGAGTTAAAGTCACGGTCGATTAAAAGCCAGATTATTACGAACGAGCGGAGGTTCGGAACTCGTTACGATTCAAGATACGCACGATCGACGCATCGTTACACACCGGAAATAGTAATGTCATGTAACGAGCGATTATCAGTCCAGTTGAAAAGATGTCGTGGAAAAGAGTAATTCGAAGTTCGAAAACGGATTCGTATCTTTGTATGAAACGGCGGACGAGTTAAGGATCGCATTTCTGTATCGCTTCGTCAATTCTGTTTATTTCTAATCTTTCATTGACAACTCATTCCCGCGACTAAATTATGCGATATACCAGGTATATAAATATGAAACCGGAATTTGTCCATGGATTGCCCTAGCTGTCAATGTAGTTACCGTCAAACCGCGTCATTGGCGCCATTTTCTTCTTTTTTGACATCTGATAAAGATTTTCAACTCACAACAATACAAGTTTCGTACAACAGCATAGTTTTTAATAGCGTTGAACATGTCGAATTTTGTGCCTGGAAACTACGATTTGCGGACAGCGTTGATTTTCTGTTACCATTTGAAGAAAACTGCTGCAGAATCGCATCGAATGCTTGTCGAAGCTTACGGTGAGCATGCTCTTGGTAAATCACAGTGCTTTGAGTGGTTTAAAAAATTCAAAAGTGGCGATTTTGACGTGAGAAACGAAGAACGTGGAAGACCACCGAAAAAGTTTAAAGACAGCGAATTGCAAACATTGTTGGATGAGGATGACGCTCAAACGCAACAACAACTCGATTTGAATCAAGCTTTGCGCGAAAAACGATCAGAATATCAAAAAAGGCAACGCAAAGTGATTTTGCTTCATGATAATGCACCATCGCACACGGCAAAACCGGTCAAGGAAACGATTGAGGCGTTTAGTTGGGAAATACTTTCGCATGCGGCTTACTCACCAGACTTGGCTCCATCCGATTACTATTTATTTGCATCGATGGGACACGCTGAGCAGCGCGTCACTTCTTACGAAAATGTACGAAAATGGCTCGATGACTGGTTTGCCTCAAAGGAGCAACAGTTTTTTTGGCGTGGCATCCACAAATTGTCAGAGAGATGGGAAAAATGTATAGCTAGCAATGGGCAATACTTGGAATAAAATATTTTTTATCATTTTCATACAATAAACGTGTATTTTCTATACAAAAATTCCGGTTTTATATTTATATACCTGGTATATTTATATACCTGAGATAAGATCGTACGAAGATCGCAGAAGTTGTCTCATTTGTCATACGCGGCTGCCATTAAATAACTTGCAACGTTGATTCAATTTTCAATCAATCGGAATTTAAGATAACTGGCTCTCTCGCATTGCGGATACATTAAACGTTAATCGATTCTGTACGAAATTATAGAATACATAATCACTTATGTGAGCTTCTTATTAACTTTCGCAAATATCTTTTAATATAGATAATAAAGAAAAAAGTTTTCTCACGGCTTCATGTTCGCGAAATAAACAGCGCATTATTTTATTTGCGATGAAGCAGCAATTATCATGTCCCTTCATCCGTTATACCAAACAACATTAATCATTGCTCAACATGCCAATTTAAAATTTCCAATTCAAATATAGAGAATATTGTAAACTAATTTAAATATAAAAGTATTCAAATATAAAATTAATATGCAAATGTAATTTGAATGTAATAAATATTAAAAATTTAAAAATAGTGTCTCTCTTTATATAATTGTAAATAAAAAATTTTAAGTCTAGCAGAAAACTCAGATACACCTTATCTATTATTCTAATATTTCATTACATTATAAAATTTAAAGTTAAAATACTTTTCTTTCTTTCACTTTTCTTTCCTCCTTTTGTATCATATGGATTTTAATCGCGCGGCATTTGAGTAATATGATAATGCCATGCCACGGAATTAAAAAATAAGACATAATTGTATTATTTTTTCAATATAGCGACAAATTATTAATAAAATAATCGCGTCCGTAGCGAAATAATGAAATATGTAGTATGCATATTACGCAAGCGGAAATTGTGAAATATGAAACGACATAATTTCTAGTTGAATCATTGTAGTTGTCGCGCGGATTCCAACGAGATCTGTTCTAGAGATATTTATCGCTCGGCAAATAAATTGCGAATGTATACTCCGCTTGTGTCAATTCGGTTATCTGTTATCGCACCTCGTATGTCTACGAGAAACTTGTACGAAGCGTGCAAAAGTCGTCGGAAAAGACGACGATGTCGCACGATATGTCCCGACTTCGCGATTCAATCTCGCTCATATCGCGAGAGTGGATATCCACCTGGATATCTCGCGTACGATATTTGCGTTCAAACTGCAAATAAAGATAACACTCGATTGGACGTTTCTAGGAATGATCGATTCCCAATCCCATTTACGCGACATTCTTAATTGCAACACCATCGATAATATGCATTTAGCGAGATAAAAAGCTTACATTCTCGCTCGAATCGTTCAGCGCGTTTTAAATTATTCCCGTCAAGAGACACGGCTATACTTAACAGCATTTCCGCGAGAATATTGCACAGTCGGATCGACCGTAAAATATCGCATTAAATTTATCTGATATTGGCCGGCGTATTATCGTTATTCGACTTTCGACTCGAATGATCGAAACGCGTAAAAAACGTTACGGTCACGGCGTCGAACGCACGAATTATCGTAATTGCGACATTCAGTTATGCACGAAATGTGAATTATTATTCGCACATATTATTTAATACCATCATATAAAGATTTAGCACATATAGTGTGCGTATCCAGGTTTTATTCACCTTTCTTATCTATTGATTTATTGAATATTTGAAGAGAAAATTTTCGCTATAACAAAAATTTTTTAAATTTTTACAACCTTAAGTCTTGAATGTGTTCAAAAATGTAAAGATTATACTTATAAAAAAATAGAGAGATTATATAAACTTAAATTATATTAATTGTATATTAAAAGATAGGAAAGATGTGTAAAAAGGAAAGAAATTTTTATTTAAAAATAGCTTCTGTATTAATTGGAAAGTAAATCTGTAAACATTCCTTATTATCATAGATTATTATTATTTATATCGATCCATTTAGATAACGGCATTAACGATGATATGCCGTCAAAGGGAATATAACTATTATTATCTTTGGTTGTAAAATGCGATTATGAGATTTTACATTCAACGCTGATTATTATCGGGCTAGAGCGTTGCAAATTCTTGCATTACGGAACGCTAATGCCACATAGAAAAAGAGAACGTTGTAAAGGAGGAAGAAGAAAAAAACGGCGGCGGCATCATAAGGTTGCATCGCACTGCTATGGATTTTACCAGAGTCGCAGTAAATCCGACGACTTTTTCCTGTGCACAGCCCCGTGTGTTTAAAGCGGCCGCACGTTTAACCGCACTCGAGCAAATCATGTTCATTTATGTTGCGGTTACACAGGACGGCTTCGGCAAATCGTTCGTACCGCGATCTCGGCCATGGATCTTTCTTCTGGACTTTTCACGGTCGAGAAACGGGAATAAAGGCGTATTAAAGTACGAGCGCGGCGATAAAGTGTCCCTATTTTGGATTGGTACACGAATGGGCTCTAGTAAAGAAAGACTCTAATAAAGAAGGATCATTTATCATGCCATCTTACAAGTCGTTGTCGTCATTTAATTAAAACGCACTCCTGCTGTATTATACCGCTAAGATCGTTATATACTGTTAAAGGCAAGATTATCAGTGATTTGGAATTTTTATTGGGTTGAATAAAAAGGCATTGCGTATTTTTTGTATGTTTTTCAAAGTCATTTATTTATATAAAGAACAAAGATCAATCAATGATATATTTGTTCGATGACCTTTTGCCATCTTTCGGTGAGCTTCGTAATTCCCCGTTCGTAGAAGGACCTGTCTTTATTGGCGAAAAAACTGAACAAGGTGCTGATTTACCGCCTCATCTAAATTTAACGTTATTCCACGCAAGGAGTTTTGAAGAGAGCGAAACAAGTGGAAGTCTGACGGCGCAAGGTCAGGCGAGTATGCTGGGTGGGGCAACACATCCCATCTAAGCTCCAATAATTTTTGACGGGTCGCCAAAGATGCGCGTGGTCTCGCGTTGTCGTCATGGAACACAACTCCTTTACGATTGACGAGCTTCGGACGTTTCTGGATGACAGATTCGTTCAAACTGTCCAATTGCCGACAGTACACATCCGAATTGATTGTTCGGTTCCTTGGTAGGAGCTCAAAAAACACCACACCCTTCCAATCCCACCACACTGACAGCATAACCTTTCTCTGATGAAGTTCTGCTTTTGAAATCGTTTGAGGCGAATCATCACGTCGGGACCAAGACCGTTTGCGTTCCACATTGTTGTAAACAATCCACTTCTCATCATCAGTTATCATTCCTTTCAAAAAAGGATCGTTTTCTTCACGTTTCATGAGCATATCGCAGATGTTTATACGCGCCGTCAAATGAACTTTTTTGAGTTCACGAGGAATCCAAATATCGAGCTTGCTTACGTATCCCAGCTTCTTTAGGTGGACGTGAACACCTTTTTGACTGATCTTCAATGTTTCTGCAATCTCTCGTATCGTGTAACGTGGGTTTGACTTGATCAATGCCTTTATTTTGTCGTCATCAACCTCGGTGGGCCTTCCTGACCGAGGAGCATCTTTGAGATCAAAATCACCAGCGCGGAATTTCTTGAACCAGTTTTGGCACTGACGTTCTCGTAGAGCATCGTCACCGTAAACTTTACGCAATTTTTCTCAAGCTTGACGCGCCTTCTTCCCTTTACGGAAGTTAAATAGTAAAATATGGCGAAAATGCACAGTTTAGTCTTCCATCTTCAACTTGTTGTAAAATCTCCAAAACTCAACCAAATCGCTCAATTTTTTTTTAGAATGAAGCTTAAACCGTCAGCTTTTAAACGATATATGACAAACATATGTGTGAATGACTCTGGTACTGCCAAAACTGAACTAATGCCATCTGTTGCAAAAATACGCAATGACTTTTTATTCAACCCAATATTTCTTAAGTACCAAACATCTTGATAATATTTAAAAAAAATTAATTAATAAAGATAAAAAATTCTATTACTTAGGCGTATCTCTCTCTTTCTTTATCTGTGTACTCGTTCAGAGTAATTCTTTAAAAAATATCGAACTACAGTTAATCCGACACATTTATAAGGAATGATACTTTAATCGTACTCTACTCTAGCTACACAGTGTAGAGAGAACAGAGTCTTTCTAAACTTTTTGCGCTTTTTGTTTACGAAAATTGACGTTTCATTTCGACTCGTCCCAAACGAGTTTCGTCGAATCAACCGGCTCAAGGAGAAACTCCACAGCCCTCGTAAAGCGCTTTTCACCCCCGAACCGGCTTATATCGCGAAAGTTTCGAACTCTCTTTAACCCACATACGTGCACCGTATCATCCGCGGTGCTTTCTAAGTAGCGCGAGAAACAAGCAACGAGCAAGTTTCGCCGGGATCTTCTTTGTTCTCTTCCGCATTTCTGAAAATACTAATTTCAACGACTGTGCGTGTGCAAAACTTCTTAATTATAAGACGTAGGCGGTACAATATTATGATCTTAAGAAAAAACGCACTAATTTTAGAATATTTAGTTTTCAACTTCTCGCTCAAACAGCGTAAGCTTCATTTAGATTTTTACTAGGATAAAACGTGGTATCTGAATATATGGCCGTTCATTTTCGTATCAACGGCAGATTAAACGCGAATCGCGCAAAGAACAAATTGCTCCCTAAATTGGTCTCAAAATGTACGGAATCAGGAAAATAGACGCGTTTCACAACTCGTGATAAATCTTTATTATTTATATTTATCACGATCGCGGCAGGTTCTCCGAAATCCAGGTATATCCGCGATTTGCTCCGGTAAATCCGCACTGTTAGGTAAGACCGCTCGCTCTCGCGAGGATCTCCACGTATGACGAAGACGAAGTCGTTTCTCGATTTGCCGAGGCACGTCGCGTGCTCGGGCCGGATTTCGCGTAGCTCCAGCAACATATCAAGAGCCTGGATGGGGAGTAAAGCGGAACGTTGCGAAACGCGCTAGGCTTCGCGAGGATCACGGAGCCGAATCGCGACGCTTCCGTGCCGTGAAAACAACGCGGCTTTACACGGTTTACCAGAGCGTGTACACGGCACTTTCCTCCCTTTCTACCAGCCCTCTTCGTCCACCCGCGCCGCCGTCTCGCGTTAACCGAACAAGCTCACGTCGTTTATGAATAATGATAATGGCCCGTTTATCCTCGCGGGAACAATAGACGAGTTATGCGCCATCGCTTCGCGTGGGTGGAGGCTCTCGAAAAGATAACGGATGCGTAAGCGTGTCTTCATCGCCCGGCCGGCGTTCGCTCTCGACGTCGGTGCTTAATTAAGGCCGTCGTGGTTTTACCGCAAAGCGAATGCAAATGAAACGCATCGCTTATTTTTTTTCTTCTTCCTCTCTCCCCTTTCCCTCGTGAAACACGCCAGCTCGGGTCGGCAGCTGCGTTTTGTTGGGACTAAACGTGTTTCTCGCGGTCGAATGGAACGCGCGTACAACTCGCGCATGTTATATTTTCGCGGCTAATGCGCGATTTATCACCAACGAAATTAATCCCTCAATTTTGCGCGCTATCAAAATATTTATAATATATGTCGCGAAGAAAAAATATTAATATAGATAAAAATTTAAAAAAAGTTTTAAATTTTCCTCGATACATTATCTATTAATGTACATAATTATATTAAATATCTAGCACACTTTTTAATTAATAAAAAATAAAAAACCGTAATTAATTATACGCAATCGTATGACTAGGATATAACAAAAATGTGGTATGTACATCTACTTTAAGATATACAGGGTATCCAATTTTAAAGGACCCACTCAAATATCTCAGAAACACTGCGAAAAATGTTTCAAACAAAAGTTGTGTGGCTTCAAGGGGGCCATAAGATGGTGACAATGATTTGACCTTGGAAAATCATTTGAAGGTCATGTGAAAGTCAACTTTTAAATCTTAAATGGAAATCTCCATTTTTTATTTACTATTCTTATAGCTGACATCGAGAGCTTTCCAAAACACTATAAGAAAGTATTTTTTTATTAAGTACTTTTTGAGTTATTTTATATTTTAATCTGACATATTTTGATATAAAAAATAAAATATTTCGTAAAATATTCAGTTTTCGATAATTTTATCGTAATACTTCTATGTACAGAATAATAAGACAAATTAATTAGTGCCAAAAAAAAAAACAAATAATTGTTTAAAAGAATACATTGTAAATAATTTTCTTAAAAACAATTTTTTTTTCTTTTTTATACTAATTGATTTGTCTCATTATTCTGTATAGAAGTATTACGGTAAGATTATCGAAAATTAAATATTTTACGAAATATTAAATTTTTTATATCAAAATATGTCAGATTAAAATATAAAATAACTCAAAAAGTACTTAATGAAAAAATACTTTATTATAGTGTTTTGGAAAGCTCTCGATGTCAGCTACAAGAATACTAAATAAATAATGGGAATTTCCATTTAAAATTTTAAAGTTGACCTTCGCATGACCTTCAAATGATCTTTCAAGGTCAAATAATTGTCACCATCTTATGGCCCCCTTGAAGCCACACAACTTTTGTTTGAAACATTTTTCGATTTAACGCAGTGTTTCTGAGATATTTGAGTGGGTCCTTTAAAATAGGACACCCTATATATCATCGATCCTACAAACTATCATTTGTATCCATACGAAAGAAAAACGCTGGCAACGCAAAAATTCCGCAATCGCTCTCACACTGCATCAAATATTCGCACTGATCGGCCAATTTTAATATTGTAAAGGCAGCGAATCATTATTAAATTTGAAGAGAATTTTTATGCAATACGTAGCTGAAAGCTCTCTTTTGATGTATTGTATATGCATTTCAACAACCGACGAGATGAAGCAAAATTTTCGATTAACGATAAACGACGACGGATCTGCAATTACGCTTACGCGGCGGAAAGTAATTTATCAGCCGCCGCCCATTATAAACCGCTTTCAGAGAGTTCGCGTGATTCCGAACATCCAGCAATTCGGTAAATCGCAATAACAAGCGGCAATTAATCATCGGTATTTTAACTATCGATGAAAAGCAGTCCTTGTCCAAATACGAGCGCAGCTAAACGTAGAACAGAAACCCACGTTAATAATCGTCAGTGGCGCGACTGGATTTTCTGTCTCGTGAAACCAAAGCGTGGACAGATCGGACCGATTCAAATGGGTGATGAGGCAGACAGGAGAGACAAGCGCGGATAATTGTCCGTCGAACTGCACTTCATAGGTAACCGAATCGCTGTCCTTCATGCCGTAAACACATTTAACGGGCATATCGCTTTGGAAGCGTGAGACTAGAATCCGGTCTCTCCCGCAGGGTCGTCCGTGTCACGGGATAAATTATGCGCATCGCGATAAATTACACATTTTGCAGAAAAATCATATCCGTCCTTGTCATTAAATTACTTTCTGAAATTATTGTCCTCTCCCCATCATGCTATATAATTTAACTATTTGCAAAGAAAAGAAATTACATTAATAGATGCATTTTACGTAATAATGTTTACTTTATATATTTTCTTTCATTTTTATATTTAAATTGCTTAAAATACAGCATTCGGTTATGCATATTTCAAACACATATACATATACACATTATATATATATATATGCATTATATAAAAATGCTTTACTAGCATTATGTATTCACGCAGAGCCATGTCATTTCCTGCTGCAGGATCGATAAGCTCCGAGTCTATTTCCCAGCCTCAATCGCAACTCACGAAGCTATTTAAGAAACGCGACAAGCCAACCTGTCTGCTTCCCTCGAAAGCGATGCTGCGCTGCGAGAGAGGAGATGTATGCATTTTGCATGCTCGCCTCCTCTCGCTAATTTATTCCAAAATTATCTCGCATCGGTTCGTCATCCGCGAGGCGATACGCGCTGCGTGCGCCTTGCCTGGGACTTAGAGGCTACGGTTAAATTGCTAGTCCCGCGTGACAATCTCGTTGCTTCGAGGGCTTCATCTTGTCTCGCGACTCCGCGCCTACGATTCCGCGGAGGAGAAATCCGGGACTCTATACTTAGACGTTCCATGCTCTAAACACTTGGCCCTGCTCCCGCGAAAGACCGGAAAGATAATATATGGCCTGTCAAAACACGGCTAGGCGTAACGGCCGCGGCAACAGACTCGCAGAAGTGGCGTGTGTCAGGTACCGTATGTCGTAGGTGGGATTCAAAATGTATACTGGCGGCGCAATATTATTTTGGCTAGCGCGCGTTATGCCGTCGTGCGAATTTGTGATTCAAACGTTGCGTACCGGGCTCCTTTTGCGTTCTCTGGAGAGAGAGAGAGAGAGAGAGAGAATGTTGCCTCGCATTATTCTTCGTTGCGAGTGTGTGAAGATCTGCATTCTATTTTGGTAATAGAAAAGCGAAATCTCAAACGAGTAACAATGTCATGGTCTAAGAATAAAACGATTGTATCAGCTGTTCTATTTCTTATCGACTCTATTTATTTGTACCACCACCACTACTACTACTACTACTACTACTAAAAGCGAAATAAGAAATGAGAATTCAATATAGGAAATAATTTCTCTCGTAATGTATAAATTTCATAATTATACTTAGGGATTTTAATATGTTATAAAATTTTTTGAATTCTTCTATTTTTTCCTATTTATAACGCGGAAATTCCTCGTCCTTATATTCCGCGAGAGACGCGCGAATTCGAGCGCCTGAAATCTGATTTATCCGGTCGTTCTTCATTGTCGTCGAAACGGAAATATGCAGGAGAGCACGGCCAATAAAACGACTAATGGAGCCTGTTGCGCCGCAGTTTCTATCTGTGCATTTCGTACAGTTACTTTTACTCAAACACATTGTTTTTAACGATACTGTCTAAAAGGCACCCGCTTTAACGATACGACTCGTTGCCAGCGCAATGGGTGCTGCCGGTGAACCAGATAAGTGTAAACCAAACGATCAGCGGCAATGGTATCGGGATTGCGGTGGAAAAAAAAAGAAGAAGAATAAGCGACGAATGTAAGCGGAGAAACCGCGCCGAAGATACGACGCGACGTGAACTTTATAAAGGGATGGATAATGTGCGGACGACGAGTATATCGATGGGACGAAGCTTGCAAATTGTCGGCTATAAAAGCTCCCGCGAAATATAATGATAACGGCGAAATTGTAAACTCATTGACGTCCCTTAATTAAATGGATGATGCGTTCCGAAGGCGGCCTTATCGCGTGTTATATCCCGCAGTAAATCCTCTATAATTGCGACACTTAAGTGTTATCCCTCCGTTCCTGCCAGAGTCCATGAAGCTATCGGCTACGGTAATTCGTCGATTAATTCAAACCGTCCGCTCTAAGGCACGGATTGCGTTCTACTATTAACGATAATTAGACGGCCCGATTGCGCGACGCTCCGTCTCGTACATTCAATCCTGAAGATACTAAAAAAGTAACGAGGGTCGCTTTTAAAAAAATGCAGTTATTACATAGTATAAAATTACTGGGCTTTTTCCGGCTACCGATATCGATATCGAATCTTCATATATTTTTTCTAACATTATACCATTGAATTTAATGTTGGTATCCGGTTCCTAAGTTTTTAAAATTTTTACCTGCTTAAATTATGAGCTGAGAAAGATAACATATATCTAGAAATAGAAAAATAAACAAGTACCATCTTTAATATTTTTAATTTCCGATGTAAAAAAAATTTTATTTTCTGAATTTTTATAAGTAAATTATTATTTCTTATTATTTGTCGTTTTGGAATATCAATAAAATAGGAAACGCAACTTTTTTTTTGTTACGGTAGACGTTGAAAGAGATAAATGCAAGCATAATTGCGCGATTATTGAAACGTTTATTTTTTTTTTTTTTTTTTTTTACATATAATTGAAGGGAAATTTTAGCACGTTGCTATATGTATATTAGATACAAAAATCAAGAAATGGAGTCCGGGCAAAGAAGCAACGGCCATTACGACTTATTGATCAATCGATCTATCGAGTTACCATCGCGTAGCACCACGTGGACCCTATACCGTGTAAGGGAATAGCGTAATCGCGTTTGTTTGTAATTCTAAGCTGGGAAGCCCCGATGCAATACCGCACATTGCGGTGGCGGCGACTGACATTAGCAGACGTTGACATGTAGGTGCCATTGTACAATGTGGATGCCATTGTGGAGGCGACGCGAATATCGGAATGTCCCGCAATGCTCCTAGGAGTGATGTCGCAAATGATATTATACCGTTTTGATCAACATATTGTATCGATATGTATGCTTTAATTTCGTATATTGTATAAGGACGCATACGTTACGTAGATCGATATTAATATTAATATTAATTTTCTACTGCGTGTTTGCAATTTTCGAAACAATATATCTAACGTATTATGCACTTTGCAACTGAATATTTTAAAAATATAATCATGTATCAGTTTTTGCGATATTTATATTCACGAAAGGAAGGTGAAGCGTCTACGAGATACGCTGCTTTCGCTTCGTAAGGTTTCCTGGATCGTCGCGCGAAACCGAACCGCAAACAAGTAGAGACGCGAACGATAATGTTAAGGGTGCAATGTAAAGAAGAAAAAGATAAATATCAGGGTTGGGAAGTAACGCGTTACTTGTAACGCCCTTACCGTTACAGTTACTTTTTTTCGGTAACTGTAACGGTAATGGCGTTACAAATTTTATTTGTAACGGAAAAAGTAACTTCGTTACATTTTTCGGTAACGAATTTAACAGTTACTTTTATCGTTACTTTTTTCAAATTTTTTGATTTATTTAAGATATTATTCTTGCTATTGTGCGTGATAAAATTTTTATCTTAACCGTAAAGCCGTAAGCAAATCGACCAATTAGCATTCTTATTATGTTGTAATCTCATTTACTACCAGTTCTAAGTACCTTGCAACGAAAATTAGAAAATCTCAATAAATCTGACCTTATAGATTGCCATTCATTAGTCGAAGCTATTCAGCAAGGTTTAAATAAAAGGTAACTTATTAATTTGATTAATACATATGTTATTTAATTTTAAATAAGGATTTAATTGAAAAATATTATTTTATTTTAAACTATTGATTCAAAAGTATTAATTTCAATAAAACAAACAATGTCGCTTAATTTACTATATTTGATTTTAGATTTCTTACAATATTTGAAACAAAAGAATTAATAATAGCAGCATGTTTACATCCAAAATTTAAGTTAAACTGGTTAACCGGAGAAAAAAGAAAACGTGCTGAAAATTACTTGGAGGTTTTATTGGGAATCCGATCAACTGAAAATTCTTCAAAAGCTGGAAAATCTGACGATCACGATGATTTTTTCATTTTTGAGCATAAACGGTGCAAAATGAATCTGAACAAGAAGAATTGCAACGGTTTTTAAAATCAAATTATTGTAATATAGAAATGTTAAACGACTATCCAAAACTTAAAAAACTTTTTATTAAATATAATACAGCTCTACCAAGCAGTGCATCTGTAGAAAGAATGTTTAGCATCGGTGGCTCTGTATTAACACCACAAAGAGGGCATTTAAATGATGATACTATGGAGCAACAAATTTTATTAAAAATTAATAAAGAATTTCGATAAAATTTAATCATTTATTTTGTAATAAACCTTGAATGAAATCTTGCTTACAATTTTTTAAAAGTTTTTCTTATGCAAAATAATTTATTAGTTTGTATTGTAAAAAAATAACGGAAATTGTAACGACTCGTTACTTTTTAGTAACTGTAACGGTAACGAGTTACTTTTTAAAATTGGTAACGAGTAACGGTAACGAATTACTTTTTAGAAAAAATAACGGTAACGGTAACGAGTTACTTTTATAAAGTAACTTTGCAAATATATATTTCATTTTGTGGATGCTTCGGAAAGAGTGCGATCCGAATTGGAGACGTTGCCGATCTATCAACGCGCGTAGTGTTACGTAATTTAGTAATTATGTATGCTTCTATATATACTATTTGATCGTTCTAACCGTGCCAATTGAATTGACGAGCAATTGTACATCAAAGTCATGTTGCAATTGAGAACTCGAGAGATTTCCCAGCAGACTGGTTCAACTACAACGTTATCAACGTCCAGCTCGTTCGTCAACAATGGTAAACGGTAAACTCTATTGCATATACCGTTCGATAAATTAAGCAAGACATAACGAATCAATTAAAAAGAGTAAATCCAATCGCAAAGAAGATACTGTTACGACTGGAATATTCATTCGCTGTGAATATCAATTCTGGGATGTACACGTTTACCTTTCAATCTAATTTGCATTGGAGATTTCAAACGATTCCCGATGGAAAATATTATGTTTTTATCACATACATGTTTAATACTATCGTACGCCGTGTCGCATAGAATTTGTAGAAATCATATAAAACGTTTAAATGATATTTAATCACACACGCAGAGAAGTAGATACATTTATTCTCATAATCATGTATTACGTACATGTTTAAACGTACGGACGCTAATTTTGCGGGATTTTGGACGGTATTTCGGGAGGGACGCGACCGAAAGTCGGGACGAATAAAAATCATCGCGAAACCGCGCTCGCGGCTCAACGCGTCATCGCGGTGTCATGCGCGCTCCAGCATCGAAAACGAGATTTATCCCTTGCATCGTTGACGCGCAGCTGCGCAACGATGCACTTACCTGTGAATAAATTCGCGCCTCGCTGCTCGTGCACGGACGTCGACTACTAAGCCGGAAATCCATTAATTGGAAAACGCTCGTCGGACCGCCGCGCCGCTTGCTCGCGCCGAGCGTTTATCATCCGAAATGCTTGGTCATTTGTTATTTACATATAATTCCGCGCCCGGTGTCTACGTATTATTATTCGGCCGAGCTGGCCGACGTTGCAATTAACGTGCGATCGATTATTTTTTTCAACGCCGCGTACATTTTAGCGACTCGCCGGTAAATAGAAATACGGCTCGGAAGCAACTAAACAAGCGCGGATAAACGAGGGAGACCAGTGTTTTCTTTTTGCCACCGGATGACGTTTTATATATAAGTTGAAAGTCGCGTTGATTTACGCGTGGCAATTCATTAATTCTTCTGCGCAATCGATCGGCGAAGCGATCGCACAATTGGAATTACGTTCACGTTATTTTTTTATGTCTCAACGAGCCAATGTGGAAAAAACATTTAATGTCGGAAATGAGATGGTTGCATTATTTACACTTTTTTCGATGTTGTTCGCTAAATTTTACACCACCCATGCAAATCCTGTCGCTCGATATGACATGAGAAAGATGTACCGTATGTACGTTGTGATATATTGTAAATGTTAAAACATCCGTGTTTCCCGAAAATACAGCATTCGCGGCGGCTTAAATTAGTGGATCGACATGCGTCAAACGATATCATGAATACGAGCAACGCTTATATGATCGAGCACGCGCGAGCTATACTAATTTCACATTGCCGGAAAATATTTCCTCGCTCGACGTATATCGTATATGCACTCAAAAATCCGTACCGCATTCCCGCATCCCACGTGTTCCACGCTAAACGAGAGAAGCGTATACATACTCTATGCTCGCCGTGTATGTATTTCACGTTCTCGGCAGAGCCGGCGGGCGCTCTTCCAGCGCGGCCGCCATTCCCTTCCACCCGCCTAATTCTCGTCGGGTCGGAATGCC
The DNA here is from genome assembly GCF_030449975.1 of Polyergus mexicanus. Classification (NCBI taxonomy): domain Eukaryota; kingdom Metazoa; phylum Arthropoda; class Insecta; order Hymenoptera; family Formicidae; genus Polyergus; species Polyergus mexicanus. Next base: position 7,270,577 of record NW_027223327.1, on the reverse strand, counting down.
CCCGTAGAGGCGCCCATAGGCTCGAATCCACTGCGGGCAATCCCCGTTAATCTTTTTATCGTCGTCATTAACGCTCAACGTGGAAGGTAAAAGCCAGGAGATAGAGAGAAAAGGAGAAAGAGCACGGTGCTCGAAGAGGAGTTACTTGGGTAGAACGAAAGCGGGAGAGGTAAAGAGGTAGCTTACGTGGAACACGAGGTCGGTTACTGAGATTAGGAGAAATTTTAAAGTGGCGAGTGCTCGAGGCTAAACGTCAAGTCCGCCTCTGAGCTAAAGGAGAAGATCGTGGAAGAAATGGGAGGAGAAGAGAGAGAACGATACGGGGAAGAAGAGACTAGAGAGAATAGGTGTGCGAGGAGACGGAGCAAAAGAGACGAGCCTCTTCGACTGCTTCCAGTAGTGCGCTTAGACATCACTTGAACCACTCTGATGGGTAGGAGAAGGCGGGAGAGGGGGTTGTCGAGTCAGGGTATAGAAGGAAGATTCGTGAGAGAAAATAGAGTGAGAGACGTAACGGCAAAAGAACCGAGGAGAAGACGAGAAGGGGTAAGATAGAGATAGACGAGGAGAAGGGAGGCGCACGGGAGATTAGCGGTAATTCGCTGGGAGGGGGGGGGGGCTAGGGATGGAGGAGCGACTCGGGCAACCCGAGCCAAAGACCAAAGACTGGTTCTCTCTGTTCCACGAAGGAGACACACGCAAACGCGGGTCTCAAAAGGAAGAGGTCTTTCGATCCTACAACCCGAAGTTACACTCTCCTCTAATCTGTTTCTAGAACCGAACGGCGTCCTCGAAGATTCCCCCTTTAATTGAAAGCAACGTCTTCCAACGACGTATGAGAGAGAATCAGGAGTAAGCTGATACATCTTAAATCTCATCCGAGCTATCCTGAGATACGGCGAAGGAACCGACAGCTTTCCATATTGCATCGCATACCAGAACACATTCCGATTGTATCTCGACATCATCTTTACGACGTAAAGTGATTTTCCACTAGCTTTCGATTGTTGATTATATTGGATGATTGCATAAGTTCGTGCCCGATTTTCATAGATGGCATTAAGTTGCTGCATAGCGGAGTTCTATTGTTTTCGTGTGGTAATTGTTGCTTACACCGAATAGATGACGTTGTCTTATGTCAATTTAGCGTCAGACATTGTTCAGATAAGTCCATTTGTGCATAAGAGAAATCGTTAAAAATGGAGAACGAAAGGTGCATTTGCGGCATGTAATGCTATATGAATTTCGGAAAGGCGTGAGTGTTGGGATTGCAGAAAAAAATATTCAAAGCGTTTATTTGGACCGCGCTCCTGCTCTCCGAACAGTCAAAAAGTGGTTTGGCAGATTTCGAAATGGTGATTTCAACATGGAGGATCAACCCCGCTCTGGACGGCCTTCTGGCATCGATGATGACATTGTGCATGCCTTAGTGGAAAGAAGCCCAAGGATTACAACTGAGGATATTGCTGAGAGGCTGAACATCGATAATTCAACCGCTTTTCGTCATTTAAAAAAGCTTGGATACATTTCCAAGCTTGATACGTGGGTGCCGCATCTCCTGACTGAAAGGAATAAGCTGCAGGAAAACTGCAGGAGTTGCAATGGGAAATTCTGCAGCACCCGCCATATTCTCCAGATATTGCGCCTTCAGATTTTTATCTGTTCCGGTCTTTGCAGAATAGTTTAAATGGCAAGAATCTCAATTCCGAGGAAGCTGTCGAAAACCACCTTACAAACTTTTTTCAAGAAAAACCAAGTTCTTCCTTCAAAAATGGAATCGACAAGCTTATAGATCGTTGGAAAACCATTGTAGAAAAGAATGGAGACTATATAATTGATTAATAAAAATGTTATTTCTAAAATATAATCTATTGAAGTTTATATTTAAATCGGGCACGAACTTATGCAATCACCCAATACATGACCCACTTCGCTGAAAAATGCTGTAAGGCATAAGGCAGCTATGTCGTGATGCCGAGACTCTCTCTCTCTCTCTCTCTCTCTCTCTCTCTCTCTCTCTCTCTTTCTAATGTATAGCTCGCACAAATCAATGGTGCGTATCTCATCTAGATTTTATTTACTATATCGTTACTCGGATACTTTCTACGATAATCGCATGAATATGCAAAAGACTAGATTGATATTCAATCGAGAAATACATGCCATAAAATACAATCATGATGAGAAGCTCTCCAACAGAAACGCAGAGCAGAGTTACGGATCATTAAGTAACTGCGGTGTAAATTGCCATTCGGTTGCTCGACAGACTTGACTCAGTTTCCTCATTTGCGCGGAGCGAAGAAATACCGATAGCAATTTCTAGACAACGAAGTAGAAAGCTTTATTTGTTTATCAACGACCACGTTTCTCACTCGCGAGCGTATAAAAGAAGCTACCGTCGGGGCACGTTTCCGCATTACTTGCGCGAGTCAATCGATCGCCCACGCTTGAAGGGAGGAGGGATGTTTAAAGAAGAGAGGATTAAAGGGGTTTAAAGAAAGCATTTACCATCGTGCAAAAATGGCGTATGTAAAAATATAATGCCGATTCCGAAAAGTTTCATCCAAAGTTTTATAGATTTATTTATTTTTTTTCTGTATTAATAATTGTGTGTATATTGAAAAAGAATCTTGATATTAATGTTTCCCGAACGAGTATTTGACAGCAAGTTATTCCACTAACAAACTGTTAGTATATTTCGTTCTATAAGTTGTTTCGTTGACATGTTTTATTTAACAGTCCAACACACGGCTCACAGGATTGCGGAGACAGTCACTCCTCGAGTGAACTATCGATCAGAATGCAGTGAGTCGATTGTTCAACAATCCGTTAAATATAAGCAACTTGAGGAGTACTCGCTTCAAAGAGAAACTCGTGACTCGCGCACCACGTCGAGGAGCTGAATCCTCTTCGGATCCAGTCTCCTCGCGCCTCATCGCGATCGCGCGATCGTGAGGTTGCATTAACAGTACCCCACGTTCACTAACTGAACGCCGTTTCACGCGAAGAAACTCCAAGTATCTTGACCCTGACGCGTGCATGTATACATTTCTCTCTCTCTCTCTCTCTCTTTCTCTCCTTCGGGAGTTGTATGTTTTATGTCCGCACATGCGTATACGCGGATACGCAGACGCGCGTATTAAATGCGTTTAAGCCCATATTTTACTAACACGATTAAACGCGCTTGTAGTCTCGCACAGATTTACGTACGTAGCAGAGAAAAAGAAGGAAAAGAGAACAAATGAGAGAAGAACAGCTATAAATATGAATATTGAGTCGTCCATTTTGTTCCATGGAGCTCGCGTATCGACATTTTTAAGGTCATAATGTATTAAAGAGAAATAAGTTGATCAGCCGCACATGTATCATGTTGCTTGGAAAAATATAACGAATTAATCGTTAATTAATGACGAAGATAAAAATAAAAATTTAAGATATATTAGCTGATGAAAGCGTCGGAATCATTATCTCCTTGAGAGAATATTTTCAAACTCAAAATATATTACGATAATCACGGAGATGATGGACTTAACAATATTAACGTCGTCGATACGAATCTACCGAAAACAGAGGCAACAAGTACAAGGCGAGTTTGAATGAAGCGAGAGATTTATAATCCTCCAAGAACGCTGGCTTATATTATAAGGGTTTTTATTATTCTCGTTGCACGTCGTGTGCGCCCTCCTTACAATCACGAATCTCCTACGAAAGAAAATCAATCGAGGATGCTGCGGAGATATGCAATGGCATGTAGGTATCCAAGTATACGGTGGTGACTTCGATAGGAAGACGAATGGTACAAAAGGGTTGGCCAACGCGAAACGTGTATAATGCGGACCTACGGAGAGGAATGGAGAAATAGCAGGGAGTCCACCGGGTTCAAAGATCACCTACGTGTTCCCGCTCTTTGCCTCTTCGACTTGCTACGACGTCGGACTCCGCAGTACAAAACACACCTGCCCTGCCAGAGACTACGATCGAACTCTTTACTCACGGCGCGGAGTTGATTCTCTTAAACCGGGTGTCACGTAACGAGACAACGGGGTTGTTAATTTCAACGTGTCAGAATCTCTTCGTGCAAATTTACTTGAATTTTTAATCTGTATATGACGTGTAGAGAGGATTTAAAATTCTTATCGTCAGTGTAATAAAGGAAACATGACATAGTACATATTAAGATAGCAGAATAATACAAGTTATTTATACGCTCGATGTAGGTTAGGTAGATGAGGAATATGATTCTAAAAGTTGGAGCGAATTGAATAAAGCCGCGGCTAATTATAAAATGACTCTCATACATTTTAGGAATGCTACGCAGCTCATGGCCGATTCATGTTAATTAACGATTACTTTTTCAAGATATTTTAAATTTGGACGATGGATGAGATTTAATTAGTACGCGCGCATTAATTTGCGAAATGAGTCTGGTCATGATGAGTAATATGGTACAAACACATAATAATTTGACGTTTTTTTTTCAATTTTACTTTTTCTAACGAGGACGGCGATAGGATATAAGGAAAATTTTATTTCAAAACATTTATTATATGAAATTAAAATTTATGCATCCCTATAATATCTACAATACATCTAAATCTTACTGGCAAAAGTCATCGCTCGGCGAGATCATACTACAGAATGACTCGAACATAGAAATGAATATTACACTTTACGAAATGTATTATCTTTCTTTGCAATTTCGTTGACGTAATCATTATTGTTGCTGGCCTTAATACATACTTAAATTCCAGTTTCTTTGCCAAAAATTTTTTTTTTTAAGACGTGTAATACGTCGTATTTTTATTTATAAATATCACAATATAGCTGCTATAATAGAAATTATTAAAAAATAATACACGTTCTAAAATTATATAATATTTTATATATGACAAAAGTACACAACAATATAATTCCTATAAAAACAAATTGACACAACATTGCAAACATCAAATTGTACCGTATATTACGGAGTAATACAATCGCATAATAGAGGCTGCGAGGTCGTGTCGCAACTTGGAACCCTGGATGGCGACGGAAAAAAATGAAAAAAGTGATACGATATCTCCGGGATGACTTTTGTGACGGTGACTTGAAATGCGGATACTTATCAATTTCAATGGCGACGATACGTTAGATTGGATTTTCACGACCAGCTTTGCGAGAGCACCGTGTATGTTGAGCCACGTAGGCGTAAACTATGGTATCGTATCTCTTACGAGACAGAGAAAGAGAGAAAGAGACAGAGAGAGAGAGAGAGAGAGAGGAAGAGCACGTTCGGAATGTGCCATCGTGAGTGCTGCTTTATACGCAATATGTGCGGCATTACGGCCATCCGCGTTCGATAGATACTTAAGCTGGTACCACCTTCTTAAAGAACGGCCTCCGAGCGCCACAAAAGCAGTAAAGCTGTCGAAAGACAAGACAAATGACGACGTAAGCAACTTGGAGAGAAGAGCGGTAAGGATGGTTTGAATTATTCTCGCGGCTTACTCACTCAAGACTGTAAAACGCGAGATAATTGCGTTGACTTAATATTTCGAGGTGCTCGTGTATCGATGCCAAAACAGTATTCCATCATTGCCTACGCCGTATCGGCTTGATCGATAGGGGGCGCTATTTCACCATTACGACGCTAACTATTCCTCATTATCGGAGTTGGATATCCGTGCTGACATTCAATACACTCTGGTTTACACGGTCCCGCGGAATTAGGGAAATACGAGTAATTATACGCTTCGATAAAATTTGCGCTAATCAAAGTTATCTCGTTAAAGTAATTAAGAGAAATAGTGTTACGCTATTAAATTTTTCTACGTTTAACGATATAGCTTTGACAAGTATTAATTTTGCGAATAATGCGGGAACACAAATATTTCACGCGGGCAAACACGCTTATTCTCGTATTGCGGGGAAGCCAATATAGGAGTATTGTAAAAATGTTAGTTTCACATTCAGCGATAAAGCGACCGAACTTTCTGTCGTCCATTAAATCCTCGACCCGCTGCACTTTACCCCGAGTCCTCTTCCTGTCTCAGACACCAAGTTTCAGCCAAGTTATATAACAATACGGGAACGCCCCGGGGTAATGCAGAATCTCAACGTGCGTTAACTGCCGCACGTGTTTTATGCCAAATAGAGTTTCAAGATTTGCGCGATCGCGAGAGATATGGATACTCCGAGGAATGTGTACAACCTCCGGCGACCCCCTCCGGCGAATCCCCGAACTTTGCAAGTGTCGAACTTACAAAATGTTCCGCGAGACGAAGCAGGAATTAGCTGTGAGAACAGTGTGTCAAGATGATATTCGAAACCGTCTGCATGCAAATGTCGCCTTTTAATTCCCAATATCTATGCACCCTCCGCGGCGACCGCTGAGACACGTACGTCGTAACATGCTGTAAAGACCTGACAGCGTCGCTGTCGATCCATGTCGGCGCCGCGATCCGATCAGAGAAGATGACATATTCACGCAAATTTAACTCGATGGTTTTTTTTCTTTTTTTTTTTTTTTTAACAAATAACTTACTAAATGGTTTTCAATTATTAAAAAAGAACTTTATATCACCAATACAGAAACAGAAAAAGATACGAAGCAAAAATTTTAGTTTTCTATAATGAAGAAAAAAAAAAAAATTGTAATCTTCTCTGTAATTTAATAATAAATATTTTTTAATCTTTATTTAATTATGATTTATATTCGAACAATTCTGAAATTTTATTTTTCAATTAAATATAATGTTGTAATGTATAAGAGAATAATAAATTTATTTTTTATCTATTTCATGCGAAAAAAATGCGCCTTGTGTCTCAAAAAAGAGATGTACGCAATTTTGATTAAGAGCCAGCTTAAACTAATGTATCAATATATTAGACAATAATACCTTATATACATCCACTATAATTTTGAAATACGAAGAAGAATCTATCTAGGCGATCCAGACTATGGGAAAAAAAAGGGCAAGAGATCTTTCTCGTAATTTGTCGCGCCGAAATACAATAATTACGGGCGTATCCATTAAAATTCTCTTAAGTCTTGACTTAAATGTCAAAAGGTCCAATTACACAAGTTAAGACTGCGTGGTCGCTTTTAATTGTCCATGTGATTCGGATCGCGCATTTTTTCGAGTCTCGCGTTGTCGCAAGAAATATTCTCCTAAAGTAAGAGAAGCGAGTGGGCAATGCGGTACCGAAGGGAAATTGTTAGATCCGGGATTCGCGACACCGGTCAGCGTAGGAGAGCGCCGACGCGGTTCTAACGAGATAAGTACAATAGATACGGTAAATGCGGCGCGTGTAGCTGAGTACTCGCGTCGTCCGCGAGTATTTGCGAGTGTCGCGTCCGCAGAAGAACCGACCGGAACCAGATACGAGGAGAGAGAGAGAGAGTCCGTATCGTTGACTATATGCATCCACCCACGCAAAAATAAAAACATCTCGATGTGCTCTCTCATTCTCTTGATCGTCGATCGACTGTCCTCTCTCGGCCAAATCTCTCTCGTTCTGATTGCGAGCGAAAGCTGCTGATACGCGTTCAATCAATGAACGCGCGCTTTAAAAAAGCGAGCCAAGCTTGTGCGCGTTTGTTTAATCATGCGAAGAGGGTTGATTAGTAAATGAAATATAGCTATGAATGTTAACGCGTGCAGTTTTTATTTACCGAAGTGGATGGATTAATAAACGTCATCGTAAAAATTAAAAATATTACATTGAATATTACGTTATTACGTTAAATTAAATAGCGCGCAAGTAATATCCTTCCTATATTGTTTGAACCTAATTTTATACACGCCCGTAACCGCATTCAAGGAGGCACCATATTTTCACATTTCTCCGTCTCTTTGGATACGTTACATTCCTGCGCTCTTCCGTTCTCCCGCTGTCCCCATTCTCTCTCGCCCTTTGCCCTCTTTATGTGCAAACAGCACGGGCCGCGCAACCACCGTCGGATGAACGAACTGGAACGAGCCAGAGGGAAACGTTGATTCACGAGCGGGAGGATTTATCGCCGCGAGCACGGATTTTGAATTTCCCACTGTGGCGCGAGAAACTGAGAAGCGTGTGGGAAAAGCACAACGCGGCTTCTATGTTTTAACGTTACGTTATAACGAGTCTGTCGCATTATCGAATTAGATAATTGGGTATAACCGTCTCGCCACTCTGGTCAAAGCGAGAAGGCTTTTTAGGAGAATGTGAGAGAGCGCCCCAGATTATGCGATATGTAATCATGGAAACGCGATTAATCCCGCGAACTAATATTATTAAAAATTGCCACTTTGCAGTAATACGTATTTTACTGATATATGGACCGTTTATTTTGAAAGTGGTGTAAGTCCTTTTTTAAAAAAAAATGAGATATGACGTAATTTATGCTTAATTTAGTGTAAACTTTTTGTTTATAACTAGTTAGTATTTAATATCTTAAAAAATGCCAATGCTTTGTTCAATTTAAAATTGGCCGGTAAAAGAAATTGCGTAACCATTGATTATGAAAGTGGTGTAAGTCCAATTTCCATCACGATGCCAGGCCTATTACATACGAAAAATATAAGGATACGCAGCAGCTATTACCTTATATACCTCCTGTGCATCATGAATATTTCAAAACACTGCCACATGAAGAGCATAAATAATTAATAATACCAATATCTTGTGTTAAGTTTAACAATATATAAATATAATTAACGTTCAAAATAAAAAATACTAATTCTATTTTATTTCTTGTTATTATTTATAAACAAAATTGGATTAATATGAAATATATTTTAAGTGATATTTGTTATTTCAAAATTGAAATTAAATGATATTTACAATTGACTAATTATGAAAGTGGTGTAAGTCCATTTGCAGCCTGGAAATATATATTATTTTAGTTAAATTCGCCTAAAAGAAATTTATATAATCAAATTACATATTGATAAATTAGTACAAACATTCCCAGACTTCACATAATTAACCTATATTTTTTAATTGTCAGATCTGCTAACATTTAATTTTCTCGAAACAAAAGAAAATGAACTTGCACCACTTTCAAAATAAATCCATAGGTCCATATGTTGACGTGAATAACGTGCGTAATAAAACCTAGAAGCGTCGACAAAATTGTACGCGCTCATTAATTTATATTATTTGATAATGAAAATAATATTAAAGATGTAAAGTCGCGAAAAAATCATTATCTTTGCTCTCGCACGAGTAACACAAATCATTTAATTTTTTTCTAAAATGTGTGCAGATGAAAAATATTTCTCTTCGTTCGTTGATATGTTACTAATGATCACCTCGAGATATTCGTTATTCGCGCGTGTATTAAAGAGCGATTACTATATTATTACTGTGTATTATTAAGTAAATTCAGAAGCACGTAACATGTAAAAGAAGCGCGTAATAAGAAACGTAATTGAAGCAATGAACTTGTTAATTGCATGCTTCATCGCTGCATTGTCGTCGTAGCAGACATGGTTAATAGGATTTTACAGATGACCTTTGCGACCTCAGAACAAGCTGCCTGAGAATCAATTTAGTATTGTGACAGATGCCATTTGCATACCTCAAGCATCATCTTAATTATATTTTCTTATATCATCAGTATCGCCCAAGTCTACAACGCAATGCAATTTTATGCAATCGAACGTTGCAAAATTGTGCAATTATCATTAGTAATCTGCGTGCAATTGCCATGGCAATTGAAGCTAGTATTGCAGGTTAATTATAAAAATAAAAAAAATAAAAAATAAAAAAACACCATTCCACACAAAGAAAAAAAAAGAAAATAGATAAAACTTACAACACAATATTCTTGCCGAGATTTTCATTCGGCAACTCGACTCGGGCATGCGCGCGCAATCGGATCATCCGGATAAGTGAGCGTACCGGAGATAAATAATCTTTTTCAGGGAAATTAGGGGCATTTTATATGTCGCTGGCCGCATTCTGCCGTCGCCGCTCTCTTCCTCCTCCTCGTTTCCTCCTCCTCGTTTCCTCCGATGGCGGCAAGACGCGCGCTCTCGTAATTCCGCATTATACAGCGACGCGTATTTTCTCCGCTGCTTAGGCAGATCGGCGCGACGCTCTGCGCGTGGCACAGCATATAAACGTATATCTTTTTCCAACTCGCGGATTAATGTGCAACGGCGTGGCACAATGTGCGAGACTCTGTCGCATGCGAGTCGCATGCACACGCCGGGTCTCAACCGCAACGAGATTTTTATGTGCGTCAAAGCGTTGACATGCAAGCGTGAGTTATCGCGGCGGCGCCGGTAAAATTAATTTCGCCGACGAGGGAAGAAAGGGAACGCGGAAAAAAAAGGGACAGGGTAGAAGAGAGGGGTGTCAGGCAGAGGAGGGCGGTTGCGGTGCCAGGATGGGCCAGAATAGGTGGAAAAAGGATAGGGGAGTCAGCGCTGCTTCCAGTCCGCTTGCTCGTGCAACGTACCGTTCGCCGCATCGCAATTCAAACCTTTTCGGCCCATTTTTTTTTCGTGCCACCTGCCGGTGAACTCTTTCTCGTTTTTGCTTTTTCTTTTTTTGTTTTGTTTTTTTTTCTGAACTGCGGGGAGGTTGCTGGGGGATTGATCTACAGTTCGCGCGCAACCGCGGACAAAAGCGCAAATCCACAAACTTGGCTGCTCGGTCGAAAAATGCTTTGCGTCGAGAATAAAAAAAAAAAATATATATATATTATATATACATACGCATGTTCGATTTCAACGCGAGGTTACTCGTGAAAAGATCTACTTGTCAGACTCGCGAATGCTATTCGTGCACGATCACGTGTGACTGCCGCTTTCAAAGAATGTATATCGAAGTTTGTTGATCAAAAATATCGATCCTGCCGCGACTGCCGAAAGCACCAGATTTCTTGCTATTTCATTTAATGTTCACTATGAAAGAACACATCGTTCGGATAAAAAAATATCTCGTCTGTGTATACCATATGCAGTTGTTACACGGAACACAGTCTTTCATCCTCCTGTACATCATCTCGCAATTTTCTAAAATGTGTAAGCGCGCGAACTGAATAGTATACACGTTTATTACGTATTTACAATCTTAGTCTTGAAACAACGGGTGTCATGAAAACTGAGTGCGGTATACCGAGACGACAAGTGGTGTAATGCATTCTTTCCTTCCCGTTCTGCAAGATTTATCTGTGTTTTCCGTTTGCCATAGAACTTAGCAAGACTATGCCACTGAATATATCATAATGTTTCGCTCACGTAACCATTCAGAAGTTAATATTATTTTAAATTGCAATAGTTTGCTATTAATCATAAAAAGCTTGAAATAAAATATATATACACATACATATACAATATTATAAATATTCATTCATTTTATACTTAAGATTCTATATCAAAATCTAGATTTTTTTGACATATAATTTATATTTTATATTAATAGAGATAAAAAAAAAAACGACACAAAATTTAAAGAGAGAATGAGAGAAGTAAAGTAAGAGAGAAAAAAGAAGAAAATAAATTGATAAAATTTTACATTCTAGCAGCTATTACATACACACACACACACACACACACACACATACTATTATCTTTAAGTAGAGATTAGATAGAAAAAACAAGAAAGTATAAAACTATTGTATCATCTTGCTTTACAGATGCAATTTAACTTCTCTTTCAATGAGAGATGTGTATCTGTATAATCGGTAAAATAAAAATAAAAAAGGAAAGAGATATAACCACGACTCGCGGATATTGTATATATATATATATATATATTTATCACTGTATTTTATAAATTCATACTTGGCAATCACTTTGTATTCCATTTTTTTTCTTTTTAATGGAAATATATAACAATTCAAACGTGACCTATATTACATAACTGCAAAATCCTATGTAATCGATTAATAAATGACCTGTAGAATTGCGCGCTCAATACGAAATTACAAAGGCAGTAACAAACAGGGTTGGGAAGTAACGCGTTACTTGTAACGCCGTTACCGTTACAGTTACTTTTTTTAATGGCGGTAACGGTAATGGCGTTACAAATTTTATTTGTAACGGAAAAAGTAACTTCGTTACATTTTTCGGTAACGAGTAACGAATTTAACAGTTACTTTTATCGTTACTTTTTTCAAATTTTTTGATTTATTTAAGATATTATTCTTGCTATTGTGCGTGATAAAATTTTTATCTTAACCGTAAAGCCGTAAGCAAATCGACCAATTAGCATTCTTATTATGTTGTAATCTCATTTACTACCAGTTCTAAGTACCTTGCAACGAAAATTAGAAAATCTCAATAAATCTGACCTTATAGATTGCCATTCATTAGTTGAAGCTATTCAGCAAGGTTTAAATAAAAGGTAACTTATTAATTTGATTAATACATATGTTATTTAATTTTAAATAAGGATTTAATTGAAAAATATTATTTTATTTTAAACTATTGATTCAAAAGTATTAATTTCAATAAAACAAACAATGTCGCTTAATTTACTATATTTGATTTTAGATTTCTTATAATATTTGAAACAAAAGAATTAATAATAGCAGCATGTTTACATCCAAAATTTAAGTTAAACTGGTTAACCGGAGAAAAAAGAAAACGTGTTGAAAATTACTTGGAGGTTTTATTGGGAATCCGATCAACTGAAAATTCTTCAAAAGCTGGAAAATCTGACGATCACGATGATTTTTTCATTTTTGAGCAAAAAACGGTGCAAAATGAATCTGAACAAGAAGAATTGCAATGGTTTTTAAAATCAAATAATTGTAATATAGAAATGTTAAACGACTATCCAAAACTTAAAAAACTTTTTAATAAATATAATACAGCTCTACCAAGCAGTGCATCTGTAGAAAGAATGTTTAGCATCGGTGGCTCTGTATTAACACCACAAAGAGGGCATTTAAATGATGATACTATGGAGCAACAAATTTTATTAAAAATTAATAAAGAATTTCGATAAAATTTAATCATTTATTTTGTAATAAACCTTGAATGAAATCTTGCTTACAATTTTTTAAAAGTTTTTCTTATGCAAAATAATTTATTAGTTTGTATTGTAAAAAAATAACGGAAATTGTAAAGACTCGTTACTTTTTAGTAACTGTAACGGTAACGAGTTACTTTTTAAAATTGGTAACGAGTAACGGTAACGAATTACTTCTTAGAAAAAATAACGGTAACGGTAACGAGTTACTTTTATAAAGTAACTTTCCCAACCCTGGTAACAAATAATATGTCGATTTCTCGCATTAATCGAATATTTAATCTATCGTAAGCTATCGTTCGTTCTACAAAAACACGCGTAAATATAATTACCCATAGCTCATGCACGATAGATGAATAATACGACGGCTAAAGCGGAGGAAAGCGTGTTTAATTTACGAGAAAATAGAGTACGGTCAAAGAAAAAGAGAGAGAGAGAGAGAGCCGGGTGTGTGTTTGGAAAGGTCGACGGCTGCGTTTGATATCGACGAACCACGTTATCGCTGATCTCTCGAACTGTGGCGGTGTTGAGAGGCAAGGAAGCAGGATGAGACGGGATCCGTGTCGAACGACGAGCGAGTCGTAATTTGCAAAAATCGCCGGCCGATCACGATAAGCCGTTCGCGGGCCGATGTTTGCCAATTAGCGTGCCGTATGGCGAAGAAGAGAGGAGAGGAAGCTGCGTGTTGCCGTACCGCGTGGCGCGACAACGGGTGTCGGCTAATGGCAAAGTCGCGTCTCTCTCTCGTACAGCCGTGACGACACGATTGCTCGGTTGACACTCCGAGAGAACGCGGGAAGCTAGCGAGAGAACGAGCGTGTGCATCGTAAGCAACTGCATATCGCATCGTCCATGCTTCTCCGCGATCGCATCTAATGAGCGCGAATCGTACGATCGCGCGCCTATCTTGCACGGCGAGAAGCGCTACACAATCGAAGAGGTAATCACCTGCCCTTGAATCACGTGTGTGTCAACGAAAACCGCTGCCGGTTAGCCTTTATCGGTTTTTTTTTTCCCTGGCTGCATCGAGAGCGCGGTTTGCACACGAAAAATTGCGTTCGAGGGCAAACAATAGCTGCAAGAGAATGTATAACATAAACGCGATTGGTATTGTTGTTGACTTGATAAAGTTAAAAGGATCGCTGCCATCCGCAAACCGCCGGTTGGCACGCGTAATGGCAAAAATCCTAAAAAAATACAATGTTTATCTTGTTTTTCAGCGTTATGGAAATGGTCGAGCAGAACGATCGACGACTATAGTTGCTTTCCATTTACATCAAAACTCAGATAATTCTCATTTGTGACGTCATTACTCAGTTGAATGCATGTTCCTTTTGATGCTAGCGAGTGAGATTCAACTGAGTTTTTACGTGATTTCTGCACACGATCGAGACCGTGTGCTTTAGTGAGTCTAATAGACTCACATTAAAAGTGAGGTTATGAATCTATATTATTATGTGATAGCTTTCTTACCAGAATAACCAGGTCAATGACGTCATTGTCTGAGTATGAAATACTCACATAACTGAGTGACTCAGTATCATTTGAGTGCAAATGGAAAGCAACTAATATTGCAAGATGGAGATTGAGATTAGGGTCGGTTCGAAAATATTGTAGTTTGATCCGATTGTGAACTGGTGTCTCGTCGCATAACTAATGCTGTTAAATATTTACCTTGTTTTTTTTTTGTCGGACTTATTGTGAAATGAAAGATCCATCTAGACTTACCTGAAACAGATAAAATATGATAATTAGTAATCATAGTCATCAATCGTCGACGTATGAATAATTTTAAATGAGCTCGCAGTATTTTCGAATCTGTTAAATTATTTTGCGTACCCATGCTGTAAGTTTAACAGTCAAGTACGACTATATGCCCGAGGCGCGAGTTGGGACTTTAATAAAAAACGCATTACACGCGTCAGGTGATTTTACCCGGGTTTCGTTCCGTCTTGTATATAAGCTACGCGTATATAAACGAGAGTAAGTATATGAGAGAAACTGAGAGTGGATATTGCACTCCTGCGATACATAGAGAGTGTCCCCTTCAATTTCGCGTGTTCTCCGCCACCAGCAAATATCGCCCGGATCCAGCAAATACTGAATACTGTTGCGCCGGGTATTTACCCGCATTTTTGCATTTTTCGAAATCTCTCCGATACGTACGACAATACCTATACTCTATTGAATCTGTAATACAATATATTAAACGTTATAAAAATTTTAATCGAAAAAGCAAAGTGACCTTTGCGTTATCGAACAATGATATAAGATGTGTAGAACGAGAGTCAGAAATATCGGAAATTAATATTAAATTTTAATTGCGCAATTACAGTGTTTTTATAACATGTAAAAAATACTTCATCTTCTTTAATAAAGTATTATTAATTTTAAGAAAAAACGTTAGCCGTTATAAATAACGTTATAAACGTTATAAATAATATTTAATGTTTTACATACGTAATTAATATCAAAATAAGTGTAAAGGAATGATACCAGTGATGTAGATACAATAGGAAACGAGAGAGATATTTTAAAGGTACATAAAGCGTATTCATGCGCGGTCAATTAAGTCCGCGATGTTTTCACGTAAAAGCTTGTATAATTTCGAAGGGTATGTAACCTTATACAGTGTTCGCTGTATTTATACGCGTAACACGCGTTCGCTATTGTATAACTGGAGAGATCAAACGGAGGGAAGGATGAAAGAGCAACAGCGTGCGGCTGATCGTGAAATATGACGGTATGCTCGGAAACATATCGTTTGATTTCCGAGCGAAGATTATACTTGCTTATAAAGTTGTCGTACACATACATCACGGCTTTATATCGCAACGAAACGTGTACACTTTTCCAAATGATTACGTCTAGAATCGTCGCGATACGTCCCTCTTTAGGCTTGCACATCGTGCAGCTATCGCGCAAACTGTAATTTTTCATCTTTACCGCATCGTGATTCGTCGCGACTGCAACTCTAATCCAAACTTGCAGCCGAGGAGACATTGAAAAACCGTAGACAGCAGCTCTTCGAAAACTTCCGCGGGCCAAGAGAGTTTCCCCACGTACCGAGTGTCAAGGAGAAGAAGGAGTGCGCTACTGCATGCTAGTTTTTCACAAGAAGTTCGCAAAAGTCGAAGTAAGTTCATCATATGAGAGTTTCCAAGGACGTGCTAGAAATATATTGAACTTTTTCACTAGTCGCATCGCAACGGAAACATCTACTATTGCAAGATTACGAAGCGCTATTTTATTATAGCGCATCTAACAATCGTCTTGTAGAGAGAGAGAGAGAGAGAGAAAGAGCGAGCTTCGATAAAATGACGGGCGTTTTATTTAAAGAGAGCTGGAAAATTTTAAATATGCATACGTGTATATGAAATATATAAAACGAATTTTTTTCGCACAAAAAATATATGCCTTAGTAAAATTTCATATCGTTTAATTCCGATAATTGGCAATGTTAAATCTGGCGAAAACGCGAGCGCATCGTTGAATCTGGCGAGAGTAACGAGGCGAAGAAGGCGAATAAGTGCTGAAGCGACAACGGTCCGGTAATACATATTCCTTGACACCAGCCTGGGGATATTAAATAAAGAGTCCCCTGCAGTCTCCGGGGAAACCCCGAGGCAACGGTTTCCCCCATCGCCGATCATCCCTCGAAGGATACGTTCCTTCGAAGGAGCCTTTAGTACTACCTACTTGTATTATGACTCCATTCATGCCAAGTTACCGAATATCTAGTGGTATATTAGGCGGCCCCTGTATTATCCTACGCTGCACCCTTCGTACTCATTCTTTTTCTTCGCTTCACCGTCAGTACATAATATTGGCTTTTCCTACGGGATAGCGAGTATTGCGATATTAATTATGTTTGAGTTTCCGGCAACATTGTCGGTCCCCCGCATGGTCCGCTGAAAAGCTTAAACGAATTTCAACGTCACGGGGGATCGAATTAAAATGGATACTTAATAACCTGAAAAAAATTATTAGCGACTTTGAATGAAAATCCACAGATTATAAAAAATCTTTTTACAAATATCGAGTATTCGAGAAAAATATCTATATAATATTTATTCATAAGCAAAATTAAAAAAAAAAAAAATTATATAGATGATAAAAAATAAATATTCGAGTTTTGATAATGTATAAGTTTTAATAATAATGACAAATTTAAAAACCCAATTTTCCAAGTAATTTCAGCGCACTAGTTGTATTGAAATCGGTAAACAGTGCGATTTACAATTCGACGAGTTTGACGTGAAATCGAGCGCGAGTGACAATTGCTCGCTCGCACGCCCTCTGTGTGTATTTTCGCGAATCAGCGCGTCGCAAAGGGGAACGACAGAAAATCAAGACGACGAAATTGTTTCCTGTCGGGACGACGGCGACGAAAATTCTGTCGGAGTCCTGCCGCTGTTTTAGCACCTATACTAGAGGACGCGTGCGTACTCTTTCCTAAGCAGAGCGGAACAATTCGTGGCGCCGAGAGCGCACAAAGACGAGGCGAGACGAGACGAGACGAAAGGAGCGGGCCAAGGCGGTGACAAGGGAGAGACGGCGGCGACAATGCAGCCGAGCAAAATTGCTTGAAATCTTGAATACCAACGGGAAGCTGAGTTAACGTCGAAAAGCTTCTGAGTGACTTGCTTGAGGTTTAATCACTAGGTGAAACTTGGATAATGGGAGCTGTAAAGTGCTCGCAAAGAAGGCTAATGCCTCTCTTGTATTTCAAGTCTATTACTTTGTCGTATTAAAACTTAAATAAAAGCGTGCGTACGCATTTGCAAATATGCCTGAGGCCTAGTCGAGCTCTTGTCTAACGTAATGCAACTGGATATATTCATTACGTCGGTCGCGACGTGAAAGTCGCGATGAAATAATTGCAGGAACGAGAAAGGAAAGGTATATTACGACGTTGTCGTTACAAAAAACTGTATTAATGCGTCTGTCATCGCGCCATCTATTCTTGCTAATACGTTTTATGCTATTTCACTTTTAACTGATCTAGAATATGGGGAGGGGGAAGGGGATGCGATCTAATATGCGTAATACGACTTAATCGGAGTACTGATAAAGATACTGATAAATTGAGCTCTATTCGCAGAAGTTTTAATTCTAAAACAGGTCATCCTGCCATCCACCACTTGGAAATGAAGATAAAATGGTCGTGCGCCTTCGGATTTATCACAATTTTCTCTTATGATATTCTCCCGGCGTAAGTGGGATTAAAAAAGTTCCGACAACACCTGACCCCAGCTGCTAGGTAAAGAACTGCACGGCGGATAAATGCCGTCGGTTGCATAATTTTATTTGCCCCTAAATAATTTTATTTCCAGATTTCCTTGTCCACGAGATGAGAGGAATACTTATGTATTAAAACGAGATACCGCGCGGGCGTGCACGGTCTGGGCAAAACTTGAGACAGCTAAGCCGCACGTGCGCATCCGCTCTCTGTCCCTCATGCATGTGTGGTTTACGATGTAACGTGTTGCAGCCATGTCGCGCAGTAGCACCGGCGTCAAGAACGTGGCACGGTAATTGGCGCCTGGCGCCTTTTACACGAAGGCAAATTGTATTAATAAATCGTGCTCCATAATGCACCGGGTAATTTGCGAGCGCGGCTCGCAAAGAGATAGAGAGAGAGAGAGAGAGAGAGAGCGAGAGGGTATAGAGTAGGGGGAGGAGTGCTTGGCAAGAGTAATTAATTTATTCAACCCAGAAATTATCGTTGCCCCGTCCCGGAGATCGATTCCGCTTAAGTACGATACTTTTGCGCTGTACTTGCGCGTCCATCGAACGCTTTTAAGCCCTGCCGAACGATCGCTTTGGGTATAAAGGCGCGTAGGAACGTGCGAGCCTCCTCGCGTCGATATTTCATAAAAATGGATCGTCCGTGCGACATGAATATGATTTACATAGCGGCTAAACGATCTTACGGGATGAATTGCGACGCGCATCGTCTACTCCCCCCGCGAGGTAAATTTCCTTTCGCCGAATAAGATAAATAAAAGCAATTTGTCATTTATACCGCGTTGTATGCGTGAAAGACGACGACAGCAACGACAACAACGACGACGGCGCCGGCGCCGGCGACACCGATGACGACGTTTCGCGTAAGAGCCTTCGGACTAATTTCGAGAAAGGAGTTTTAATCTCAAGTCACCCCTCGTTGGCCTATACGCATTACAATTATGCTCGGTTGAATCTCGTTTTAGGGAGCCCTTCGCGCACCCTCCGTAGCTTCGGGCCGGTGAGTCGTACGAGTTACGCATAATTGGTATTTATGCTCGTAGCCGCGCGACGCCATGCCGTGATTTGTGGTTTGAAAGTCCGTTAATGAGACGCACGTGGCCGTTAATTAACCAAGACATCTCACGCACTCCTTCTCTCTATCCTTCCCTCGTCATCTGTCCTTTTTCCGTCGTCTGCGCCGGCGGCCCTGGGAATTTTTCATAAGAATTAGCTCCCGCCTTTTTTTTTGCCCCTCAGTGGCTGGAAACCGTTAAGCCGGGCCTCGATATCGCGGGAATCGTCCCTCGCAGTAATTTTTTTCAATTACAGATCCTTTCACAACACGCGTGCTCTTCATCAATCTTCGAATAAGTACGATCATCCGTTTTTAGCGCCCGTCGCGCCGCGAGCGAAGGTAATAGAAGACGTCTGTCATTTCCTTTTCGACCGTTTAAATGTGACGCTAAGGATCAGCCCTCGCAGGGCCGCTTCCAAATGTTAGGTGCGAGAGTACGAAATAGAAAAAATGTCGCGGTGAAATAAAGGAAGATGGGTGCGAGATAGGTACTTTTGTAAGGAACGCGCGGATACGGCGAGGGAGTCGGATGGCCCATTCCGCGAAGTTAATAAAGAAATATACAAGGTGACCAACCTCGACATTTAATATCAATTTGCTGGCCGCCGCTCGTTCCGTTCTACGATGCCCTCTGCGGCGAGGGTGAGAGTGCCGCACGAACGAGGGGTGATCCGCAGGAAACGGCTATGGCAGGCGACAAAGAGGGAACAAGAATGGCGAGGACGATAGGAAAATAAGGGAGGGCGAGCCACGACGAAGGGCGCGTGACGGTGAAAAAGGGCGGATAGGTATAGTGTACAAAGGTGGTGGCGCGGGAAGCTCGCGAGGAATTTCAAGGCAAAGTCCCTGCCTCCGGGGGCTGAAAGAAAATCGGGGATGGAATGCGTCACGGGGTTGCCTCACTCAGGACGAGATAATTGTTGAAACGCGTCTTCCAAGACGTTCGGTAATCATTATATTTTATATTCTTTTGGCGCTCATTTTTTTCAACTCATTGCCGGATCCTATCGATTTCGAAGTTCATTGACGAATGTAATACAAAAATTAAAAAGCGAAAGATTAATATATAAGCTAACAAATTTCTTATAGAATGCAACAGAAAGGATGAGAGATATTATTTTTTACATTTTTAATTGTCTCTTCAATTCATCCCTATACGCGCCACGTGACAAACCGATCGACCCAAATCTTCCTTCCGATTAATAGCTCATCCGATGTCGAATCAAACGAATCCGGAGATAATTCCGTAATC
This sequence comes from Polyergus mexicanus, assembly GCF_030449975.1. Classification (NCBI taxonomy): domain Eukaryota; kingdom Metazoa; phylum Arthropoda; class Insecta; order Hymenoptera; family Formicidae; genus Polyergus; species Polyergus mexicanus. The sequence continues at coordinate 7,250,064 of NW_027223327.1, read as the reverse complement.
CTACTACGTACCCTCTCTGCGGTTGGACATGAATTATGCGTTCTGTCAAAGAAGCGCACCTGTCGCACATGCTCCCCCGGTAATTGTATTATTTGCATTTAAAACAGTAGGAAAGGGAGAAGGGAGAGAGAGAGAGAGAGAGAGAGAGATGATCAGGGGGAAAGAGAGACAAAGAGAGAGAGGAGAAGAAAGATACATACGAAAACTGGCATTTCTAGCGACCATCCTCCTACTCTCGACCACTCTATCTTCGAGACATAGAAATTTCCAGTGGCATTCCTTTGTGGCGGCGCTTGCCAGACTCTTATTAAAGCCAGCAGCCTTACTACTCTGCCGTACTCCAACCGTCAGTGGCGGCTCATCAAAGGTGAGGTTTCAAAGACGACTCAAAGATGGTTTGAAAATGTCAGAGAAGCCCGACTTGGCAACTGCATTAACGACTATTCTCGCGATTCCTCCGCCACGCGCGTTCGCTTACGTTAACTTACCGGAAATCGTATTCACTCGCTCGTCTGTTTCTAGACGACTCGTTTGGGCAAAATGATATCATCGGAATGCTCCCATTTTCTATAGATGTTTAAATATCGAGAAAATATATTTTTTAAAAATTTTATATATTTAAGTATTTCTCTATTTAAAAAAAAGAAAAAAAAATATATATATATATCAGGGTTGGGAAAGTTACTTTATAAAAGTAACTCGTTACCGTTACCGTTATTTTTTCTAAAAAGTAACTCGTTACCGTTACTCGTTACCAATTTTAAAAAGTAACTCGTTACCGTTACAGTTACTAAAAAGTAACGAGTCGTTACAATTTCCGTTATTTTTTTACAATACAAACTAATAAATTATTTTGCATAAGAAAAACTTTTAAAAAATTGTAAGCAAGATTTCATTCAAGGTTTATTACAAAATAAATGATTAAATTTTATCGAAATTCTTTATTAATTTTTAATAAAATTTGTTGCTCCATAGTATCATCATTTAAATGCCCTCTTTGTGGTGTTAATACAGAGCCACCGATGCTAAACATTCTTTCTACAGATGCACTGCTTGGTAGAGCTGTATTATATTTAATAAAAAGTTTTTTAAGTTTTGGATAGTCGTTTAACATTTCTATATTACAATTATTTGATTTTAAAAACCGTTGCAATTCTTCTTGTTCAGATTCATTTTGCACCATTTTTTGCTCAAAAATGAAAAAATCATCGTCAGATTTTCCAGCTTTTGAAGAATTTTCAGTTGATCGGATTCCCAATAAATCCTCCAAGTAATTTTCAGCACGTTTTCTTTTTTTTCCGGTTAACCAGTTTAACTTAAATTTTGGATGTAAACATGCTGCTATTATTAATTCTTTTGTTTCAAATATTGTAAGAAATCTAAAATCAAATATAGTAAATTAAGCGACATTGTTTGTTTTATTGAAATTAATACTTTTGAATCAATAGTTTAAAATAAAATAATATTTTTCAATTAAATCCTTATTTAAAATTAAATAACATATGTATTAATCAAATTAATAAGTTACCTTTTATTTAAACCTTGCTGAATAGCTTCGACTAATGAATGGCAATCTATAAGGTCAGATTTATTGAGATTTTCTAATTTTCGTTGCAAGGTACTTAGAACTGGTAGTAAATGAGATTGCAACATAATAAGAATGCTAATTGGTCGATTTGCTTACGGCTTTACGGTTAAGATAAAAATTTTATCACGCACAATAGCAAGAATAATATCTTAAATAAATCTAAAAATTTGAAAAAAGTAACGATAAAAGTAACTGTTAAATTCGTTACTCGTTACCGAAAAATGTAACGAAGTTACTTTTTCCGTTACAAATAAAATTTGTAACGCCATTACCGTTACCGAAAAAAAGTAACTGTAACGGTAACGGCGTTACAAGTAACGCGTTACTTCCCAACCCTGATATATATATATATAAATGTATATATAAATTGTATAATATATCAATTAAAAGAAAATTTTATTTTCTGCTAAAAAGAAAGAAAGACAAGGAATTGAGAAAGCTTTCATATTAATATATTGTATTTTTGTTACATTCTTATTCTATATTTTTTCATTATGTTATAATAATAAACAATTTGCATTAAATACATACAATATTTGTAATGCTTGAATTTATGATTTAACTCGATACGTAGAACAAATTATCATATATAATTCGTCGCGTATTATATGTTTTGTGTACTAGAAAGCGCTTTTAATTATTATTATTATCATACTTTTTTGACAAGATTGTAATGTGTCAGGCTATTAATCAACTCACCATTATCTTTGATTTTATCGCGGATAATCGTATCCCAGACTAATGTTACTACTTCACTAAGATTATGAATCACACTAAGCAGCTACTGGCTGCATAGAGTTCGGCATTCTGTTCTCTATATTACAACGTCTTCTTGTTTGTGTTATGCTAAGTTCGATTTCACCTCGTGAGACGTACCGAGGATCAATACTGTGTCGGTCTCTGTTTCTTGTAGATAACCGGGATTTTCTTTTATGAAACTGAATTGTAAAGTATTTCCTTCTTTTCTCGCAACGTACACTTTCGTTCACGCTAACCATCGTTTTATTGTCGATGTATTTGAGAAAAAAACCGATTTTAAATATATAATTTACAATTGGCATAACGAGTAAAAAAAAGAAAAAAAAAAGAAAAGGGAGCAAACATATTCAAAATTATAAAATTAATCATTATTTATTAAAATTAGAATTAAAGTCATTCATTATTAGCATTTTATACAAATTCTAAAATCTCACACATACATATAAAATTCCTTATCAGTTTTAAAGAATAGTTTTTCTCGTAGAGATAAACGATTAAATGTATAGATCTCAGTACATTCTTAAAAACAAACGAATATACGTGGTCCGATAAATAGTAAGAGATTAATCTAAAAACTGATTTTATAATTCCTTTCAAAGTTATTTATTGAGACGAAAATTCCTTTTCCGCGCGGAAGGGACAAGTTAGTGCTCACTTTGTTTCTCGATGAAGCCGAGTGAGTTATTGACTTTGGTCTATGCCTCTACAAGGAAGGAAGACTCTGCCTGCACTTTCGACCCCGTCGTCGACTTCTGATCTTTCCACCGCGTTACAGCAGAGGCCACCTCCGGGGTCCATGAGCTTCTGACGTAATTGATTTTGCGACCGCCGTCCTTCGAGGCAGAAACGACTACCCCTTAATGGGCACCTACCGACGTTCCGTCGTGTCTTTTACGGGACATCCTATACATCGCCATTATGGTACATACAAAAAGTTACATACAAGCTCTGGCGGGAAATACTACTGGAAGTAAAGAGAGGATGGATTTGCTCCTTGTTCAGGCTTTATTACACTTCTCCGAGGAAAAATGCTATTAAAACTACAGCAGCAAGGACATTAATTCATTCAAAGTATAGAATCGTTACGTTTATCAAGCACGCTTAAAATGATTATCGCGAGAGACACATTTCACAGTTTCAACTATAAAATTTAACGAATGCCTACTATAGTTGGTAGACAATTTTACCATATAATTACTGATGTTACTTAATGTAAAGGGCATTGCTCGTCTGCAATAATTATTAGATATTTGTTGATTGTGTTACATACATTTGTTTGACGTAGGCGTAACTTATATGAATTTGATCACGTAAAAGTGATACATTAAAAGCATCAAAAATAAAAGCATTGAAACAACGTATAATCTATAACGACGACATAGCAATATGTTATCATCGTAACACGTGTCATATTTAATATCTAATCTAGCAAACAATTGGTTGTGCGAGCGTTGATATACTTCGAAGTGTCGAAGCCAGGAAACTATCGTCGTCCATACAGGCGGCCGTTTCAAAAATCGTCCTTTACGGCTGTCTTTCTATATTGTGTTGACATTACGATGCACACAGACGCTCACATTCATAAGATATAGACTCTCGCGGACACGAGTCTCGGTATCATATTATGGACCTGTAAATACGCCGGACGTGTTTACACGACCATAACCACGGCAGTCTTGTAAATAAGTTAACCTCGTTGTCTGAGAGCTCAGGTAGTTTTACGAGGACGAGCGACAAAGCACCGATATAATGTAGCCAACGGCGAGTGTCTCGTTCAAATGACGAGAATTTTCGTTACCGAAATTCATCTCGCTATTATGAACGCGACGAAAAACTCGTCCATTGAACGAACTTCTCTTGCTTGGACGAAAGTTAGACACCACTATCCCACCAGAAAAGTTTTGAATATACGAGAGAGATATACAGGGTGTATCTGAAATGAAGCGCTAAACTTTAGAAGCGTATTCTAGAGGTCAAAATAAGACTTTTTTCTCTTATGAACATGGATCCGCAAATGAACCCCCCGCCGAGTTAAAATTCAAAAATGTGTGAAATTGACCGAACACTCTCAACGCAAATTTATTTATCTCTTAAGAGAGGGTAATAGGGGCAACGTCAAAACCAAAGTCAAATAATAAGGCAATCCATGAATAACAAGTTCAAGTGTAAGTACGGACGGAAAGTATTCATTGTTAAGACAGCTTACGGCTAAAAAGTACGGACATTTTCTACTTACAATTTGACTGCGGTTTTTATTTTTTCATTTTAGTGGCTTACTTGACTCCATAATTTACTGGATTATACCAAATTTCAAACCTCTGCCATTTTTTTTTCTCAAATACAGCCAATTTTTAATTTTTTCCCCGAACTTTAGGAGCCTCTAACTCGGAGGAGGATTCATTTGCGGATCCATGTTCAAAAAATGAGAAGAAAAGTCTTAGTTTGACCTCTAGAATATACTCCTAAAGTTTAGTGCATCATTTCCGATACACCCTATATACATCTTGCTAATATTTAATTTATCAACTTCTATCGTTTTTATTCAGTTTATATAATTTATATGTAATGATATTAAATGGTGACGAAAAAATTAATTTTAATTCTCTTCTATGTTCTGCCCACACTGTATAATAGCATGGTGCTCCTTTCTCTTTCTTTTTCCGAAATATTATACCCGCACATATCGCTATATGAGTTATCCGAGACGAAATCGGCGTGAAATCGGTTATAATATCCGCAACTAATTGTTTATCGAAAGCGCGGCGTATTTACAGCGAAGGAAGCGCGGCTGAATAAGTTAAAACCCGTTATCTAACAATAAGAGAGCTGGATTTACATGAACAGAGTGCCGATATAACGCAGCCCTAGGTCGGATTGCTCAATGAGACGGGTTCTCGCGGACCGATAAATTTAACCGATATAGCTTACGGCTATTGCGATCGATGATGGATTGCCAGATTATTACTCGAGCGACGGATTGCGGATGATGTTCCTATTCGGCAGCGAATCATTATGCTATGGAAAAAGAAACTATCAATTTAATGTTTGATAATGGATTGATTAGAGAAGAAATAATTTAAATAGACGATGATAAACAGATATTTCGAAAATAAAATTATATATTGTACATATAAATAATTATTTATATTATTTATGTAATATAAATAAATAATTGCAACGTGTATTCGCGATATATGGTATATCGTGATATTTGAGAATTAGGTGTTTTCATCGGGGTCGCGAAAGTACCCCTTGCGTTTACACATTCGAACGATTCTCTTCTCCATTCAGAGCGACTGCAAACACGCTATCTAAGACGCGTAATCGAGAAGGGACAGAATCCGTATGGTAGGAGGAGAGAAGAAGGTGGGATGGGGCAAATGAGGAGACATTTCGGAGCAACGCGAAGCCTTCGGCCAATTTCCAACCCCGAGTTATTAGTTCTAGATATATGTAGTAAACCGTCTCGTTATATACGTACACGAGTGCGTGTTGCGCACGCATACGCACGCGCCGCGAATTCAATGTGTACGCAGAGATTCCTTCGCGTGCCGTATATAGGCTGCGCGACGTAGGAAGGACTGGATATGAAAGGCGGTAACCGGAAGTCGGGATCTCAGGATGTCTTCCATTCCCTCCTGCGCCCTGCTTCCGGTACGCCGGGGGAGAGTAACCTACCCTTTGTTCACCGGAGATAGTACGACGATCGTCGTGCCACCGCTGCCGTAACCGCCAGCAGTGACTTCGATCTCCCTCTTTCTACCATCCCCCTCCTACAAGCATCCCTCTTCTCTCGATTCTCTCGACTTCCAGCGCACCCTCTCTCTCTCTCTCTCTCTGCGAGTCCTCCATCTTCTTAGTTACCGGAACCCCTAACCCAGCCCCGGCCTCTCAGCGATGGGTTGCCAATTCGTTTCTTCGCTCCTTGCTTTGTTCGTCACGCGGTGAGGGGGATTCACCCTATTACGCGGCCGGTGAATAAGCAGATACGCCACGTCGACGGAATCGTCGAGTCGACGGGTGCCTACATCGGACTGATTCGCGGATGTCGGCGTCGATGTTCAGCGGGAGGGCGAAACTCTCGTTTGTTCGTCGTTACCTTCTCGATGAAACGAGCACGATAAAGTGCAAATTGTTTTTGCCGAGAACTATTTGTTACAATTAGCGAACGCGTGCACGCCTCTTTGTTCGCCGGCGACGCTTAACATCCATCCGGCCGGAACTGCTGGGGTTCTTTGTTTAATTCCTGTAGTGGGTCTACGATTACAGAATTCGTTCAAATAACAATGATTTAAGGATTAGAAAATTCCCTCTCTTCAGACTCTCGATACACATTTTTATCTTGTTAGTACAGAGAAGTCAACAACCGTAATAGGTAATTGAAATTACTTTATCTCTTTTTATTTAATGATACAACGCTGCTTTGTCTCCCTGCCCATATATAAAAGTTTTATATATATATATATTGTATATAATTGCGTAAAAGTGTGCGCATGATATATTTATTTATTCTTAAAAAAGGCAGAGAGAGTATAAGTATCGTGTATAATATTTGTGGAAATTATCATAAGAATTTACTGGATATATATAAGAAGAAACATTTTACACTCAGACGATTTTACTTTAAATCCCAAGAGATTATATTATACCGTAAAAATCTTTCACTATCACAAAAACGTACGCAGAGAGAAATGCCAACACTGACTCTCGTTTATATCAAAATTCATGAGGGTTGCTCTGCCCGTTCGAAGAAACCGGCGATTAATTCACGCTGGAGGTTAATCGGCAGCGAAATAATTCGGCGATTTGGCAAGACGCGGCGAAGGAAAGAGAGGAAGAAAAAGGAATGGCAATCCGGCAAAAAGTAGCTATCCAGTGGCACCGAGGTTGGCTACTTCCATCGGCCCCCTAGCGCGCACTCGTACGAAGAATGAAGAGAGTCTATATAGAGGTCCCTGCACGCGCGCGCGAATTTACGGTGCGATTATTTGGGTTTTTTGCTCGAACGCGCGAGGACGTAACGCAGAAAAATGGCACACGAGCCCGTTCTATACGATCGCGCGGCCGCGATCTCTCGGAGAATCTCGTTTTTCATCTTCCATCGACGAAGATGAAAGCGGACAATTTGTTTCGCCGCACGACGCGCGCCCGCAAAAACCGAAGACCGTCCGCTCGTCATAGTTGACTGGCCGCGAGCCGAAAGGATGATGAGGGGTGACGATCGGATCGTGACGATGCGATTCTGCCGGTGTTTCGTCCATGCGAAAACGCGACTTCCGAGAATACAATTTTTCACCGGGGTATTCAGAATGTCGCTCGTTACGAACCTAACCTTGGCTTCTTCGGATAAATTGCGTGGGAAAGGGGGAGCGGAGACTACCTCTTAAATCGTTCTACGATAAAAACATATTTTCATGCTGTATTATCGAATTACGGATTTGTTTCGGACAGTTATTGATGTCTCTTAACGAGACCGCAAAAATGATGATAGATTTCCATTAAAAGATGGTCTATCGAATGAATGAAAGATGGATGCGCAAAAAATGAAAGGTGAGTCCGCATTTCAGATTCTTGCATGGCCAAGATGTAACATCGATGTAATTATCGTTGTTAAGCGATCCTTTGTCGAGCTTATGGAAATTTTAATAGTCTTTTTGGCCTCGCAAACAGCCTACGGGTAAAAACGATAATGCGACTGTTCGACTCCAAATGGATCGTAGAGAAGCGATTTAGCAGCTTCCTGGCAGACGTACCTCCGGGCGATTCTCCCAAGATTTTCTAGGCATGTGTTTGCCGACGTACACATACCAGCGAGGGTATCATACCGAAGACTGACACACACCTGGAAAATTACATTGGCTTCTGTTATCTTCCAGTTATGGATTATCTCGGAGAATGATATACTCGATAATGCCAATTAGACGAGACAAATGTTTCGTCTATGTTCTTCATTGGCTGAAATATTCAATATTATAAACATGAACGATTTTTATTGATTATATAATGAAACTAAAAGCTTATCTTTCGACAATCTTCATTAGCATGGCTTGAAATGATCTAAAACTTATCTGAAATTCCCTGATTTATTGTAAAGATAGAAATGCACGAAGAGATAAAATCGTATGCGGAGAGAAATAAAATTCGCCGCGCGTGTTATATATTTCGTAGATATAAAAGCCATATTCTCTCAAATTCTCTGTTGATCTAGGTAAGTTACCGATCCGAGTCCATAACCGGCGATGACATCATGCTAAAATCAACGTTGTTTACCGGATAAAAGTCGTAACTACGGAATCGTCGAACTTCCGAACTATCAAGGATAAGTAAGGTGATGATATACGAAATGTGATCGAAGTCGCAAAAACGGGAGAGAAGGCGGAACCGAGGGAAGAGGATAAAGAAGCTCGGGGGGAAAAAAAGAGGCAGAAGTTTTCCAAGTTCGCGACGAAGATCGTATAATAAAACAATCGTATTCCGCGCCAACGGAGCGAGAAGCAATAAGGGTGCGCATTGCAAGTCCGAGGGTATTTCTCAAAACAATATTTCGCAGTGTCCGACGGGCATAGACGACGTCGATCCGCCACGCCGATAGTATCGTCGATTTCCGCGGGAACGACTTTTCGCAGTGGTTGATGCCGCGCCGAGGAAACTTGTCGTTTATGGATTTTCGATGCCGTCAAACCGGCGCGCCTGACGAGTCGAATCCGTGACACATACTATCCGCGAGAGGAGTTTCTTTTAAAGAAGTAGCTGTCGCCTTTTATCGCGCAGACACTCGCCATATGCGGGGACGTTCGCGGACTTAGAGATGCGTGAAGCGACAGTCGCAATAGCGACCTGTCACTTTCACGTCTTCCGTTTTCCGCCGCGTCGCATAGACGGCTACAGGCAACCGGTCGTCAATTTTCTACTAATAGAGATGCGTGTTGCGTAGACGGCCCATACTTCAAACCTATCGGGCGTGCCGCGAAAGATTTATTTTTTTTTTTTTTCCCAGAACGCCGACGATTGAGCGTGTACGTGTACGTTTCTCTCGATGGCGCGCATGATACTTTTTACAATGACGGAGATAGGCAAAAGAAGATGTAGTGTGACCTCCTTGAGCTCCTGAGGATGAAATATCGCGCTCGTAAAACTCTTAATGGCTTCTTAAATTCTCGCGCTCGTACATTGTACAGTATAAATCTAAAAATAGAAACTCTTGCCAAAGAATATTTTCCACATCGCTATATACTATGTAAAATTTACATACATTCATAATTTTGCTCGTTTGGGTGTGATCTATTGTGAGTATTGTGCTAACATAACATGTCCCACAAACTATATGTATATATATGTATATAATAACGATGTACAACTAACAATATTGGTTTAAGTATTAGGTGTACAACTTTGCTTCCGCCGTTTTTTTCCCGAAATTCGAGGCTTTATTGTAAAAAACTGGTTATACATTTATGATTCAAAGTATTGTCCATCGCTGGCCACTAATTTCTCCCTCTTTTTGACTTTGACTCGAGTCTTCATTAAGTAATGCCTCCAATTCTACATCTTCGAAAACCTTCTCTCTTTCACCGCTATGCCGCGCTTCGACGTGAAAATCACCGTTCTTGAAGCGTTGAAACCACTCGCGACACGTTCTTTCACTAATAGCGGCTTCACCCTAAGTATCTGAGAGCATTCGATGAGCCTCGGCCGCAGATTTATTCATATCGAAGCAGAAAATTAAAACCTCCCGCAAATGACGAGAATTTGGCTCGTAAACTGACATTTTCAATCGAGAATAACTTTATGATGCGGACACAAATCGACTAATGTTTCTATGAGGTTATGTTGACAGATGCCCAAGTTTATCGCATGACGTCTACGATCTATCTATTTCGACCACTACTTACCGCTAAAGCCATCTATAGGAAAACGGCGGAAGCAAAGTTGTACACCTAATATTCTAAAACATTAAAAGAAGTGTATGTAATCCTAGTGCGTTTTATGAAATTAAAATACAATATCGCTTACTCGCCTAATACGTTTTATATGCCTTAAATTGATCCGTCACACAAAAGAACACTATCGGCTATAGTTTGTTAATACGGTTGAATGGTTCCATCCTTCCCTTTGAGGTATTATGAGCAAAGTATCGTAATAACGGTCGCCGGGATATAACTGCGACGTTGAACGGGGCGGTAAACGGCAGCAAAACATATTTCAATCAAAGTTCCCAAGAGCTAATCCCAAACGGCTCTACTGTGACCGAGAAAGGAAGGATCAGGGATCGATCCTCTGGTATATGTGAGGGTAGACTCTTCGGCGGTTCGTACTTTCAGGCAGCTATTTCCACGGAACTACAGTGTATTTGCCGTTTAAAATCGAAAGGAACCCGATCTTCTTCCAAGGAAAGGTACGCGGATTATTTCAAGTGAAATTCGACGACGGTATATATGCACTCTCTCTCTTTCTTTCTCTGTACGAACGTCTTTTAAATATTCGGACAGAATATAATCTCGGCTGAGAGTTTTCGATGCGTTCCTTTCCTTGATGCGATACTATCAGATAGTAACGCACGGTACTTGAAAAAGGAAATAGACATAATATAAAAGACAAGGATCTGATTTTAACTTTCTCTTTCCGAAGAAGACGCAAGAAACTGAATAAAATGTGTGGAAAGAAAATCGAAATATACGAATAATGCGTTATGAGCTATTTTTGCATGTGGCAGTAAAATCTAAAAAATATGACGTACACGTGTAAAGAAACGATGAATCTTGTAAATATATTTTTAAATCTTCAGTCAAAAAGAATTTTGGACTCAATTCGATGAGATGTGGCTTTCAACAATACATTATAAAGCGAACAAATATAATATAAAAATTCAAAATCTAAAATTTTCTAATATAGCTGTTTTAAAGGATGAATATGAAAAAAAGTAACGCGATTAAAATGACAGAGAAAAGAAGTCTATATTAAGAAAGATTCAATCGCGGCATTTACGACATGAGATAAATCGTTTTGGTTTCTTTCATAAAATCTAATACGTAAAATAGAGTATGACATACATCTTCTGCAAAGAAATCGAATGCAATAATCATAAATAACAAGCAAGACATTTAATGTTTGAACAAAAATAAATGTTATAAATAATATTTTTATGATAAAAGATAAAATGAGAATAGTTTTTAAAAATATTTGTTAAGTGATAAACTAAAATAATTAATTTTATTTTATTGCTATAATAAGAGACAAAAAGGGTTGTATTTTATTGTAATTACTTTTCTTAACTTGGAGAAAAAGTGACAATTAAATAAAAATTTTAATATACTGTAGAAATTTTAATAATACAAAATGTTCGCTACTTATTTGATATTTTTCAAAGAACTCGCTCTTCCTTCCTCTCTTACTCGCTTTCTTTTTCTCTCTTCTGTACAAATAAATAACTTTTGCAATACTAATTCAAGTCTATTAACTTTGCAGTTTGAAAAAAATAAGCTGCTTTTACATTCGATTCTACGACAGAACGATAGCGCTACTATTGGAGGTCCTCGAAAAGGCTACCGCCCTCAGGGCAGTCTCAAGCAGCTATTGTAGTAGCTTTAAATCGACCCTGACTTCTCAAACGAAGACGGTTTCTCACGTTTTTATCCCTGCCCTCGAAGCCACGAGTTCGACATTCAGGGTCGCGTCGCTGATTTGAGATTCCCGAGTTTGTGCCTTTCGCGCCAATCACGGTTGTAACGATATATCTCCGGCGTATGGTATGCGGCTTTTCTCTGCCGGCTCGCTATGATTTTAACGATCAGCGTTCTCGGTGGATCCGCAGCATTCCGGGCCATATTCCCGGCTGATGGTTCACGATCGCGGCGAGGAGGCGCATTAATAATTTATGTAGTCCGACGATAGAACGCTCCCGGCGCTCTCTCGACACGATCGCAGCGAGAAAATCGTGAGCGCCGATACAATCGTCTCCCGTCGCGCAAACGTGAAAGAAGCCCGACGACGACGGCGGAGTCTCACGCGGTGTCCCACACTCCTTCCACAAGATCGAAGGGAGCTAATAAGGAATTAGGGACGACGCGCGGTCGTCTATGAGAAACCCCTGAGATCGCTTTCCACCCGATCGTACGTCAAACTCGCCCGGTTGCGGCGAGCATGTATAACGCAATGACGCGCGGAAATTCCATCTCCGAGATTTTTCCCCGAGAATTTCCGGCGAGTGACTTTGGCTTACTTCGGCGGCCCCGCTTCCGGCATCATCGCGCTGTATCGGATCTGACAAATCCGACGGCTCGCCACGCGAACAGAATTAATAGAATCGACGTTGCGAGAATAGATCCGTCCCTGGAGCATTACGTTCCGACATTGGCAGTCACGTTCTATTTCGCCACGATATTTTCCGAACAGGGGTATCTTCATACGCAAGAGATCTACGTGGTATTACAGTCAGATAGTGATTTTATTTCCTTAAAAAATATTATTTTTGAAAAATAAATTTGTGAAATATTGTATATGACATTATTAAATATTCATTTCTTTATACAATATTAACGTTTAATATTAAAAATTATTGCACTTTATATCACAAAAAATTATTTATATACGATGTATTAAAACTTTTAGCTATAATTTTATATTTTATAATTTTGTAATTTTTCTTTAATTTAAAATATATATTGTATTTCTCATACTTTGATACACTAGAGAACAAAAACTCATGATAAAATTATCTTTATTCTTACGTTTCGAAATAAATTAACTCACTAATGGAAGAATGTGGAAAAAAGTCATATAGAAAATATAGGATAGCGTTGAGTCCCATAAAGCCACCGTTTACATTAGTAGGTTAATGGTATTATAATCGACTTATATACTATATATATAACCATTGATCCCCTGGTAAAGCTATATATGAAATTTGATATGTAAAAGCTAACGAGCATAATGAACATGACGTGATATAGCCGGAATGCAAAAAAGCAGAGTCTGTCTTTTCATAACAGCATCGACAGAAACCAGAGAGGATATATAACGTGATGGTATCCCTTCGGATTAAATAAGCCACGTGATTAGGAAACGACTGTTAGCCGGACGTCGCGCAGACGCGTTCGTTTTTCGTAAGATCACGCTGATTCATCAGCGTCATCATTTATTACATTCGTTCAGTCTGTAATTGGGATCCGAAATTAATTCTGTCTGACAAATTGTTTGACTGTAATTTTCTAAAAGTCATGATTCGATGCGATCGAATCAAACTTTCTCATCCCATATGTCAAGATCGACATTGCTGTCATAAGATTTAACATCGCGATTTATTAGTGAAAATGGTAAAACGGACGTTTCTAATTATTTTTTTGATTGTACGATTTTCATCAAACTTATATGTTATATATACGATATAAAGTATTTGTAAAATCACGCAAATTTTCGTAATTTTTTACAAAAAGTTAACAAGCGAAATATATCAGATATAGACACATTTTCACATATTATATCATCTAAATGCACGAAACAGTGTTCTATCTAGCTACCGTTTTAATCGTAATGCAAGTTAGAGTGATGGACGTTTCAGACACGGGCATATGTTTCTCTTCCGATGCTATCGTTTGTCACTGCCGGTTTTAACTGATAGCAGCATCTGGTAAAGTCTGTCATTGCAGGTTTTGACAAACGTTACAATCGGTCGAACTCGCACGTACGAGCTTCTGCCGACAATTCGCGTTCGTCGTCGTCCATATCTCCATTAAATTGATCAAACCATTATATCTCGCCTGTTAAAACGCGAGAATTTTATGGTATTTTTTGTGCAAAGCGTCCAATATATAACAATACTTCAATATAATTACAAGCAGTATACAATTACGACTATATTTTAGTTATTAATAATTTGAATCTTATACAGTGTGTCCCATTTTAAAGGACCCACTCAAATATCTAAGAAACACTGCGTTAAATCGAAAAATGTTTCAAACAAAAGTTGTGTGGTTTCAAGGGGGCCATAAGATGGTGACAATGATTTGACCTTGGAAAATCATTTGAAGGTCATGTGAAGGTCAACTTTAAAATCTTAAACGGAAACCCCCATTTTTTATTCAGCATTCTTGTAGCTGATATTGAGAGCTTTCCAAAACACTATCATAAAGTATATTTTTATTGAGTACTTTTTGAGTTATTTTATATTTTAATCTGACATATTTTGATATAAAAAATAAAATATTTCGTAAAATATTCAGTTTTCGATAATTTTACCGTAATACTTCTACGTACAGAATAATAAGACAAATTAATTAGTGGCAAAAAAAAAAACAAATTGTTTAAAAAAATACATTGTAAATAATTTTTTTAAAAACAATTTTTTTTATACTAATTGATTTGTCTCATTATTCTGTACATAGAAGTATTACGGTAAGATTATCAAAAACTAAATATCTTACGAGATATTTAATTTTTTATATCAAAATATGTCAGATTAGAATATAAAATAATTCAAAAAGTACTTAATAAGAAAATACTTTATTATAGTGTTTTGGAGAGCTCTCAATGTCAGCTACAAGAATACTAAATAAAAAATAGGGGTTTCTATTTAAGATTTTAAAGTTGACCTTCACATGACCTTCAAATGATTTTCCAAGGCCAAATCATTGTCACCATCTTATGGCCCACTCGAAATCAAACAACTTTTGTCTGAAACATTTTTCGATTTAACGCAGTGTTTCTGAGATATTTGAGTGGGTCCTTTAAAATGGGACACCCTGTATGTATTATACAATGACGTGTACCAAAAATACTGTTATTTATAATTTGTCCTAAAAATTATGGTATATTTCTAATATATCACAATTAAACATTTCGTAAGTAAGGCATATATCTGAGAGTAATCTAACGGATAACGAATAAATCTAACGAATTTCTAGTTATTTCTTAAAAAGTAATATCGTGATTGCCCCCTTCGCCCTCTCCCTCCCCCTAAGTGTATAGTAATCTCTAAATACGATTGTTTCGCTCTTATCTACAATATATGCAAAATTCCCAAAATATACGAGAAGTCTTTTGTTTCGCCGTATTCGCCGAGAGATCAGCCCGATATTTATAAATTGCGCCGATGCTCGTCGACATGTGACTAATTGATTCACAAAATGTGTAATCGCGTTCGGTTTTAACGCACGGCCGAGAGAGCGGCATCATACGCGCCATCCCGCGAACACAGAATTTTGCTCGTGCATTCTCGGATGAACGAACATAAAGGTAGGAGGGGAGGGGGAGATAGAGAGAGGGTGGCGGCGAGTTACAGTGCGGAAGCTGCTGCGTGGTGTGGGACACTCGCTTTACTTTTTGAAATCCACGTAGACAATGGGAAAACGACGAGCGTGATCGTAATTAACGTCATCGATCCCGATCTGCTCTCGCTACCGGCCTTCACCGACCCCCCCCCCCCCCCCCCCTCGCTCGTCACCGTCAACACCCTCCTCTCAACCTTTCGTCGATTGGTCCATCGCGCCCCGTCGATGTTATACTCTTTCCATTTCGCTTTCCATAATTAGTGTCCTCTGTATGTCGCGCGCAATGTTCCCCCCCCCCCCCCCCTCGTTCCCGCCGCGTTAATAACAGACCCCTGCCTCGGTCGCGTTTGCGGCTTTGCTTATCCGTTTGAAAACGAGATTCAATTATGATCGCCCGGAGGTGCGCGGGACAAAAGGGCAAGTATCGCTCTGTTTTACAGATCGCGTTTTTATTGCTCGCATTCTCCCCGTGTGTCTTCTTCGTGGCTGATTCTTTTTCAGAGCTACCGCGGGTTGTTTTTAATCGGTGCGGATCAAGGACGAGGTGCGGGTGAGTTTGGTAGTATCGCATCGACAACGGTAGATTGCTCGTATTATTGCTTTGTTTTTTAATAAAAAATAAAAAACTCGCTGCATTCCCTTAATTTAGAATAAAATTATATCAATATGTTTTCGTGTCATATAATTTTCTATCAAAATATAACAGATATTTAAATATAAATTAAAGTGCAATATTATTATATATTTCTTGCAAGAAAATATGAAGCGGAGAGAAAAGAGATGAAAATTTCGAGATCACTATAGAAGTTGGAGAGTCAAAAGTAGCAAGTAGACTTGCTACTTTTCCGATGAACTTCGCGCTAGATCGGTTACGACAAAAGTTTTAACGAGGATGAAATGATGTGCAATTTTAATCGCTACACTTGTGAAGTTTTCATATGTACAATTATTCAAAGGGAGTTTATTATTCTAAAACTGTAACTATTATTAAAATGCGCAGAGATGGATAGATACAGATAGAAAAACTAGAATAAATATATAGTTTCGATATATGTAGCGTTATTTTAAAAATAATTTAATATCCCCGCACATTTATTTTATAAAATTAACATATTACAATAACATTGGCAACACACACACACATACAAAATTTTAACCTTTTGAAAGTTTTTTTATTTATCGGCCATATAATTATTGTGTGTGTGACACATACATTTTCATAAAACAAAATATGTAGTACGATGTAAGTGTTAAATATATTTTTCATATTTTTATAACATGTTTTATTCAATTTTTTTTTATTTTGTTCTATTTATTTTTTTATTTATTTTTTTTTTTAATTTTATATACTAACGTTCATATTGTTTCATATTTCGAGTTCTCCAAATAATAAATATCTGACGACTCGATTCGCTATTCGAAAAATGCGCAATGAAGAGACGTAGATGAAAAGAGCAGAAGGTGATCCCAAACGCTATCCGCGAAACATTTGTAGCGTGTCTAGCGCGGATAACTCCCTTGCTAATATATCAATAGAAATAACCGATTATTCGAAGGACCGTGTAAGCTACTAGTCGTGACGTGAATTTATTTGGTCGATTTGGAAGCCATCCAGGGGCGCCTTGCTGCTGACGGTTCTGACTGATAACGGCCACTTTGCGCCACTCCTGAACCTCCTATTTTAATACCGGGTTTACCCTCCGCGAATTGCTTAATATTCTGCCGATGCAAAGGTAGGGACTGGAATTTGGTCGATGCGAAGGGCAGCTGCGCCCGAAAGAACGTATACGAACCAAACTCCGCTTCTTCCGCTCGACTTTCGATGAGGCAAACTATCAAACTACCGTGCTGTGCAAACACGCGTTCAACGAACCGGGATCTTATATAGTGTCCCCGCGTATGCTCTCCTTTAAATCGCTGGCTAGATTGACTTGGCCGATCAGTCGTTAACGTTTTTACTGTCATAGAATTCGAAATGCAGGGGATCCTCTGCTTCATTGCTCGACAATTTCTATCCGAATTGGATGCTTTAGAATTTGGCGTACCGTATACGAACGTTGAATGTTATTCCCTCTAATGCAACATGTTATCAAGCACTATAACAAACCTTTAATGAATTAGTATAATTTTAATCTACTAATTCTATTCTCTACAAATTTTCAAACATTCCTCAATATTTATTATATTTATTTAGGCTTTACATAGTTTTGAAATATAATTACACACCCCAAAGATTTCCGGATCTAATGCTATTACTCTTTAATCTATCATAAAATAGGATCGATCTTTAATAAAAATGGAACATCCATAAGTTATAATTGAGAGTAACTTTTAATGAGATTTCCAATATTAAATAGGTTGATGTAACGTAAAAATAATTAAAGTTTCTTCGAAAATTATAATTTAAGATTATTGAAAATTCACTCATTTAACTATTTATATTATGAAATTCAGTTCACGAAAATTCTTTAATTTATTTAAATATTGTTTTTTCTAATAAATTAACTTTATCTGATTTAGCTAGTTACACTCACAGAAAAGATTTCCGGATCTAATGCTATTACTCTTCAATCTATCATAAAATAGGATCGATATAGCGACAATCATATTTATTATTGAAAAAGAAATATTTTAATCTTAAATGGAAAATTCTTAAATCTAGAATAAAATGCTCTTGGTGCTATCCCGTTAATTTTCTCACAAAGATGAAGATGGAAATTTGTAGCGATCTAACATCAAGTTATTCTAAATGCAAGAATATATAAGCTTAGATTTGTATATGTTACTCTTGTCTCAAGATAGTAAGACAATCTTATTTAATTCGAGAGAGAAGAAAAGGAATTATTGATTTAATTTTAAAATTGTTTTATTTTTATACCGCATAAGGTTGCGATACGATTGAATATGTCAAGAATATTTTTTGTCTCGTTATCAGAAATCCTTTCTGAGAGTACAACTACATATATAAAGATTTAAAAAACTATTTACTTTTAGGAAAAAAAAAAAATTCAGAAATATAGTTGCTAAAATATTGACTGTTATCTGCAAACCTTTCTGATTTAAATGGCACAAGTAAAATCGCGTACATTCCTACTATGTTCGTTATAGGATTAGTCGTGAATAAAAAGCCAGCGTGCTTGGCACGGAAGTGGATGCTACAGTGCTGCTGCAGTTAATATTGTGCACATTGTAAAAAAAAAGGCCAGTTTGTCAGAGTCGCGATTGTGTATTCACAGAATGCCGCAAGGCAGGTGTTAATTGGCCCGACTGTGCCCCACTGGAAAACGTACGAGTGGGGAAACGAGACGAGGGAAATCGCAGTGTGTTGGTCGATGGTGTTGGCGTGTCGCATGACACGCATGAGACTTTTATGACTTCTACGAGAAAAATAGGAGAGAGAAAGAGAGAGATGTTGACTAGCGATGGCGAGGTGCGGTTACGCATGGTAAAGCGAAAAAATCGATTTCATGTATGTAAGTAGCGAAACGAGCCCTTCCTGCCACGGTGGCTACGTACATCTGAACTTAGAGGGTTACCTCGTAAAGTTCGATCGTCTGTTCCCACCTTCGAGTTTTTATAGAGGGAAGCGGGGGCGGGGGCCACAGATGATAATATCGATCAGGGCGCGTAATGATACGACCTCTTTCGCGAGACTCTCAGCGTGAAGCAGGATTTTAGCAACGTGTGTTTAAATTTTATTCATTCGCCTAATCCAGGAATATAATTTTCTGTGAGAATGTTGCATTAATTTTATAACATTGTTAAAAAATATATATTGCATCAATTAACGATTATGAAAGAGACATACATTACGAAAAATCGTACATAAATAAATTTAAAACTTTCTGATGTAAAATTTAATTTTCCAAGATATCGAAAAAAAAAAAACAATAAATAAAAAGAATAAAAATGTGCATATCTCTTACAGTTAAATAAAAAATTTCTATTAGTCCTTACGTTGTAATGCTTATAAGTTTCTTTATTCCATCATATTTATTAAATTATAACAGTTGCGTTTTTATTGCGCGTCAAGACCCTCGAATAATTCATATGCGACATTGCCTGGAAAGTGGAGGGAAAGTATATCGTGGATTTTTATGTCATACAGAACTGCATCTCGGGAGACCGATTTTACGTTCCTACTGAATAAAGCGTATAACGCGAAGCATACCATCTCCCGCCGATATTTACGCGCCGTCGTCTTTCGGGACATAAAATTTTCCATCTCTTCATGAAGTATTTTTCAGTTATGTATTTCTTCGGATCTTCCGATTCCGAGATGAAAACAAAGTGTTGCGAGAAGTATATTGCAAAACTTTTGCTCCGCGATGCGTACGTATCCCCGCTGTTATATAGCGTCAATCTCCTGTATAACTATAACTTTATAACATCTACGTACATTCGTGCACGTTGCTCATTTCATAACGTGTGACATCGGCCTTACGATCCGCTGACACGAAATACGCGCGTAATTTCGTGGTCGCGACGAGAAGATGACGACAACGACGAGACCGATGACGACGACGACGACGACGACGACGACGATTGCTGCATATCGATCTCGTGAATCTCGTGTTCTCCCATCGAGATTTGATCGCGTACTTTATCAAACGTACGCCTTCACGATAATCACCTAAAACGTGTTTATAATTCACCTCGAATATTTATGCTCCCTGCGGCGGCTAATTGTGATTCACTGACTGCCGTCACGAAGATATGTCACAAAGAATTAAGCCTTAAGGATAAATGATCCTGTTTGATAACAGGTGTGCAAGAAGTTTTTTAAAAATGTCACAACGTTCTTATATTTGAACATTGCATGTTACATAATTTATAGAAATGGAAATAATAAAATAATATTGTAAATTTTTCTACTCTCTTATAAGAAAAAAAAAAAAAAAGAATCTCACTGAAAGCAAACACATGTCATATTTAAATGTAAAGAAATTCGATTGTATTAAAAATAATAGCAGTAAATAATAAATGATTTTACGAAATATTTCAATGCTAACATGCCACGATAGAAAAAATTGATTTGCATTAAAGCCATTTTTACGTCGCGTAATCCACTTTATTTCGTGGTGGAACGTATCCTCGACCGTTGCTTGGTCATCAGCAAAGCCCCTTTTTCAAAGCTCGATTCTGGCCATGACGTTGCGTTTCGAAGTAACGAGACGAAATGACCAAGGGTAATGGACCTGGCCACTTCTTAGACAGGCTCTAGCGATGAAGTATCGGAGATATGGCCCTAAGTCTCGAGATAAGTACCATCGGAAAGTAGCATCATGGTTGATTTGGCGCAAGATAAATCCAAAGGTAATACACGTCATCAAAATCGACAGTTTCCAAGAACCATTTCCGAACGAGTTTCTAAAATGCTTCGCCGATATGGTAAACGGTTTATGCGAAATCGAATCGTGCATTATACTACAGGGTATCCGCAAATTTGCAGACTGAAGTTACATGGTAAAGTTAAACGAGTGAAGTTAACGCGTGGAAGTGAATGGCAAAGTTGCAATCAATTTTCCAAATTGTTGTAAATTAATTTCGTTAACATTATTAAAATTAATTTGTTTAAAAATTATTATATTGATTACTGTAAACAAAATATAATTTATTATTTTTTAATGTGTGCGTGTATGTGTGATTTCACATATCTTTAATACAAAACTTAATAATTATATTTCTAGAAAATAGTATTATATCAATTTTTTTGCAGTATCTGAAAATATTTCTATATAAAAAAAAATTTGATTAGAATGGAAAATATTCTTAAATAATATAAACTAAACAAGTAAATTAAAAAAAAAAAAATATATATATATATATATGTTTAAAAAAATACATTGTAAATAATTTTCTTAAAAATAATTTTTTTTTTATACTAATTGATTTGTTTCATTATTCTGTACATAGAAGTATTATGGTAAAATTATTAAAAACTAAATATTTTACGAGATATATAATTTTTTATATCAAAGTATGTAAGATTAAAATATAAAATAACTCAAAAAGTACTTAATAAAAAAATACTTTATTATAGTGTTTTGGAAAGCTCTCGATGTCAGCTACAAGAATACTAAATAAAAAATGGGGGTTTCCGTTTAAGATTTTAAAGTTGACCTTCACATGACCTTCAAATGATTTTCCAAGGTCAAATCATTATCACCATCTTATGGCCCCCTTGAAGCCACGCAACTTTTGTTTGAAACATTTTTCGATTTAACGCAGTGTTTCTGAGATTCTTGAGTGGGTCCTTTAAAATGGGACACTCTGTATATATAGAAAAAATGACTTGATTAACAATTTGCGAATAGCTTGTATATCAAACAGAATTGACTTAATTTTATCACAAAATATCTCGTTAAGTTATCATTATAGCGTGATCTATTGAGAAATTCGAAAAGAAAATATTCTAGGAAACCAGGAAAGATCACGTTTTTCTTCGGGTCGAGGAGTACAAAAAATTGGTTTATTCTCGACGGATAGAGATTCGAGAAATCCGATTAGCGATGAAAACCTAATTTTGAACCTCCTCCGTTCGAGGGGATGACCCGGCTCGAGTGACAACGTGGGAGAAACCGAATGATGTCGGTGCACCGGCTGTATGGTGGAACGTGTGTCAGTTCGGGATATCAACGAGAACGACGACGACCACGTGTTGTCCGTACCAGTGTTTGGTAACCGAACGTCACTCTGAATGATGGATGACACGCTAATCGTTCGTATTTACGCACCGCATGTGCCCCGCGACCTTCTTATTTTCTCGTCCATTTTAAGACCACGGTTGCCTCGTAAACAGACGTCGAGCAGAATTTTGCTACCACCGAGGTGGATTACGGTAAATTATCGATTTTTCAAACCCGGCTAATAGAGATAATCTGTATGAGCTCAACAAAATCTATTCATAAAAAATCCTGTGTACGACAAGCCTTCCGATATATCTTTATAAATATTTTCAGGAATCATTTGAAATTATTTATAATATAACATATTATGCAGACATGCGTGTCGCAAGAGATTAAATTAAACGCTAAACAATTACAAATACGACGTGCATCTTTGACTCGAAAAGTTGTTTCTGCGATAGATATTAAAATTTCTTTGCGCTCGTGAAGGTTTTACATTGACAGCGTATGTTACTGATTAAGGGTGTGCGTGTACTTGGCATGCGCGTTGTGCATATCTAACGAGTTCGATGATCGAGAAAGGTATATAGGACTATGGGAATTGACGTGAATCGGCTTATACAGGGTATATCGTATTACAAACCTTGTCAGAATGTTTCCAGGCTATCGAATTTACGTAACTATGTAGGATGAGA
The DNA here is from genome assembly GCF_030449975.1 of Polyergus mexicanus. Lineage (NCBI taxonomy): Eukaryota > Metazoa > Arthropoda > Insecta > Hymenoptera > Formicidae > Polyergus > Polyergus mexicanus. The sequence goes on along the minus strand of NW_027223327.1, from coordinate 7,227,128 downwards.
GAAATATCTACAATACTATCCTTTCGCTATAATCGTTTCACGTTTGACTAGATATGTTTACAATGCACGATATTGATTTAGAAAAAATATTGATAGAATTTGCAAAATTTTTTCTAAATGTAATTGAGAATCTAACGTAATCACATATCCGTTAAGTTAAAAAATTATTAACACTTTATAAACTTAAAAAATTTTTATATTTCATCCTAATCAAAAGTATCTCTCTCTTGAATCGATCTCAATTTTATCGCAAGATAATAGACGGACTCAATATACTATATTATTCAATGTATATATGTATATACTACTTTATTTAATTTTTGTTGACGGGAATATGCAATATAAAAATATCAATATGAAATATCAATATAAATATAAATATGCGAATCAATAGAATGCATGGAATATTGTACGCAACTATGGAGTGCTCTCGATATACAGAAAAAGGCAATATGCGATTTTCGTAAATCACATTTATAAGTGTAAAAAATTATTATTTAATTGTTAAAATTGTCTTGTAAAATTCCATTAGATATAACAGCCGCGAATGAAATTTTAAATTGTTTCTAAAGAGATTCTCATACATCGGGGTTAATCTTATCATATCCTCAGAAGCGTTGCGTAATACGATTTGGCGGGATATTTGTGGTGTCGTAAATGGCAGTAAGTTTACTTTAGTCGAACGAACTTTGAGAGAGCGCCCATCCAAAACCAGCCACGCTTGATCGAGCGTTTGCATTTATTGCGTGCTCGCATGGGAAGTTATTCTCCCCGTAGGATTAACGAATCGCGAAACGCGATGCTTCCATTCGCTGACTTAGGAGAGAGTGGGCCTAGATTATGGGCCTACGCTTTAGGAACGTATACTACGCGTGAGCAACGATGCGTGTCGCCAGAACATATACGCACACTCGATGGTTTGATCGATCGGCCTATCGCTTCGTATTTATTTATATTCCATCGAGTGCTCGCACCTGGCACTATTAGCTCTTTCTCTCGCTCTTTCTATCTCTTTCTTTTTTACGTTCCAACTACGTATATACGAAGGGAGAGAAAAATATGAAATCCCCACGCCTACACCCTTTCCATGCGCGTGGCACTCTATCAATTTTTTTTCAGTGTGGCACCACCGAAATCTTTACCAAAACCGATCGACTGTCATATTCCCGGCAGACGAAAAAATGAGGCGGCGAACGTGCCTAGCTTGTTAACGCGACCCTTCGCTTCGGGAAACTTCCGAGTCGGGGAAATAAATGTTGGTGTGATAGAATGAATCTTATTCTCTCTCGCACGCAATTCAATGAAATTTATGACATACAAACAGCCAAAGAACTATTTAATCTAATAAGCACGCGTATAATATATACTTCATAACAAAATATTTCCGCTGATAATTCTCCTTCTCAGATATACGCATACTTTTCTATTATGGATAAATTTTCATACCAGAAGAATTTGACTATAAACAGGGTGTCCCATTTTAAAAGACCCACTCAAATATCTCAGAAACACTGCGTTAAATGGAAAAATGTTTCAAACAAAAGTTGTGTGACTTCAAGGAGGCCATAAGATGATGACAATGATTTGACCTTGGATAATCATTTGAAGGTCATGTGAAGGTCAACTTTAAAATCTTAAATAGAAACCCCCATTTTTTATTTAGTATTCTTGTAGCTGACATCGAGAGCTTTCCAAAACACTATAATAAAGTATTTTCTTATTAAGTACTTTTTGAGTTATTTTATATTCTAATCTGACATATTTTGATATAAAAAATTAAATATCTCGTAAAATATTTAGTTTTTGATAATCTTACCGTAATACTTCTATGTACAGAATAATGAGACAAATCAATTAGTATATATAAAAAAAAAATTGTTTTTAAGAAAATTATTTGCAATGTATTTTTTTAAACAATTATTTGTTTTTTTTGGCACTAATTAATTTGTCTTATTATTCTGTACATAGAAGTATTATGGTAAAATGATCGAAAACTGAATATTTTACGAAATATTTAATTTTTTATATCAAAATATGTCAGATTAAAATATAAAATAACTCAAAGAGTACTTAATGAAAAAATACTTTATTATAGTGTTTTGGAAAGCTCTCGATGTCAGCTACAAGAATACTAAATAAAAAATGGGGGTTTCTATTTAAGATTTTAAAGTTGACCTTCACATGACCTTCAAATGATTTTCCAAGGTCAAATTATTGTCACCATCTTATGGCCCCCTTAAAGCCACACAACTTTTGTTTGAAACATTTTTCCATTTAACGCAGTGTTTCTGAGATATTTGAGTGGGTCCTTTAAAATGGGACACCCTGTATAGTTATAGACGTATGTAAGATATTAAGTGTTTTTAAGATTAAATAATAAAGAAAAATATGCAAGAGAGCGCGCATTAGTTGGAAATTTATTCTTATCGTTATATCAATAATATATTCCAAGTATGATTGACGTTAACCTTAATCCTACGCCGTAACCTGAATCACGCGAGGCATAAAGTATTGTTCTCTATATATTGCGAGACCTAAAATGATAAAACAAATTTATGGTGCAATGTAGCGTGTACGAGAGCTCTCATTAATATCTTAGATAAATCTGAATTCATCGAAGAAGGCAAATAGCTTGCGCACGACTACGCAAGACATAGTGAATTAAAAGTTTCTTTGTCTCTCCGTTTTAACTAACCGAGTTCAAGTCGACGCGAGACGATCAGTGATAGCCGCGTTCCGTCCGCAGATCCAAAACCTGCTCTCCTCAGCTGCTTCCGAAAAGCTTCGGGAGTTTTAATCAAGTATTCCGGCAAAAGAAGCAAGCGATCTGCAAATCGTTGACGCGTTTCTTTGAACAATTTTCTGGATACACGAATGAAACGAGAGAACGGACGTGGAGCGGAACTCAGCGTGCGAGAGAAAGCCGGAGAGAGAAAGCGAGAGAGTAAACTCGCCGTAACAATTAATTTACTTCGCTTACGTTCGGGTAATTGAAAAATTGTCGATAGCCCGAAGAAAGTCGGGACCGATACGTCCGCCGGAGAGCCGTTAAGATGAGAGGGAAGGTAGGGAGAGGGTTGCGTGAAAAGGAAAGAGGGGGCTAGAGAAGGAAAGAGGGAGATGGCACGAGAAGGATGAGAAGCGGATACGACAAGCGATATAAGAAGCGAGAAAACGGAGTTAATTAAACCGGCAGCGAAGGGACGGAACTCGAGACGGCGCGGGGGCGGAAATTAAAAATGTAAATCTGCGTGATTGGAAACCACAGAGCCGTCGTGGCAGACCGTTGCTAGTGGTCCCCCTGCCTCCCCATCTCTCGTGTCGTCGTCACCACCGATGGCCTTCCTGCCGATTTGCGATTTTTATTATAATCGCCTCGATCGAAACCTCCACCCTCGCGGACGCGATCTCACTGCGAAGAGATTTCTTTTTCCGTCGTCTCTCTTATTACCCGAGGCTGAGGCTTACTGTAAGCGCTAGGTTGATTCATACTATCGAGATTTACTATTTTCTTCGAAATATCATTCGAGAAATTAAACTGAATTGATTATCAATGCTTTGAATATTAAACGATAGTTATTGTCTTGCGATACGTACGTTAGCACTTGTCGGAATTAGATAATCGATTTTATTATGCCTTAAGGATTTCATTCCTTCTTAAGAGTAATGAATAGTATAGCGAACAATATTTTCTCATTTTTCTTTCGCGTCCTAAAAAGAGGATAAATATCCCGTAAGTGATACGTTGGAATAACGCTTAAGCTGCAGGCGAATTTGGTTTAGATCACGTTGCAGAACTCCAATTTCGTAAAATGGAGTAAGTCACTTTATACCACCGCTTGCATTATTTAGCACGTATAAAGGCGTTACATAATTGCACAACGGAACGTGTCTCGTGCTCTGTTCGTACACGCCCCGTCGTGTTACGACACAATTTATTTACTATCCGCGATCTGTTTTCCGGTCCGCGTGCGAAACAATCCATCAATTACGCAGCGCGAATCAAATCTCCATTAAAATCACAAATATCTTTTAATCCTTTCCGTTGAAATCGACGCTGTTTCCAATATGCAAGAAGCAGAATCGTTCATGCAATCGAATATTAATCGGATCAAATGCAGTCGAATAGGATCGCCGATATCGGATTCATGGTGGCCGGCTAGTCTTACGCTTTGAGAGTCGTAGCTTCATCAATTTCCAACGCTAATTCGATACCTCCCCCCCCTCCCCCCCCCCCGACATAATCATGCCGGAATTTCCTGTCACGTCACGTCACTGTAGCCATCCTCTTATCCTCGCTCAAATGCGATTTAGAGATTCCCGATAACGAAATCCAAGCTGTTTGTGCACCGTCCATCGCACATGCATGTCAAGCTTCCGCAGTAGCCAGGCATGCGTTTCATATAAATCTGCATGATCATTAAGAAGTACATGCCGGTGGTTATACGGGTAATTGCATAAGTTCGTGCCCGATTTAAATATAAACTTCAATAGATTATATTTTAGAGCTAACACTTTTATTAATCAATTATATAGTCTCCATTCTTCTCTACAATGGTTTTCCAACGATCTATAAGCTTGTCGATTCCATTTTTGAAGAAAGAACTTGGTTTTTCTTGAAAAAAGTTTGTAAGGTGGTTTTCGACAGCTTCCTCGGAATTTAGATTCTTGCCATTTAAACTATTCTGCAAAGACTGGAAAAGATAAAAATCTGAAGGCGCAATATCTGGAGAATATGGCGGGTACTGCAGAATTTCCCATTGCAACTCCTGCAGTTTTCCTTTCAGTTATTCCTTTCAGTCAGGAGATGCGGCACCCACACGTATCAAGCTTGGAAATGTATCCAAGCTTTTTTAAATGACGAAAAGCGGTTGAATTATCGATGTTCAGCCTCTCAGCAATATCCTCAGTTGTAATCCTTGGGTTTCTTTCCACTAAGGCATGCACAATGTCATCATCAATGCCAGAAGGCCGTCCAGAGCGGGGTTGATCCTTCATGTTGAAATCACCATTTCGAAATCTGCCAAACCACTTTTTGACTGTTCGGAGAGCAGGAGCGCGGTCCAAATAAACGCTTTGAATATTTTTTTCTGCAATCCCAACAATCACGCCTTTCCGAAATTCATATAGCATTACATGCCGCAAATGCACCTTTTCGTTCTCCATTTTTAACGATTTCTCTTATGCACAAATAGTCTTATCTGAACAATATCTGACGCTAAATTGACATAAGACAACGTCATCTATTCGGTGTAAGCAACAATTACCACACGAAAGCAATAGAACTCCGCCATGCGGTAACTTAATGCCATCTATGAAAATCGGGCACGAACTTATGCAACTAATACATTTATCGATTCATATTAATATATCGGATTTTCTATTATAACAATTATTTTAATTCAAACATTTTAATTACATTGATGTTATTTTTAATTACAATTTAATTCGCAAACAACTAGATATTAAAATTGATCATTCTTAATTTATTGTTAAGAATAATGATGTCAAGGGTATAAAAAAAATTCTGTATATCTTACATATTTTATTTATTTTTAATAAAGCGCGTATTGATTAGATTTGTATTACATACAAATTATTTACGTTAGTCGCAGAGTGCGGTTTGATTTCCCTAATTTAATATGTTCAAGAATTGAATGGCAAAAGAAATATTAAGTTTCGCTACTTAAAGCCAACATTGGTACACCAGGTAGCCACTTCGTAACAGACTCTAGAGGGAGAGGTTGAGAGATGAAAATCTTCATATACATACCAAGAAGAGAAGGAAGTTAGGTTCTTGAACAGGAAGCGATTAAAGTTAACCAATCATGCTGGCCGTAAAACGCGCGCTCACAGGTACACCGCTGGGAGCAATCGAGACACGGTAATACACTTTTTATGTCAAGTACACATATTTTCCGCTACCTGTGATGTCGCATGTGTGTTCTCTGGTTCTAAGCTAAGGCAATGCGATCGGTCAATCTCCTCGCGGGCATGTTGCTTGAAATTTTCAAGTAGCTTTCACAATCTCGCGACGCGATCGTGTTTTATCGCGACAATAATTTATACAGCGTTTCGTGCGCCAACTCAAACATTATCGACATCATACAGATCATTGTTTATTAACGTAGAAACTTCTGCAGCATTATTCGTACAAAAGATACTCATACAAATTTAGGGAAAAGTGAATTTCTAGAATGTTTAAATGTACTTATCAGAATAAACTCCTTTAGAATTTTAAAAAAGAAACATTCCCTTTATTCCATAGTGAAGATATATCTTGACAGAGAAACTTATGTTTGTACCGCGAGCTATGTGACACATTTGTAATGCAGATAAACGAATTTGCATAAAGTTACTTTGAAGTAGGTGTGGAAAATCTCATTTTATCACTCGCATAAGATACCTTAAAATATGCATATGCATGCGCGCAACGTTGTGAATAACTCTGCCTATCGGTTATAGTTATGACGGGCTAATTCTCATTTCATTAAAATCAAGAATGAGTGTAATGAATGTATCTGTCGTCCGTTTCCTGAAAATTTTAGATACGGCACACGAATGTAGAGAAAATACGGAACTTGGGAAACGTCAATCTTTTGGTTCGCTTGCGCAGAAACGCAAGGAGGATTTGCGGACGTCGTGGGTCCGACGAACCTGCTTGACTCCGGTCGAAATAACTCGTAATCGAAATGAAATTTCGGCCGATCAATAAGGTCGCACAATCGGAAGTAAATCGGCCGGGGTGCTTTCTCGGAGACTGAGAGAAACGAGTATAAGCGACGACGATGGGAGCGCGCGCTCCCCGGGACCATCGACTACAGAAAAGTCCTTTACGAAATCTCCGACGAATAAGCAGCCGTCTGTCGCGAAAGGTACCCTTTATGAGATCTCCGGCAACGACGTACAATACACAACGACGTGTTCGCGCCCTTCGACGCACGGCCCTCTTCTTCACCCTTCGGAAGGGCCTAACGCAGCAAGACGATTCCCGCGCCCGAGTGCGCCCATGCGTTTTCCGCTTTATACGTTGAAGTAGCGGAAAGAGTATGGCGAAGTCGAGAGGGGATCCACAAACGTATGACAGAGATCCACAGTTAGCGATCGAGTCGATATTCCTTGCGCAAAGGATATCGACACCTCGGCGATCGATATGCCAGAAATTCCTGATACATCAAATAACTCCCGTGTTCCGACACTCGCGAACATTAATTATACGCCAATCGCGCGTATCACGTTGGCTCGCTGATAATAGATATTTAGGTTCTTCGTCGCAAAAGTAGATTACGCTTATTTCATTGTAAAACATAAACATTTCACATTAATCTCATAAATCTCATTATGAAATGATATTAATTAAAAATGTTAACGATAAGATTTATTTGTCATAATGTATGCTAATTGTAAATTAACAAAATAAAACATAGATAAATTATATTGTAAATTCACTTAATGTATAGTGTCAAGTTAAAACTTGATATGAGCATGTTAAATTGCATATATGACGAAGTGAGATAAAGAGGTACATATAAAAGAAAGAAAAAAATATAATTTACACTCGTTCTTGTCCATATCTTTAATAGCTCGAATATTTAAGCAATCGCATATATTTTAATTTCATCAGAGAAATTTCCAAAATTATCGTGGATGTCCCGAGGTTGAGAGTCTCTGCGCGATTTAAGGTTTTCTTCCATATCGTCCAAAGTGTATAATTCTCACGAGAGCTCGCAAACAAAAATATTATCCTTCCTTACATTCTCGCTCAAAGCTGAAGTGTGCCTCGAAGGCGTCGTAAATCCCAATAAGAGCCTATAACCAACCTCCATACACTTCTCCGTATCTTCGATGTTTGCCCTTCTATTCCCGGTTATCAAAGGAATACAGCGCGGATATCGGTTTCGGGTCATCACTACCGACGATTGCACGCACGAGATGTTGGAATCTTTCGTAGAATATAGAAGCGAACGGCATGTACTTTAAGGCGAAGGCTGTAGTGCCGGTGTGCGAGAGAGTCGAGCGTGAGCGTTAATTCCGCTCGCATAAATTCCGGGATTAAGAGCATACGTTATACTTAGGGAAATGCAAGTTTCGTGCTTTTCGCTTCTCTTCGACTCCCTTAGCGTCTCCTTGCTTCCCTTCTTTATTCCCCTCTACCTCTCCTTTCCTCTATGCCTACTTACTCTTTTTTTATCTCGCACTTTTAGCACCGTGATTATTTTACCCTTTTCTTTTGCCGGTTTCTCTTATTATCGCATAAAGTAAAACATAGTATACGAAATACCTATACTATACGAAAGAGATTTAACTTTGATTTATTGTGTATGATACGAATACTCCATGATCAACTACCATTTTGATCTATTCTCCAAATATCTCTTACATGACACGTAATTTGCACGAATAGATTTTTGTATTCAAATAACAGATTGTTTGAGAATTAATTTTACAATGATATAGAATATGTTTAAAAAAAGTGAAAGATATATTATATTGTATATTTATAAAAGCCAAATATTGTAAAATGATGATTTATTTTTCGATTTTTTTTGAGAAAAAAATCAATCTTGTAAATTCTCAAAGAAACTATAAAATCGAAATTTCGATCGCGTCAAAATGAAACGCCGAATGTGTAATCCTGCAGAGTTAAATCGAGCGACATTTTCGAAAAAGCGAGATTGAGATATCATGTATCCGATACAAAGCGATTGACAGATAAGCAAGTGCATGGAAAAGTTGGCTATGCTAAATGTATCAGATAACAAATATTTCTATAGACGGCATCGCATGTCTGACTGCGCGCACAAGATACGCAGATCATTCATATAATTGATATTATGTCATTTTAGATATTATACAAATGCAATTGAAAATTATATATACCTGATATTTGATTGATTAAAAAAAAAAAAAAAAAATAACAGTGCATTTTTCTAAAAAATAGATTCAAAACGCGGAAGGCATTAATCAAGATAGACAATCGTGTTGTCGGCTATTTCGATTAAATTGATACATTGGCGTTTTTGATTTGATCAGATTTTCGATATGCTTGATGCTGTCGCTTGATGTTTCATACAGATGTTGGTGCTGTTTCATATCGATAAATCGTTGTCATGACAACTTGATATAAATCACCGGGGCGCGCTAAAGTTGGCCAACATTCCAAATTATTTGGATTTCGAGATATTAGGGAATCGAACCGTGATCCAATTATCCGGTTCCTGCATAAATAAATCGCTATTCACATATCAGTTTCCAAATTAACAAAGTTAATCAACGCCCAATATATGTATATGTGAAAAAGTGGATCGACAAAATACAATATATCGTGGAAAAGTAAATTGTCAAATGTTATCAAAAAAATTGTTTAAAATAAGTTTTTTTATATATAATTTTACATAACTTGTATATTTTACTTATGTTAATATTTGCACTATCTTGGTTTATAGGTTTAGCTTTAAGCTTAATAAACGTGTCGAAGGGATGGTGATTAAGTGTTTCCTTAATGAGTTCGTTAAGTTTGTTTACTGGATAGTTTGGATAGCGGATAATTCCGAGGTTCGAACAACAACACACTTTATATATATATATATATATATATATACAATACATAAACATGTGTTGCATTCATTTCTTTAGCATAAGTTCGAGCACGTCAATGGGTACCATATCAAGTTGCGTTGGTAAAGTAACCGAGTGAGAATTTATTAGCGAGCACTAAACTTAAATAGCAAAGTTTACGTAGAAAATAACGAAACGAACTTGCCTCATTTTCTAAACTGTGCCAACCAGCGCTATATCTCGAGTTTTTGCATCCTGAGCGCAGAACTACTTTTTTTTTTATGACAGAACTGATTCGAGACGATAAATATTCCGTTTATTTAAAGAACATTGCGCGGATAAACACAGGAAAGGGATAATCGTTAAAGAGAATAAACAAATTTGCCATAATTATGATATGAGTGCTCTTAACAGTGCGCATAGAGACACTATCCGCTCCAATGTGTTTCATATTGGTTATTGGTTAACTCAATTACTGTAATGATTGCAATAATTAATCTCTGCGGCTTTTGCTTCAAATGCTGGATGCATAAACTAATGATGCATATATACAATATAACGTATGTTCAACGGTAACGAAATAGCGATAAGTCAACATGATCCGATTTATTTCACAATTCATTAACTGCTTATACCGCTTATACATCATTAATATCAGTCTCAAACGCATAATTAGCTTTTAATAATTTTTAATATATTATTTTAAGAAATATGAATTTGCTCATTTTCATAAGTCGCAGCTATTAATCGAATAATTTTACAATTTATAACATTATGGCAATTTTTAAACCGTTAAAATCTTGTCTCTCTGAAGTTCGACGAAACGGTCTACGGCGATGAATTTGCTCGAAACTCGCGCACCGGTAATGGAGGGCCCTCCGTGGCGAATCGGCGGCACGATTTAACATCTTGGAACGCTTAGTTAGCGTTCGTCTTATGGCTCTGCCTCTCGTTCCGATTACACTCGGAATAAATATCAGCGACGGGGATTAACGGCGACAGCGGATTCGACGCGACGATCCGGCACGGTACGAGCGCTCTTAACGAAGAGCGAAGATCCTCGCGGGATTGAAGCATCGATCAGAAATCGGCGTTACGAAACGCCGTTAAGCATGGGAGAAAAATGTCTAGCCGCGATAATAAATCCTAACTACGCCGATAAATGTCCACGCGTCGATGTTTGATAGCGAACTGGTGATAATGACGATAATCCGATCTAATCCAAGGTATATCGGCGCCGCCCGATTATTTATCCACGTTACGGAAATAAAGAAAACTCTCTCTCTCTCTCTCTCTCTTCGCGCTTCCAACACGATTGTAAATCGTTACTTCAATTATGCAAGCTCGTCGAGCTATTCGAACAATAAATATTCCTTCTCTCTTTTTTAATATAACAAATTCTCGCACCTATCGATACACTCTTACGCAACAACGTTCGACTCTTTCGAGTAGCTACGCATACACACCTTTAATCGCACGCATTTCTCTTGTCCTACTACAGATTCCAATCCGCGTATCGAAAGGACTCGATCTATACGATCTGCTTTATATTCAATTACCTATATATTCGTTGCAATTACTTGTGGTTATAATAATAATAATAATAATAATATCGTTCCCCTTCGGGGATCAACTCCACGAAAATTACATGTTTCCGTCTTAAAAGCAAATAAGATTCCGATCGCTATGCATAAGTGCGTATATGATACCTTTCGCTGTAGCATTTCTGTCATGCACATGTTGCAAACGTGCAACAATTTTAATACATTATTCGTAGGTAATCAGTGATAACATTTACGCACACAATCTATGACATGTTGAAATCGTTTCGCAGAGATCTACGAGGCAATCGCATAAGTCATTGCTCTCGATTTTTACGACGCGGTGATCAATCGCTGATCCATCGTTGCGCGAGGAAATAGGCGTGGTCCTCGTTACGCCGAACCGTACAATTTTTATAAAAATCCACCATTATATTCGTTCGCTCGAACGAGAGTCTGTGCCTCGAGCTCCATTATTTTCAATGGCATTAAAAAGAGAACCGAAATAAAAGAAGAAAAGCGCGGAATCAAAGCCATTTCGTTAGATGTGCTTCCATTTTTATGTTGCTTATGACAATCGCATCATCTCATCGTTAGTTTATTGAATCGTGACATTTCGGGGCCGTTTATGAAAAAAAAAAAGTGCCTCTTGATTATACATTTCGAAATGCAATAAGAATCGTTATGTAAGAATGTAATAATCACGAAGCATATCCCGAGTAGTTTTTAACAAGTCGTCTAGAAATTCGTTCACTTTGTTACTAACTACAAGATCGAAAATATTTGCTTTTCAATCAATAATTTTGAATCGTTAAAAAATGCATTTGACGTTTATACGAGTTAATCTTCAACGGTACATAAGAAACAATTTAAAAAATGTGTGACGACAAAGAGTAAATTGTATTATTTCATTATATATAATGCCTTGATATTAATGTTGTGATTTCAAGATACTTCTCTCTCTCTGTATTTTTTTATTATTCATTTTGAGATATTTTAATTATTTAATGCAATTATTGTTTCGCTATTTATTTCGAACATTGCTTCTAGATTTAATAGACACAGAGATATTAAAACGTCAAGCATTGCTACAGGACAGATAGAGTGCCCCAATTTTAAAAACCGATTGCCTGTCACAAAGTCATTTAAACTGAGTTGAGTCTTTAATAGGTATCGATCGACTTTAACAGTGCCAATTGAAAGATTCTAGTTTGATAGGAGAAGAAAGTGTTAGTTTCCGCGTGTGAGTGGAAAATACACGCTTTCTCCGTATCATGAAGCTTGACGATTTAGATTGGAATGATCACATTTTCAACTTAAGTATTATGGACTCGTTTGATGGAAGCTTTTAAAACTTCATTCACGCAAGTAATAGGAATAACTATCGATCGAAAAAAATTCAGATAAAATGTTAACGAAAAGAAATTTTAAAATATGAACAATTCGTTTTTATGAATAACATTTAAAAATTGTTTTTACAATTAGACGCATGTCACTCTTTATTATTGAATAATTTTAACAAATCTGATTATAAATTCTTTGCTTAAAAAATTGTATTATCGTATTTTTTCAACTTTTGAGATATCTACGAATAGATATGCATAGATTAATATGTAGTATTAATCTGCAAAGCGCTTTGCTCTTAAAGCCATCAGGCAAAGAAATTGATTACCACGTCCGAAATACGTTAGAGACAATGCTCGAAAGAAAGTGTTAACAAATATACGCGCGTACACGAGCATTCGTCACGGCGTCGCTCACGGACGTGATTAACGACTCGTTAAATATTAACGAGGTAATGACATTTTTCGCTACAAGAGTACGGGGGCTCTCTCGCCGTGTAATTACCAAAAGTTTCGACGCGACGCGTTCCCTCGTAGGGTGCGGATTCTTGGCTGCGAGAAGGCGCGAAGAACTCATCGAGGCGTCGTTTGAACTTGGTAGAAAGGGCCATGAAGCAAATCGTCTAGAGGATACATGTGCGGACGGAGATGTCGACGAAAAGATACGCCGTCGCGTCGTCGTGAAATTAAAGAGGAAGAGGAAGAAGATGGAAACAGATGGGGTGAGAGAGATCGATATAGGTAGGCGACTAGATAGTTACATCCACGGTGCATCTGTATAGATCGATAGATAGTTACTTGGAGAACGATAGAAGAAGGGAGACAGTAAGAGATCCTGATCCACTAGGGTAGATATCCGGACGGGCCTCTCAATTAGAGGATCGGAAGTGGCTCCGGGCTAACTGCGCGCAGTCTTTGTTCTCCCTCGTTCCCCCCCGGCCCCGCGTCTTCGTTTCTGCGCAGGCAGGTCTACTATCACGCGTCACCGTCCATTGAGGTAGAGGAGGAAGAGGGAACGATCGCATAGATCTTATGGAGAAGAGGTGGGTGGAACACACGAACCGTCTCTCTGAATTCGAGGGGGTGGCTCGAGTTCGCCTTGTTAAGACGCGTCCAAGTCCCTTGCAGTGACACGTAGCTGACCTGACCCCGTGATATTTCATAACCCAGACGACGGACGGCGACGGCGACGATACGAGAGCCCATCGTGCACGTGTGTTACCCACAGACGCCGCGGTTCGCTCTCACTGTCCACCATCATCGTCCGCCGTCCCTGTGTTCACGCCGTACGTGGACGTGTCACACATGGCAGAGGGAAAGAGCGGTCAAATTTAGCGAGGCCGACAGACGCAAACTAGATCCTCTATTCCCCTCCGGCTTATCATATTGCCTCCTCATTCCTGTCCGTTCCTCCACGGAATTAGTTCGTTTAATCTATTTGCGCTAATATCCAATTTAGGAGTAAATGTGATACCGATGGTTAATTATATTCCTATAATAGGATCTTACCGCTCTCTCTCTCTCTCTCTCTCTCTCTCTCTCTCTCTCTCTCTCTCTCTTAATGAGATCCATTAAATGTGATCCATTATCGAAAAGTAATATAAGTAAAAATTGTGGAAACGAGATTTTTTTAGCGTAACGCGAACATTTTTCATCGAGTCGAGCAAGCGATACGTCAACCGAAATTAGTCCATTGAAGCGGTCATGTTTCACGAACACGACACGTCAAATTTTCTCGTATCGACATGAGCATCCGCGGACGTTTGGATACCTGCGCGTCGTTAGCCGGATACTCTCTCCGTCAACTTCGTTGCCAGTTTACGCTAACAAGGCGTCTGCATGTCACCAGTTATTCGACGCGTCTCTCCTCTACCGTGAAGCGTAATAATCGAGAAACGACACTGACAAAGTGTCCAAGTCCCGCGGACAAAAGTTTCATTTCGCCAACGATGCGTGTGTGGGTGTACGACACGAAGGAGCATACAGGAGCACGTAAGAGCGTGGCCGGGAGTAACGCTCACGAAAGTGCTGATCGATGCGGACGGGCGAGTATAATCGATGAGAGCGCGAGACGGTAATAGATATCGCGATCGCCAATGTCCGGCAAGTTGTCAGAGAGCTGGCTCGAGAAATCGAACAGCTCAGCGTTTTCTTCTTTCGAATCGAGCGGCGGGCGCGTGGAACCGTTATAGCTTCGACTTTATGGATGATATATAGCGCGTCGAAAGGAACGTGTCGTTTTAACGAGGAGATTTTACGGCAATGCGCACTACTGAGGCCGCCGCTACGGGCCCGCCAGAAACTCAGAGTATGTTATCGGGGCCCTTTCGCAGAAGCGTAAAATTCGCGCATAAGGCGAAACGGTTAAGCGTCGCGCGTGCATTATAAGAGCCGTTTATTTTGAAAGTGGCCTAAGTCCATTTATACTTAAATTGAGATATTTAAGGGTTTGTGTTTCAATGCAATTAAAAATATACGTACAGGATACTAATGAGTTATACTGCTTAAGTGTATCTACAGGTGTTAAATTTATAGTTCCTATTAAAATAATGGCAATTGTTAAGTGAATAATATGCGTTTTCTTACCAAGAATGGAGTTGGGCCACTTTCAAAACTAACATAATTTAAGATGTTTCAAATTGAAAAAAACAATACTCAATTTATTTTACATATCTTTACAACACTTCAAAAACATAATTTATGCGATTCAAAACATTTTTTAACTACATAACGTACAAAATTACAAACATAAATTACAACGTACAAACATAAATTACAAAACAATTTACTACTCATCTACATTTTGTGTGTGTGAAAGGGATTTGAAGAAATCATGATGTTCCGGTGGTATATATCGTAATAGGTTAATTATGTCCTTGAATTTTGCTGTTGTAATTTGTCTGATATTTTTATACAGTGGTGTCAATACAATATTTTCGAACTTTCTTCGTCTACCCCGACGTAGTAATAAATTCAGGACTTAAAAATTTTCATTCCCATTCATTGATGTCTTATAGAAAATTTTATGCGGTTCATCCAACATATTTTTAACCAGTTTATTGATTCTCCGTTAGAATTCTTTACCCTTTTAAAAATTGCGTCTTCTAATAATTTTGTTGATACAAAATCTTCTTGTCTCATTTCATTT
Organism: Polyergus mexicanus; assembly: GCF_030449975.1. Taxonomy (NCBI): domain Eukaryota; kingdom Metazoa; phylum Arthropoda; class Insecta; order Hymenoptera; family Formicidae; genus Polyergus; species Polyergus mexicanus. Next base: position 7,211,538 of record NW_027223327.1, on the reverse strand, counting down.
ACAATAAAGTTATTACCTTTCCGACACTTTTTGATAATATTGTAATAATCTTGGGGGACAAACAATAAATTATTTTTTTTTAATGACATTTCTATCACGCCAAAATCTCTATTATTTGGTAAAAACGAATGTCCTGATATTAAAAATTTGTGATTTCTAAAATTTAATATTAAATTTCAAGTTTTATATTTAATTTGTTTAACTGCATTAATTAAACCTACTGATTATTCAGCTAAAGCAATTGTCCAAAAACTGAGGTTAACTTGTTAAATACTAATTAATTAAAATTATCTTCATCAATCACTGCCTTTGGACATTATCAATAATTAATATCTTAATTTAAGTATAACTGGACTTGGGCCACTTTCAAAGTAAACAGCTCACTTATTGAACTAACTCTGAAAACTTATGTGTACAGAATTATCGTATCTACTCGGAATATAAGTAACCTCAAATGCTTTATTGATAAATAACTTGAAGTTGTACATGTAACCACGGGCAACCGGAAATAATTGACAAATGGACTTAGGCCACTTTCAAAATAAACGGCTCGTAAAGTCTCTTATAAGATATAGGCGCGATATTGTACACAGAAATGCGACTGCAGTTTCGATGCAAAACGCGACGCGTTAAAATGTTTTTATTATGCGTAAATATTCGCGGAACGCAAATATATAAATTATTATGCGGTATTTCTTCCGCTACTACGCTCTCATCATTTTTACTGTCCGCACATTTAGTGGCGAAAAATAAATTTAAGCTTTCTCGATTAAATGCATTTTATCGACCAGTGCACGCATTTGGATGTTAATATCCTGGTGCAATAAGGAAACAATTTTAAGACTACGAAAGGATCGAAGCATCCTTGAAATTCGCGAGACAATACGCACGAGACACCTCTCGCAATCTTTCCTATCTGTTATTTAAGGGAGGAAATAATATTTAGCAATCGCTTGTACGGTTTCAACGAAAGACGTAATAAATAACTATGATGCAATTTCGAGAGCTGCACACCTGCATCAAGCGTTAACAAGAATCGAGAGAATCCGAGTTCTTTTCCTTCGCTAACGAAGTACTTTCTCGTTTGCGGTATACTTGAGTGGTCGGTCCGAAGGCTGGTGGGCGAGATGCATAGCGGAAAGCAGTGGCCACGGCTTAAAGAGTGAGTGCGAGGTGCGATACGCTCCGGATCCCTCCTACACGGCAGATCGACCGTGGGATAAAGCGGAAAAGAGAGAGAAAGAGAAAAGAAAGTAATGAGGCGTCCAATTATCAAGGCGTCCTGGCACGGTGTGACTTGCCATCTCTCTCTCTCTCTCTCTCTCTCTCTCTCTCTCTCTCTCTCTCTCTCTCCCGGGGAGCAATCCCCACATTTTTTCTATCCTGGGATACATTGTAAAGGTGTCTTCCTCTTTCCTTGCTATCGCGTCGTCCGACTCTGCCCTCCGAGTGCATCGCGACGCTTGCAACTCACCCCTCGATAGCGTGGAGTTTTATTCAGTTTCCTGGGAATCTGACAAAGGAGAGAAAGAGAGAAAGAGACAAAAGATTTCTACGAGTCGTCCTAACGATCCTGGTGAAAAGTTCCAGCGCGGAGACGAAGAGTCGGCTGAAAATTAAATAATTCCGCGGTGTAGACGGGTCCGGATGCGGGCTCTCGCTTACCGCGGACGAGAAAAAGCCGTGTTTTGCCGACGGAAACCCCCGTGAGCCGCTTGCGATGAAAAGCGCGACGCGTTACTTCGCCGACTTTATGCCGCGACGAGTAATTCGACAAGTATTTGGGCCTCCCCTTTTACAACTCGATTGTTCCGCGTTCAAGTGGAATCGTTTGATTCTCGATTTACCCATTCGTTTGTCAAATTAGAGGTTTTTCCGTTCGTTTTTCATCGTAAAACTTCTCATGCTGCCGTTGATTCAAAATACGACCGCCTCACGTGCACGGCAGCGCGAGTATTAAGTTGTTCGAAAGCTTTGATTATAAATGAAGAAAAACTTCTTTCTCGCCTCCGTATTTTTTTATCGCGTCTTTTCATTGCGATGATCTAAGCTTTCACGATCGCCTTCTTATTTGCACGAAGCCACGCCGGGTTTCCTCCCGTGTCGTGACGGTGAATAACATTATTCGTTCGTTTCTAGATTAACGCGACACGTGAGCGAGTAACGAGCAAAGTCACGCTTTCATTCGTAGATATCGCGGACGTGAATTCTGTTCGATTCTAGACGACGATCCAGCACAATTCCAGTGCTAGGCCGATGCGACCGGCTATTAGAAGGCGATCGGTCAGTCAGGTCAGGTAGCCCGCTAATTGGTCTCTAATTGTTGGAATAAGTCGCTCGGTTTCGTCGAAACGATCGGGGGGCTATCCTCGCGAAGACCGCTGATTTCCGTTCGTGCGAAACGTGAGCGAATTGCCGGCCAGTACCCTTCGTTCTCCATGAAAAAGTTTCAAATTTAAAAAGAAGAAGGCGCAAGTACGACGTTCTTTCCACCTGATACCTCGCCCCCTTCTTTTTCGTCCGAGCCGCGTCGCGATCAACGACGGGATTTCGAGAAGTACAGACTACAAAGTTTGGCGGCTCGTTAGTGTCGCATACAGACCGCCCAACTCCTATATTTACTCGCAAATTTCCACCAGACCCCTGAAATATACGTACCACGGGATACACACTCGGGGTACGTATTTACTTGTTCGCGGGCGAACTCCACTTCGAAACTCTTCCGCGCCTGTATCTACTGATTAACGTATCGGAGAATGAGCTCGTTGACCCGACGTAATGAGAAGCGGGTACGCTACAGGTATATTTAGAGAATTTTTAGCGCTCTAGTTAGCGAAATCATTCCGGCGGAAAGAGAATTTTTGCGGATATTTCTACGTATATCGTTATCGATATTCGTCTCTTGTATCGTACAAGTACCAGGGATCGTAATTATTTCTTTTTAAGTCAGATGTTCGTTTCTTTCCGGCTTAATAATTTAATTTCTTATCAAATCATAATGGATTACGCGAATATTAAAGATTTGTTTGTATCTTAATAACAATATTATAATATAAATATTGCTCGTTTATAAAAACAAAACAAAAAAAACACACACAGTTTAAAAAGATATTATTTGTATAAGCAGATTTCTTCCCGCTGGATTACTTCACACAATTGAATACGATTCTAAATGAAGTACACGCTCAGTTAATTGAGGAATGTCAACACGCTCGGAATGTACTGAAGCGACTTCTGATTTTGGGGCTCCGTAACCTCGACAAAGGCGTATAACGTCGTTTTGTTCTTCCCGTCAAATACAGGTCGTGAAAAGAAGGGAGCGTAGCGTCCTCCGTGTTGCAGCGTAACCCGAGAGGGTCCAACATCAAAGGGATTATCCCATAATTAATATCGAAGGTGCGACGTGTATGCGTAACCGCCAACGAAAAGTTGAAAAGGACTCTTTCTCACCCTTTCCATTTCCTTCTTTGGAAAGGAAGGGTAAAAGAGGGCGGAGGAAGAGGGAAAGAAGGAAGGGACCGCCGGATTGTCGCGTCCTTGCGTCATCTAAGATGCACGGGGATTAACTCGAAGAAGAGTCCTGATCCGATTACGGCGTGTCTGTCGATAACACGCCGCGCGCAACACGAGGCTTTTAAAAATTCAACGACGCGTCCCAAGCTTCATATATCGCGAGACACCTAAAAGCGTCGCGATAAGAGAAAGATCTCGCTTAAGAGCGTCCCAGCTCGCGCCTTAAATCCTTATTGCGGGTTACGCGAGCGCAGATAAAACTCGACATCATGTTTGCGTTCGAGATTACAGCCGTGGTGGTCTCTCGAAGCGTTTGTGTCAGAATCCATGGCGGAGTTTGTACTTCGCTCCGCAATCAGCCCGAACCGTAGCAGTTAAAGCGAAATTGAAGAAACTTCGCCGGGGGAAAAGGAGGAGAAGCCCGCGGTGGAAAATCTAAAAACAAACCCCGTGTACAAGGGAGCGGGGATCCCGGTTTGTAAACGAATTTAATTGTTTGGAAGATAGATAGCGGAAAGTTTCGTCCCGCGAGGAGTACACACTCCGCACGCGCTGCTACCTCTGCTTCTTTTCTCTCCTCTCGTGTGGCTGGCTGTGTACCGTCTCGCTGAACAGAAATGTATATTCTGAAGAGAGATAGAGAGAGATAATGTGTGCCATAATACGCGATACGTACCGAGCGTCGAGAAACACGAAACAAAAATCATTCGTCCTTTATTACAAAAATGCGAATGCCACGGTTAACCGCAGTTTTTCGCAAACTTTCTCGTAACGGGACACAAAAGTGATCCGGTCGCCCGTTAAACGAACGATAACAGCTGGTCGTATTAACGCGTTTCTGGCTTTCTATGCGGCTCCGGCTCATTTGGAAAAGAATACGCCGTTCTCTAATGGATATAATAACTTTTACACGGTAAATCGCTAAAGTTTGCGTGAAACGAAACAGCGGGTGTTGCGAGTCAAACATCGAAGACAAGTGCATGACACGATTAAAGATTCAAATTTCATTAACAATCGTGGGCTAGAGGGTGCGCCCCGGCAAATTGCCGTGTAGTTCGGAAAGACAAACGAAGCGGAGGATTTACATTCGGTACCGATCGATCGTTAGACGCTTGCGTAAGGTTGCCTCGTACCTCGGTGCACGCGGAGATTGTTTGTTTCATGACGGAAATCTCTCTTATGACGTGCGGTCCCTCCTCTACGTTGTTTCACGCCGCTATCCAATTTGTTCCACCCACCGTCTTTACCGATCCGACCTACGATCGCGTCCGTGCGATATAACATCCGAAGTAAAATTTATATCGCCGTTCTACGAATGAACAAACGTCACGAAAACTTAACGCGACGTAGATCCGCGGATGATTAGCGGATTAGCGGGCGAACCGTAGATACAAAGCAAAATGTACTCCATGCATTCTACGTCAAATGTGAATTTTACTGTGTTAAAAAAGTGCCCGATTACGGCCCGATTCGATCGAGATACGTACGTGGTTTTATAACGTCGTCCCGATAAAATTTTTAACGGAGCTCGCGTATCTAGATTCTAGCGACAAATATAATTGAAGTAAGGAAAAAATGATATATTGGATATATCTTGTTAAAATAGATGAAAATTATTTTTAACAAGATTAGATCTTTATAAAGATAAATTTTTTTAGATAGAACAGAATCGTGCGCATTTCAGAAAACTAAATCCGTACGATATATAAGCTCATTGAAGAGATAAATGGTGAACATGTGAGAGATATTTTATCTTTTCACAGGCTCTTTTCCCAGAGATGTGCTGAGAGACGACTAGCTCTCAGATTATGAAACACTGGATATTATATTGGATATACCAATTAAACTCACACTGCCTTTTATCGTTTATCCCGGGATCGATTCATTCTGCAATTCCTATGGGGAATCTAGAAAAGCGAGGATAAAATGCTTCGATCGAAACGTTAAAAGCGGATATTATCTGTAAATTATAGCAGAAAATGACAAGTTAGTTTTTTATATCGAGAAAAAAGATTTCAAAGTAATTTTATTACCAATTGAGATATCCTGCAATATATTAAAAATGTCAGTGTCATCTACGACACTCTAATAAAATTAGAGATATATTGACAAAATAACTGATTGCAAAGTTTATATTTTGAAAAAAAAATGTCAATATAGAGACACGAGAAAATATTGTCATCAAAAAACATTATTATACCGTTCTTGTACACAAGCAATAAATATTCTTCGATAAATACATTTTATTATATTTCAAGATGCATTAATGGAATTTTGCACGGCAAATTTGCAGAAGAAACATCGCGTAGCATAAATTTTTCAATGAATCGAAATAGATGAGTGTATGTTCGCAGAAAATCGTTTTAGGAAAACGATAAAATGTCAATCTTAAATATAAAAGGTTGCTAGATTGCCTTTTTCAATCGCGGCCATCAAACTTCGATTCACCTTGCTATAACGCTCCCCCCGTCGTTCGCATGGACCGAGCGTTAATAAGAGCCTCAACCTGGCATTTTGCGAGGTCGTTTCGCGCGATGCCCGTCCAAGGTTGATAGCTGTGAGCAGCAGAGAAGATGCATCGTGCGGGACTGAGGAGGAAGGTCGAGTTCGAGGAGAGTAGTAAAAGTCCTCTGTCGTGGCATCGATACTCGGTCGGTGGACCAACCCGAGGCAGCGGGAGCAGGGTAAAAGAAACGCAGCCGTAAATCGCGCGGTGTAAATGACTTTCGCCTCGTAAAAGCGGCAAAATCTGAGGAACGGAGTGCAGTGAAAGAGAGAGAGAGAGAGAGAGAGAGAGAGAGAAAGAATGTCGACTTAGCGGCCCTGTGTCGATACGTTGCCGAAATGCCACGGTGTTTGCGAACCCTTCGTGCCGCGCTCAGCGTCGAGGACGCCGATGACGACGACAACGACCACCACCGCCTGCAATAGCGCATAACTCCGCGGAGTTTATGCTGCGGTTGCGCTAAATCCGGCGTTATACGGCAGGACGAATCTGCATAATGCCGGTCGTCCGTAGTACGACGCTATATGTGCGCTTAATTCGCTACGGAATCACCGGGTGGTACCCCGCGACAGAGTCTAGTCGCACCACATGCGTCGCACGCCGCACGCGTGCGACTACGATCGCACGATCTCACGTCGCGTGCAGGTATGAGAACAATGCGTTATAAATGCGATGCGCGTTAAAGACACGAGAATTTTTCAAGTTACGCAGCGATGATTCGAATTAATCTCCCGACATTAAATTTATGAAGTTCGCATTTAAGATATGGCGTAATATTTTTTTTTTATTTTTTTTTCAGATTGGTAATTTAAAAAAATATAAAGGTAAAAATTAGAAATTGTAAGTTATTCAGAAAAAGCAAATAACTAATTCGAGTTTGTAAAAATTAAGTGACATTTAACAAATTTTATATATAATAATTTGCATATTATTTTAATCTATTACGGAGAATAAAACCGATTATTTCGATTTCAGACTAAATTAATTTAATACTTTAATATCTCATACTTTCTTCCTCGAAACTTCAATTAAGTGACAAAAGCTCTCTTGATCAGAAATTAATTTAGAAGTTAAGTTCGTCCTTCGTATCCAATGCAAATTATTCATATCGCCAGAGGCAATCAGCGAATAATTTCCACGTAGTTTGAGTAACGTTGATATTTGACTCTTGATTCTGTAGTGTAATATCTTCGTATTCGAATATACGAGAGATATCTAGAATTAGTAATAATACGCGGAGAATTTTAAAACAACAATTAAGAGCATTCTTGCAAACTAATGCAATTAGTTAGTTGCTGTGAATTATAAATAATATCTTTCTGTTCACGTGTAATGAACAAGGAAGTTAAAAACCATGACTTGCTTTGCTAATTTAATGCTGTAGAGATTAATATTAAAAATCATCAACGGATCCAGTGAATAACAAAGATAATTGTAACGCTTTGGAAATAATTTGAATGGCGAAATATGTTAACACATGTTAATCCCTCAGAAACCCTTTCACTCATAAACTATTATATGGGACAGTTACTTAACGTGGAACGTAACATATTTGTCATGTCTGCTTAAGAGATTAAAGGTAGAGAAACATAAGATACAGAATGTATAATGACAAGTAAATGCCGCTTATATAATAACGCTAACTCGCTGCGGAGAATAGATGAAGAGAAGATTTTACCTGTGAAGAGAGAAATGTATTGTCTTTAGCTACACTACGTCACGCAACCATAACTCGTGTAAACGCGTCTCGAATAAAATGAACATGACATTTCATATTGTACTTCAGGGATATATAATTTCCCTGATAACGATTGCGGAAATTTTACGAATTAAAACGAGATGCATGACACATTTTCGTTTGTCATATATAATGTGTCGTATTAAATAATTTCGTGATAACAAGAAAAGGGGAATAAATTTTCTAGTTATTTTCGTTTAACAATCCATCATAAGGTCATTAAAAAATAGATATAGCCAAAATTCTATTATCTCTTATATTAATCAAGTTATAATTGTGTGTGTTATCTATGCTTTTATATATTTAAGATTCTTTGTCTAAAGTCTAAATGTTATTCTATCTATTAGGTGTACAAATTGCTTCCGTCGTTTTCCTATAGATGGCTTTAGCGGTAAGTAACATCAACATAACCTCATAGAAACATTAGTCGATTTGTGTCCGCATCATAAAGTTATTCTCGATTGAAAATGTCAGTTTACGAGCCAAATTCTCGTCATTTGCGGGAGGTTTTAATTTTCTGCTTCGATATGAAGAAATCTGCGGCCGAGGCTCATCGAATGCTCTCAAATACTTATGGTGAAGCCGCTATTAGCGAAAGAACGTGTCGCGAGTGGTTTCGACGCTTCAAGAACGGTGATTTTCACGTCGAAGCGCGGCATAGCGGTGGAAGAGAGAAGGTTTTCGAAGATGCAGAATTGGAGGCATTACTTAATGAAGACTCGAGTCGAAGTCAAAAAGAATTGGCACGATCATTGGGAGTGACTCAACAAGCAATTTCAAAATGTATAACCAGTTTTTTACAATAAAGCCTCGAATTTCGGAAAGAAAAACAGCGGAAGCAAAGTTGTACACCTAATATTATAATTTTTTATTTAAAATTAGATTTACTATATCTTTGATAAGTCACATTGGCATGAAACATTAACATTAAGTGTGATTTATTAAAACATTGACTTCCATTATAATTCAAATAATACAATTTATATACTTAGCGATAAAACGAATTTACTACAATATTAAAACACATCGTTGAATGTTTTCTTTATATAATATCAATTATATAATTCAGCTAAACTATTTTTCATGATTAAATGATTAGCTTCTTTATTACTATTTTGAATGAAACTTTGATTAATATTGATAGCTGAAAAAGATTAATGACGCTAATCATCAGGAATATGCTATGATGTTTGATGTCGTATCATTATACCTTGGTAGGCATTACTGTAATTTTATACGCACGAGAATTTGGGGAGAATGATTAAGGCGTTCCTTTGATGGTGTTCACGAAGCTCGTCGCTAAATATGGAGCACCGATTGTAGGCGAGCAGCTGTAGCGCGCACTGACGTCGCCGTTTTGTTTCATCGATAATAAGTCTAAAAAGCCCACCGGGGTATATTACAGAATCACGCGGTAGCTGCCATTCCCTGCCACAAAATTCAATTACACGTACGCTTGAATATGCCCCGAAAATGACCCGTTATTTTGGCATTCCTTTCCCAGGGCTATCTTGGTGAAACCGGTGATTATACAATAAATGTATAATTCACATAAATATAGCATTTGCATATTTATATCGTAATATGTCCGCAACAACACTATGATCTTTATTCTTGAATTAATAGTTTTTCGTGCAAAAATATTACATAAATCTGATCTTTTCTTTAAGACAACAAAATTTCATTTATCTTATAATATAATTGTTTCAATATATAAATGCGCATGTAATTATGTTCATAAAGTGAAACAAGTTAAAAAAAGGTTATTACATATTTTTTATATTCTATAAAACTTGTTATTCTGATTTTATATAAAAAAATAAATATTTAGATGATAAGTAGTGTGTACAATTTTATATTTTAATCACACGTCGTATTTTTAATCAACTATGTGTATATTATGTATATAATGTCTATATGTTTTGGTGTATGTGTATATATATGTGTGTGTGTGTGTGTGTGTGTGTGTAAAGATATGAAAATGCTCAAATCAACAATCATCAAATTGTAAGATCAATCATTGTCATGAAAAATACACTCGCAATAATAACTTCTACTTACGAAAGGAATTACGATACCCCGTTAACTACAAAAAAATCAACTCCTTTTGCCTTCTTTCTAACGACTTCGGAACGACATTTATGGTTCAAGGCGTTTTCCAGCTCCTTGTCGCTCTGTGGTCCTTATTGGTTTCCAGTTAATCGAACGAGCAACTGGACCGTTATAACGAGCGCCAAGCCAGTAGGTTCCAAGAGTAAAATCCTTGCGATTGCTCTCTCGTAGGATCAGAAAGTACATTTTGAGGCTCTCGAAACGCGCGAAATCCCTCTATCCGGCACGATTTCGTTGAAAGGATCAACTTGGTCGTCGTGTTCGTTCTCCTTCTGACGGGGCCAGACGGCACTGGGGCCGCTGAATGTCTCTCTTTGTGCCAGAATCGGAACCCCAAAAGACGAGGTTGCTTGCAAGAGAGAAAGAGAGAGATAGCAACAGCGCGTAGGGGCGGTTATAAGCCGAAAACAATAGCTGGCGCGCGGTTACTTGCACCCCGTGTCAATGCCATACACACCGTAAGGCGCTTACGCGATATACTCAACAATTGTTACAACGACCCGGACGGTTAACTTGATCCCGGCTCCCGACGCCACAGCATGATATATAAATCCGTTGAACCATGCTGATCGGACATTAGGGGTAAACGAGATCAGCCGCCGTGGCTTGTTGGATGCATATAAAATTAAAATGATGAAAATCTGCGAACGCGTATTCGCGTTCCTATACGAGATCTTATTAGAGAGAAAAAAATAACAACAAATAAAAAAATAGATTATAAGATTTCTTGTCGGGATTGTGATGCGTAGGCCAAACGGGTAGGCTGTTAAAAACACGCATCAAAGAACATCGCGATCATATTAGAAGAAATACGTCTCAAAATTCGGCGATCACGGACCATAGATTTAACAGATCATGAATTTGATTGGGAGAACGTTGAGGTTTTGGATGAGGAATCTATCCCCAGTAAAAGACGAATATCCGAGATGTTATTTATAAGGCGTGAAAAAAATAGTCTTAATCGACAAAACGGATACGGAATGTCTCCGTCACACATATGATATAATTTTAGAAAATTTAACGAAAATCTAAATGTAATCTCGCGTCTTGCGCCGTCCCTACCTCTGCGAAGCCATGTGTTTCTATGTCAGTCTTGTTATTTGATTTATCATTGTGTAATCGGTTGTCTCCGACACTCAAATGTGTATGTTTTTTCGATGTCGGCTCTCCGTCTCGCTTTAAGCTAATTTGATGAGTCTCCTCGCAATTTTATCAATTTTTTTTATCAATTTCTTTATGAAAGAATTTATTAGACTATTTTTTTCCAGCTTTATAATGTCCGTTCTTGTGGAGACTTTTTCTTATTCGACCATCTCCTACCGATTGGAAACGATAGGGAACTCACTGCACGAACGAGATGTGAGGTCAAAGGTCGGGACACACTTATGTATTTTTATATTGAAGATGATCCAAAGGAAGGATCGAAACGTTTAATAAAGAAGAAGATCTTTGGTTCAATTTTATTTTAATTTTTTTATGGAAATAACGGTGTATTAAATTTCCCCACCCGGCTCTTACTAGCCCTTCTCGTTTTATTCTTACTGTTATATTTATATCAGAGCCTTTTTAATTTTGTTATTTGTTAAATAAAAAAGTGTTGATAATTGAAAACGGGGAATAATTCTTGAAATCCCAGCAATAAAAAATTTTTAGGAACGCATATGTATAAAAAATATAGAAAGAACGAATAAATTCCTCTATGTAAGAATCAGGGTTGGGAAGTAACGCGTTACATGTAACGCCGTTACCGTTACAGTTACTTTTTTTCGATAACTGTAACGGTAATGGCGTTACAAATTTTATTTGTAACGGAAAAAGTAACTTCGTTACATTTTTCGGTAACGAGTAACGAATTTAACAGTTACTTTTATCGTTACTTTTTTCAAATTTTTTGATTTATTTAAGATATTATTCTTGCTATTGTGCGTGATAAAATTTTTATCTTAACCATAAAGCTGTGAGCAAATCGACCAATTAGCATTCTTATTATGTTGTAAAAATGCTTGAATGTGATTGATCAATTTATGGCTCTTGCAGACCAGTGCAATGACGCGACGCGCGATATCCAATGAGAGATTTATCTTTTCGGAAAAGCAGAGCTCTCATTTACTACCAGTTCTAAGTACCTTGCAACGAAAATTAGAAAATCTCAATAAATCTGACCTTATAGATTGCCATTCATTAGTTGAAGCTATTCAGCAAGGTTTAAATAAAAGATAACTTATTAATTTGATTAATACATATGTTATTTAATTTTAAATAAGGATTTAATTGAAAAATATTATTTTATTTTAAACTATTGATTCAAAAGTATTAATTTCAATAAAACAAACAATGTCGCTTAATTTACTATATTTGATTTTAGATTTCTTACAATATTTGAAACAAAAGAATTAATAATAGCAGCATGTTTACATCCAAAATTTAAGTTAAACTGGTTAACCGGAGAAGAAAGGAAACGTGCTGAAAATTACTTGGAGGATTTATTGGGAATCCGATCAACTGAAAATTCTTCGAAAGCTGGAAAATCTGACGATCACGATGATTTTTTCATTTTTGAGCAAAAAACGGTGCAAAATGAATCTGAACAAGAAGAATTGCTACGGTTTTTAAAATCAAATAATTGTAATATAGAAATGTTAAACGACTATCCAAAACTTTGACACCAGAAAGAGGGCATTTAAATGATGATACTATGGAGCAACAAATTTTATTAACAATTAATAAAGAATTTCGATAAAATTTAATCATTTATTTTGTAATAAATCTTGAATGAAATCTTGCTTACAATTTTTTAAAAGTTTTTCTTATGCAAAATAATTTATTAGTTTGTATTGTAAAAAAGTAACGGAAATTGTAACGACTCGTTACTTTTTAGTAATTGTAACGGTAACGAGTTACTTTTTAAAATTAGTAACGAGTAACGGTAACGAGTTACTTTTTAGAAAAAATAACGGGAACGGTAACGAGTTACTTTTATAAAGTAACTTTCCCAACCCTGGTAAGAATGTAGGAATAACAAATTATAATATAGTGATGGAGACGGACTAAGATAACGCAAGACACATTTGAATAATGATATACTGGACAAGAAGCATGAATAATGGAAATGTAAAACAATAGAGGATAAAGGAGTAAGGGAATTGATTTAATATCTTACGAATGATTTACGTAACGATCGTTGAAAGAAAATATAATAAGCTGAAAGAAATCCACAAGTTTTACTCAAAGTTATAAACAATTTTTAGCAAAATAATCCGAGATATTACGTTATATCCAGTAATATGTGTGATTATTGATTCAATTAGCGGTGTAATAAAAAAATTAAATCTTCAATGCTTCATAGAGCGCATAAATTTTACTTAATAACATATTCATGCAGAATCGTCATTATTGTGCAGCATATGCCGAATATGGAGCGTATACTATTTCTACATCATCGTCATGCCACGGATCCCGATTGCCCAAGTTTCAAGAACAAAACGTCAAGATTACAGATTAGAAACTCAAACGCTCGTAGGTGCACAGCCTCGTCGTCGGCGAGATATTTGCACTTTGCAGCTTCGAGTTTCAGGCAATGCGGCATCTACCATCTACGTCGAGAGCGACGAGTTTTGGAATTCGGTCCGCGTAAGCGGTAGACGGTAATTAATAGCCACGGTAGGGTAGAGTTTGATTACCTTTTCGACCTTATTCGCGAGGTGTCTCAACCCCCGTGCAGTTTCCATCTTCCCTTCTCGCCCTCCCTCCCATTCCCAGGCTTTCTTTCTCATTTTCTCTCTCTCTCCCTTTCTCCGCTTCCCTTACTCGCTCGCTCGCAAATTGCTCTTGTTCCCATCAGCAGACGGCAGCACGCGCCAAGAAATTAGCTAAGAAACTCCGCGGCGAAAATCGAAGAAGAAGGAGGGCGAGGCGAGACAATGGACTTCGATCTGGCACAGGTTTTTGTTAATCCTCCGGTGGAAACTCGCCTGCATGCGGCTTTTCTCGCAAGCCGTGTTCCTTTACCCCTTCTAGCAGCTTCCTATCTCTCGCGCGTTACTCTACGTAAGCCCGGAAGCACTTCCTCGCAGATATAGGCGAACAGGTTTAATTCGTTTACGCCGAGAGAATTTCCGGATTCGCGGGCGTGTGGGCCAGCGACGACTATAAAAACACGAGAAACGCGACAGACCTCCCTTACCGGGTAGCATCTGGTCCTTTCTCTCCTTTTGTCGCCGTCCGATGCGGAGCCGCTGTAACTTAATTCAAATATACGCCCGATTGTATGCGGAATAAATTGTGTCGGGAACTACCGACGGGGAAGATCCTACGCGAGGAGAAACTTCTATCGGGGAGGGGAGGGGAGGGGAGGAGAGAGTCAATTATTGCGAATTATCTTTGACAAAATATTTATCGTTATACATGTAAGACAAATTATTTTTACGTGAAATTTAATAAAACAAATATTGTGAGAGCAGAAGACGCGATTTGAAATGAAATGTCAAAATGATTAGTTGATATTTAAAGTTTTTAAGTTAATGGTTTTAAAAAAACATTAAAATAATATTTTCAAAGATATCTAAATACGATTGATAAGTAGATATGTATAAAAATTAAAATATATTTTCGATTGAGCAAAGATGTACTTTTTTTTTTTTTTTTTTCCCAATCTAGACATACGATATACGCCTTAACGAGATATCTGGCTCGATCGCAAAAATAGATGCGACGCACGTGTTCAGACAATGCACACGTCAGCTATAACGCGAGTACCATGTGGTAACCTTATCCGTCGAGATCCACGGATCCCTTTTGACAAATTCGGTGAATCCTCCTACGGTCTCCTTCATCCATAATGTAATTCGAGACAGTAACTACTCCGAACATCGTAGAAAGATTATATATTCTCTCCGGGAAAAGTCTATAACCGCGCCGAGGAATTTCTCCCGGCTAGATCCTCACGGCCATTACTCAAAGCGGATATGATTTACTAATAGGGTCGAGGAAATTAAACAGCGCGTTAGGTAAGAATCTCGTTTGAGATGCGTCAAAGACATTCATGCCCTGCGGGCATAACGAGCACCGGCAATAGATCGTAGAGCGTTTACAAATCGTAGCGTATATCGCAACTCTATCCTCCCGGCATTATATCACAATTAATCGAAGGAAAGAAAAATAATACGACTATGCATACGACAGCGCGTAACGATGTCCGTTGGGGACAGTATACGAGAATCGGGTTGTAAAGGAATAACAAATGTTGACAAGAAAAACATCTCCCAGGCTAATCTAGATCTGGCAAGGTGTGGTCGACGTTAATAGAAACAGATGGAGATGCGCGCAACGATTGCCGAAGAACTACATCGGCCGTCGCTATTAGGTTCATACATCAGTGCGCATCGCGCAATTCTATCACTTTGATATTCAAGACATCGCGTGGATCTCGTGAAATTGCAAAATTACACAGCGGCGAGGAAGATGAGTTTTCTAAATGCACAGATCGTGACAACCAACTAGCATCGGTCGCGACCATCAGATTTCTACTAAATTAGATAGGGAATAGGGAATTTCTCACCCTATCTCTCCCTTCCGTTTGCTTTTAACAGTTAACTTTTGTGCGATGAGAGAGATTGCACATAATAAAAAAACATTCTTGCCATCAAATTAAAAAGAAAGAAATTAATATTTTCTCGACAAAAAATATCGCAAATAACATTGTAATTTATAGACAATTAAAAATTATAAACAGTCATAGATTGTTATTATATCCACATATTAAAGTAACTCGAAAGATTTGCAATCATCGTTATTATGGATATGGAAAGGTCACGTTATTTCTATCTGTTATTTATCACAGTCCAACGGATCGCGTACAATATAACTTTTTAATAAGCGGTTGTGCTAAAAAAAAATATTACAGCGAACTCGTTTGACCCCGATATCTCGAAGCTACGTGTCGCCAGGAATTTCTACCGGCCATTTCGTAAATAATCTGATCTGGTATCTTAATGATACTCGGCATTACAAATCGTGTTATGCCACGATCGTCGTTGTGCTTGAGATCTCTGCATTTGCGCAGGTATAGAGTTTATACAGGGTGGTCCTCGTAACGGTCGCCACGATTTTTCAGGCACTTACAATAATCTGACATAAAAAAGTTTCAAACAAAAGTTGTGTGGCTTCAAGGGGGCCATAAGATGGTGACAATGATTTGATCTTGGAAAATCATTTGAAGGTCATGTGAAGGTCAACTTTAAAATCTTAAATGGAAACCCCCATTTTTTATTTAGTATTCTTGTAGCTGACATCGAGAGCTTTTCAAAACACTATAATAAAGTATTTTTCATTAAGTACTTTTTGAGTTGTTTTATATTTTAATCTGACATATTTTGATATAAAAAATAAAATATTTCGTAAAATATTCAGTTTTCGATAATTTTACCGTAATACTTCTATGTACAGAATAATAAGACAAATTAATTAGTGCCAAAAAAAAACAAATAATTGTATTAAAAAATACATTGTAAATAATTTTCTTAAAAACAATTTTTTTTTATACTAATTGATTTGTCTCATTATTCTGTACATAGAAGTATTACGGTAAGATTATCAAAAACTAAATATTTTACGAGATATTTAATTTTTTATATTAAAATATGTCAGATTAAAATATAAAATAACTCAAAAAGTACATAATAGAAAAATACTTTGTTATAGTGTTTTGGAAAGCTCTCGATGTCAGCTACAAGAATACTAAATAAAAAATGAGGATTTCCATTTAAGATTTTAAAGTTAACCTTCACATGACCTTCAAATGATTTTCCAAGGTCAAATCATTGTCACCATCTTATGGCCGCCTTGAAGCCACACAACTTTTGTTTGAAACTATTTTATATCAGATTATTGTAAGTGCCTTAAAAATCGTGGCGACCGTTACGAGGACCACCCTGTATATAAAACAAAATATTATTTCTATCACAATGAAAGGGCTGGGCGCGATTCGCAATTTAAGTTTAATTCGAAAAAAATTGGCAGCAAATCGTAATGTATCAAATCTTAAGACGACACATCGCGAGACCATATCGCGATTCGGTTGTAGAAATGTCGAGAGAAGATGCTTTGTTGTGACTTGGAGTGGACGAACTTGGTGTGGGGTATCAACGTAAAAACGTCGATTTCTCGGTTATTGCAGCGTATTGTGGACAATCTTAGCAGGTGCAAGTAAAGCATCAGGCGTGAGATAGAGATCTCGTGAAGAGAGAGAGAGAGAGAGAGAGAGAGAGATGACAATTGAGGAGGCGGAAAGCGAGAAGGTAAATCGAAAAAGGCGAGGCTAGAGATGAGCAGCCGTCTATACTCTCGAGTGTTACGGTGACGCTGCGGGCGGCGGAGTGCAATAATGTGATATTGGAAGGGCAGAAAGAGCGGAGTTAATAAAAGCGAAGAGAGCGGGGGGACCGCTATAGATGACCGTGCGATTAATCTTGGCGGCCATCGCGGCGCGGTGCTATCGATAAATAGATCGGCGCTCTTTAGGGAGATGAGCTCCGCGACTCTATGGTCGTCGTCGAGATAAGAGGACGCGGAACGTTGGATTCGACATGAATGCTGGATGCTCTGCGCAAATGCTCCGCTCGGAGGAAAAATATGACGAGAGAGAAGGGTAGTCGCTACTTCCTAATTACCCGCCCTTTTAAAATGAAACGAAGTAATTAAAGTTCGAGGCAAGGGAAGAAACGCTCCGAGAGATTACCCCTCGCACGCTCAATGGCGACTCTCGCGACGCAACCAGCCGCCGAAACGAACGTGGCGCGCGATGGGCTACGGAGGAAAAAAAAAAAAAACCGACAAAATCGAGGTCCCCGGTGCAAATTTGTTAATGGAACTGTCAGTCGCAGGTAAATTTCTGTGAACTGAACTTTCTATCTCGAGACTGAAAGCTGTCCCAAGTAATTTATCGCTAGACGTTGCGCATTCGTATCAATTATGTAAACTAAAGCTTCTTGTGTCTCGCGAAAACTTGAGATAATAGAATAAAAGCATATTGCAATATATAATTCAATAATACAGCCGTTACATATAATTTAATATAGGAAGGAGATATATGATAAAAATTTTCTGATATTTTTTAAATTAATATAATTATTATATTCAGAAAAGTATATTTAAAAAGATCAAAAGATATGTGTGCGCTTGAAAATTTACCATGTTACACACCTGTGCATATATATACCTATCATCTTGTAAGAGTAATAATTACTCTTACAAGATGATTACGCAGTAATGTTCTTCAATGTCACGATGTAACCGAGCTCGTGAAGAGCGTGAGAATCCCACAGCGAATTGTGCGTAAGCGCGCGTAAGAGTGCGTGCCCACGCCATGAATACCTCAATCACTGCGGGCTGATTGTGCGTATCCAGCCGCGTCACGTCCCCCTTTGTGCGTGTAAAAGTAAACGCGTGCTTATTTGTGTCGGTGTATATATGCGTGTGTGCATTGAGAGCGCGTTTAAAGAAGGCCGAAATTGTCTCGAGACACCGACAGAATGAAAAAGAATTTAAAGAAGAAAGAAAAGAGAACGAGTCGAAACGAGGTGAAAGGGACTTGAGAAAAGGCGATATTATGTGCCATATCGATAGCAACTCCTCCTCTTGCAATGCAATTTGTATACGCTTATCAAAATGCTTGTAAATGAAAAAATGTCTTAAAAAATCAATTTATATATTGGATTATAATGATCTTATAAATGACGATTTTTATTATGTATGAAAACATTTAAAAAGAAAATCTATTAATATTCATTAAATTGACAGATTCTAGATTAAGATATATTTCTAAGATGAAACTTTCTCTCTCTTTATTATAAGAAATATTTGTTTACTTTTCCGTATGTTTTACTTCGCGATATTATTGTAAGTATAAATTTTAAATATCGTAAGTGATTAAAAATATTGTTAATTTTTCAAATTTCACACTTTTTGTTACTGCAAGTACTATAAGGAATATAGGCAAGAAAATATTTATATTGTATAAAAAGAAAGAAAATAATATTCATGTTTAATGAATTGTAGGCGACAATTGATAAACCATTCCCATGAGAGAAATATCGCTTCATTACAGAGTGCGCTTCTTCTTTTTTTTCCGGTCGATCAAGTTTTCATTTTGTTCCTTGCAATTTTGCGAATCGTTTTCTGTTCTGCGGTACAAGACAATTTAGATCGCGTTTCCTTCTCATGAATATCGGTGCTCGCACGCAATTCGACTGGAAACAAGGACGGAAGTTGGAGTTGCGGGTAATTGAATTGCTCGCTTTAGAAAGGGCCTCTCGTCGCCAAGCAGCAACTTTAGGGCAACATGAGAAAACTGTTTGCTCACTCTCTGTCGTATGTATCAACAATATACGCGTACACCACTTCGCAGGTACGAGTACGTTCGTGAACAAGCATGTATTTGATACGTAAGAGGGCCTGCATGCAGGCACATTGTTAACGAAAGACTTTTGTTTTGAAAGTCATGAGACAATAGAGGTACCGAAGCGTACATCCTTCATACACTAATTTTGTTAAATCGTCTACGCACGCTTACTTCGCAGAATTAAAATATGATCGCGTAATTAGAAACTTGGAACTTTTACTTAAAAAAAAACCTTGTATACACGTTTTATTAACAAAACTTTTGTCATTATTAATGTTGAACTCGTGTTAGATAAAGCTCGATTGCGCAAAATATATATTTCACTTTCTCTAGTAAAAATTTTCACAAGATATGAGATAACGTCATATAATATAATCACGAGTACGAACGGTCTTAATCACTGGTCTTAATTTCTGATAATAATTTAAACCGTCATTTATACGACACCTGCAACTTTGGCGTTATAAGACTTCCTTATTTCTTGCACGCTGGGTCAACTTTCACGCACGCTTGACATACGCACGTACATCCGTGATGTACGTGCGTGTGTGACGACGCGCGCGCGCAAATGAGTATATGAAAGATTGTTATTATTCGAGCCAATATAAGTTGTGAGCGCAAGACTCGCTCGCGGACGTCTCAATCATTCACATACGCGTCTTGAAGTACGGAGGCGTCGGAATTGCCTCGCAGTTGAGAGAATAAGAGGAAGATGAACAAGAAGCGGGGAGAGCGGAGGCATCCACAGCGTCGTTCATTACCAATTTGTTCCATCCTGTTGTCGAAATGGGCTATTGTTCGTTACGCGCTTCCAAAGCGACAAGTATGTCCTCCACGTCGCGGCTGTGAAAGAGAAATTCCTCTTTCGAGTGGCCGCGCTGTTTGTACTTCGTCTTCGGTTTCCATTCGCGCATGATCCTTAACATTTTTAAATAAGTGCCGACTATAATTTTAAATAACGGCCGAGAGAGAAACATGTGTCGTGATAAAAGTTTGTTTGGTGTCGCTTCGTCTATGTTAAGGGGTTACTTAAGTAGCATTATATTCTCTCTCTCTCTCTCTCTCTCTATACATGTATTGGATGATTGCATAAGTTCGTGCCCGATTTAAATATAAACTTCAATAGATTATATTTTAGAGATAACACTTTTATTAATCAATTATATAGTCTCTATTCTTTTCTACAATGGTTTTCCAACGATCTATAAGCTTGCCGAATCCATTTTTGAAGAAAGAACTTGGTTTTTCTTGAAAAAAGTTTGTAAGGTGGTTTTCGACAGCTTTCTCGGAATTGAGATTCTTGCTATTTAAACTATTCTGCAAAAACCGGAACAGATAAAAATCTGAAGGCGCAATATCTGGAGAATATGGCGGGTGCTGCAGAATTTCCCATTGCAACTCCTGCAGTTTTCCTGCAGCTTATTCCTTTGAGTCAGGAGACGCGGCACCCACGTATCAAGCTTGGAAATGTATCCAAGCTTTTTTAAATGACGAAAAGCGGTTGAATTATCGATGTTCAGCCTCTCAGCAATATCCTCAGTTGTAATCCTTGGGTTTCTTTCCACTAAGGCATGCACAATGTCATCATCAATGCCAGAAGGCCGTCCAGAGCGGGATTGATCCTCCATGTTGAAATCACCATTTCGAAATCTGCCAAACCACTTTTTGACTGTTCGGAGAGCAGGAGCGCGGTCCAAATAAACGCTTTGAATATTTTTTTGTGCAATCCCAACACTCACGCCTTTCCGAAATTCATATAGCGTTACATGCCGCAAATGCACCTTTCGTTCTCCATTTTTAATGATTTCTCTTATGCACAAATGGACTTATCTGAACAATGTCTGACGCTAAATTGACATAAGACAACGTCATCTATTCGGTGTAAGCAACAATTATCACATGAAAACAATAGAACTCCGCCATGCAGTAACTTAATGCCATCTATGAAAATCGGGCACGAACTTATGCAATCATCCAATATATATATTATTTAATTGTTATACAATTATTAATATAAATGCCAAGAAAGTTAAACTAATTACATATATATTTATACAGTATAAATTACATTTTAAATGTCATTCCATACTCTATTGTATTTTTATGACAATATTAACAATAATTTTGTAATTACAATATAAAACCGTAACTGCAATCGTGATAAAAATTCCATATTAGAAGCGTTCTGTTTCTCAAGGATTATATGTATAATTTTAGAGTAACGATCGCGTGAAACATCCATCTAATCATGCAAAATTGTCAGTCCTAATGCCCCGGAATCGAGACATCGAATATGCAAGACGGGGGTATCCGTGCACCTAGACACTAAGGAGAGAGAAAGGGAGGGAAAGTGGGAGAGAGGAAACCGCAATAGAAAGGCTTTTCCCGGAGGTTAGCATTGCAATCTCCATCGCACGATTGGTGTTTCCACTCCACTGGCCGTGCACCATCACCGTGATAAGAAATGCAAGCCGTCTACACCGACGTGCGAGACGCAGCCGTTGGTCGAAAGTGCTTTCCGAGAGATTGGTAGTCGGTGGGCGGTGGATCCAGATTAAAAATTCGGGAGCGCGGGAGAAGGAGAGGAGGACTTGAGCGGATGATGTCGCCCACGTTTTAGACGAAAATCCGTGGGTCGATAATAGTTTGGAGTGGTTGCTGACCATTATGGAACCCCTGCCGCGTACCAAATGAGCATTCCTTCTCGTAATTGGAGCACAGGGGGATACAGTGTACCAACGAATGGCTGGGGAGAGAGATGGAGGGGGAGGGGGGAGAGAGGAACCGTGAAGCTGGAGGAATAGCCGGAAAGGAAAGCGAGGGATCCCGAAGCACTCTTGGTCCGTCTGAGTGCTTAGGGAGGATGAGGATAATATGAGACGAGGAGATAGACTAGACGGGTGAAAGCGCCGGGGATTCCCTCAGATCTTGTCGGGAGCGTCTCTGCGCTTCGGCGAACGAATGACCATTGTCGTTCGGGAGGTTAACGCGTCTTTCCTGAGAGTATTGCGCAATGACGGAGATTTCGCTGTGCATAAGTGTACGGTGGGAAGTTGGGGGTAATTCGAGTTTGCGAAATCGTGTTGATTAGTTGATACCGTCGAGCGTACTGTCTCTGTTTTGTATGAACTAGCGTTCGTCTCGTCACGGTTTCATAGGAACTAATTATAGGAGATGTCGATTTAAGCAGATTCAACTACTGAGAAATTTCACGTAAAGCACGCATAAGAATGCGAAGTGCGCGATTTTTAACTTGTTTAGTTATTATAAGAAATGTTCAACAGCTCAACGTTTAAAGAAATATAAAGCATTTTGATATAAAGCTTGAAGAATTAGCAAAAAGTACAATGAGTTTATGTTGCACGTCGCAAAAACTTGAAGCATTCAACGCTGACAAAGAACGATCACCAGTAATGATCGTTGGACAGCAAATCTGCGAGAGCATCGAGCGTATGGATCGCGCCATTTGTTCCCGCTTACGTTAACGAGACGTGCGAAAGACGAGGTAGCGACGATCGTTCGCAAAGCGTTAGTCAAAGAAAGGGTGCGCTGATGCGTTGGTGTCGTTATACGATGGCGGCAGACGGCAGTCTTGCAAACAAGAAAGGTGAGTAAAGAGCAAGGAGCACCCGAGACTGCATGTGCAAGCTATATAATGGGCACCGTCTTCAAGATGTACGCATGTACTCTGCATGTCGTCTGCTGAGACTGTCTGTCTGAAATTCTGGGTTGAAAATTTTATGTCCGCGTAGAGTAGAAACCCTATTCTCATCCATGTATAATGTACAATGACAAAGCGTTACAGTTCCTTCATAATATGTCATTTTCTAGATTGATGGACGAATCTTGTCGCTCTTAACTTTCACTTGCTCAAATTGCTTGTAAAATGATGCAGTAGTACGTTTGCTTTTTCTTAATATATTTAATTGATAATCGTAGAGAGAGAGAGAGAGAGAGAGATTTGTTTTTAAAATCATAAAATAATTACTATGTAATAAAATTACTACTAATTAAATATAATTAAATATTTATTAAATAACAGAAAACAATAGAATGCGCTCGTTGAATTAATCGCGAAAAAGGTAACAATCAAAGAAATGTAATCAAAAATTCGTAATATTTACAAATTAATATCAAGAAGAAATGAAAAATAACAAATGTCTGTGCGCGAGGAAAATTTTCTAAAGTACCTTTCAACGTAATCCCTAGACAAAATGCAACCATAAGGTACCGGAAAACTCATTCGTTTTTACGACGCGCAGTCGCGTCTACCTAACAATCCCGAGGAAGTGGCAACACGAGCAAGTAGAATGATAACTTTGTAGTCCCAGAAGAAGGACGAGCTAACCTCGTGACGTCGCGTATAGGAAGGTGTTGAAGTCGAGGAAGGTAAAGCATATGGAGAAAGCGTGGACTATGTTCAAAGGGAATAATGTGCGATGATATATGTATGTTGGCATAGAAAAGCTCCTCGGGACCTCGCACACCGTCGTGGTCGAGGTCCGAGGATCAAGTGGTCCCAGACGATCGTAACTCATGCGGGGAGTGGATTATTTTGCAAGAAACAAACAACGCGAGACTCCTCGTGTGCTCGCTGTGTTCGACGACAAGCGTTCCCGACAAGGGGAAGCGGATTTTAATTGATCTGCCAGTCTTGGCGAACGTGTCTTTTATTCCACCGAGAACATTAGCTGTCTGTCGCATCTCTTTAGAGTCTCGCGAGCAGTATTTCGTTACTTAATAACTTTTTAAGAACAGAACGGTTAGTCCTTCCATAAAAGCTGGCCTTGTCACTGGGTCTTTACTTAACGCGGGTTTAATGTACGCGTTATTTTGTAGAGACGCACGGTGCTTACATAAAAGATAAATTATATATAATTTAAAATATGTCTACTCTCTCTCCTTTGTAGTCTTGAAATAGCAAGAATGTAACAATCCTTCTTGTAAGAACATTTGCATATAATATATAAAAAATAAATAATTAGTAATATATATATATATATATATATATATATATATCAGGGTTGGGAAAGTTACTTTATAAAAGTAACTCGTTACCGTTACCGTTATTTTTTCTAAAAAGTAACTCGTTACCGTTACTCGTTACCAATTTTAAAAAGTAACTCGTTACCGTTACAGTTACTAAAAAGTAACGAGTCGTTACAATTTCCGTTACTTTTTTACAATACAAACTGATAAATTATTTTGCATAAGAAAAACTTTTAAAAAATTGTAAGCAAGATTTCATTCAAGGTTTATTACAAAATAAATGATTAAATTTTATCGAAATTCTTTATTAATTTTTAATAAAATTTGTTGCTCCATAGTATCATCATTTAAATGCCCTCTTTGTGATATTAATACAGAGCCACCGATGCTAAATATTCTTTCTACAGATGCACTGCTTGGTAGAGCTGTATTATATTTAATAAAAAGTTTTTTAAGTTTTGGATAGTCGTTTAACATTTCTATATTACAATTATTTGATTTTAAAAACCGTTGCAATTCTTCTTGTTCAGATTCATTTTGCACCGTTTTTTGCTCAAAAATGAAAAAATCATCGTGATCGTCAGATTTTCCAGCTTTTGAAGAATTTTCAGTTGATCGGATTCCCAATAAATCCTCCAAGTAATTTTCAGCACGTTTTCTTTTTTCTCCGGTTAACCAGTCTAACTTAAATTTTGGATGTAAACATGCTGCTATTATTAATTCTTCTGTTTCAAATATTGTACGAAATCTAAAATCAAATATAGTAAATTAAGCGACATTGTTTGTTTTATTGAAATTAATACTTTTGAATCAATAGTTTAAAATAAAATAATATTTTTCAATTAAATCCTTATTTAAAATTAAATAACATATGTATTAATCAAATTAATAAGTTACCTTTTATTTAAACCTTGCTGAATAGCTTCAACTAATGAATGGCAATCTATAAGGTCAGATTTATTGAGATTTTCTAATTTTCGTTGCAAGGTACTTAGAACTGGTAGTAAATGAGAGCTCTGCTTTTCCGAAAAGATAAAGCTCTCATTGGATATCGCGCGTCGCGTCATCGCACTGGTCTGCAAGAGCCATAAGTTGATCAATCACATTCAAGCATTTTTACAACATAATAAGAATGCTAATTGGTCGATTTGCTTACGGCTTTACGGTTAAGATAAAAATTTTATCACGCACAATAGTAAGAATAATATCTTAAATAAATCAAAAAATTTGAAAAAAGTAACGATAAAAGTAACTGTTAAATTCGTTACTCGTTACCGAAAAATGTAACGAAGTTACTTTTTCCGTTACAAATAAAATTTGTAACGCCATTACCGTTACAGTTACTGAAAAAAAGTAACTGTAACGGTAACGGCGTTACAAGTAACGCGTTACTTCCCAACCCTGATATATATATATATATATATATATATATATATATATATATATATTTTAAACAATTACTTTTATGATTAAGGATTGTTCAATAATTAGAAATAGATCGTTAAAAAATAAAAAAAAATAGGAAAATATGTATCATATTTATATATTCATTTCTTCTCTGTTTTTTAAAAGGCCTTTTAAAAGCGTTTGCAATCGATTAATTAAAATGATAAATTGAAAAGAGATCTGAAACTCACGTGCTGGAAAAGACGAAGAAATTTTTCTAGTGAGCTGACGAGTAACCATTCAATGAATTCGGAGCTTCATGATTTACTTTGACTTGCGCGAGACGATCTTTTAATCCTGATTTACGATCGTTGATGAAGCGGAAATGCCGATCGTGAGTGGCGGCCGTAATTTCAGTGGTCACCAGATGGTCTCGGGCAACGGTGAAAAGCTCGTTCCGCCGCGCATTTACGCATCCGTTGCGCTGCCATCGCCGCCGCCGTCGCCGCAGCAGCACGTGCGCGTACGCATCTCTATGCGTCTCTTATGAATGCAAAAGCCAAAGGACGTAGAACCGCGATTGCCACCGGCGTAACGACGTCGTTAACGGCGGCGAGCCGCGAAGACGAGGCCCTTCTTAACGGGCTGCTTCGTCGCGGCAATAATGCCTCGGAACTGCAACGGAGGGGGGGGGGGGCTCGAAGATGACATTTCGTACTCGAGCGGAAAATACGAACACGTACATCAACGCCGCGATATATCGAAACGGTTGCCGATGTTACACTTTTAACGATCTGTTGTAACATTTCTAATTTTAGCTGATCGTATAAGACGCTTGAGATTTAGCGGAAGCTAATTTCGCACAATCTGTCTTTCTCGTTCAACAGCTCAAGTTGCTTCGAAGCACGTTCTCGTACCTTTGTCCGATCCTTTCCAAAAGCAAAGTCATTCTCGCTTTACGGAAGTTGAACAATCAAGTCTAGCCTTTGCGAATAGTATGGCATTCCGTAAGAGTTCCGGCAGTTTTCAATTTAGATATCGTCCTATATTGATAATAAACGCTCGATTCGATAAAAATATTCTCTCAAAAAATATCTAACATAGATATTTGATAAAAATACAGTACGCCAATATGTTTTAATGAGAAAATATTTAGTTTTTTAATCAGCGTTTAATTTGCGTTCAGGAAATGTAATGTGCAGAAAGTGGTTCGAGAAAGATTAAAAGGTTGTCGATTAGCTTACCGAGGATCTTGTTTATATTTAACTTGCATGAAATTATTAATGAGAAAACTTAATAGGAAGCCAGATATTGAACTTATATACATGTATCTTTTTGTTATGAAACACACACTTATTCTCTCCTACTACAAACTTCATTCTCATTCCAGATACTCTACAAGATTAATTTTAAGAAAAATGCGATTTTCCTTTTTGTTGACATTTAAAAGATCGACATTAAATATATCTCCCTGGATACAGAGAGACAACTATCATAACGCAGTTCATTATAATAGAAGAATTAAGTTTCATAATAAGTTAAATAAATTTTATAATTATAATAAGTAATTATACAATAAATTCTTAATTTGATAATAATTAAACTAACAAGCGTATAGATTATAAATATCTTATCATGCATTTAAAAAAATTATTTAGTTTTATCAAATTAGTACTCTATGTTTGCAATAACAATTTTAAAATTTGGCATTTTGCAATTGTTTCATTGTATTGTAATTATGTACATCGTTTGTAACTATTAACGAGAGGCTTATAACCGCGTATTTGTCACCGACATTGTCGCAATTAAACTGGCGGCGCTGTTTGCCAGCTAGACCGTATTTAATTGGTCCAATCGATAGGAACTGGTCCGATGTCTAAGTGGACCTGAATCAGCTCAGCATTAATATAGAACTTCCTTCCACGAGACAAGATTAATTAAAGTTGCAGAATACCGATAACCGACTTGGCCGCACATACATGTATCCGTAAATCAGGAAGGATCAATTTAAGATTCAATAAAATTTGCAAATACACATGATCATTTGCATTAATAATTTAAACAAATCCGATTATTACTTCATTAAAGTTTTAAGCATCGATCTCTAGGACAAATGGCAATGTGAATGCATTTATGTATTCATAACTTTGTAGAAAGAAATTACGACACGTGTAGATTTTTGATGTAGTTTTCAAAAATAATTTCGTTGCCTCTTGTAATACTCTGTACATTTTTATAAAATTAACAAACTATTAGGTGTACAACTTTGCTTCCGCCGTTTTTTCCGTTTTTTTCCGCCGAAATTCGAGGCTTTATTGTAAAAAACTGGTTAGGCGTTTTGAAATTGCTTGTTGAGTCACTCCCAATGATCGTGCCAATTCTTTTTGACTTCGACTCGAGTCTTCATTAAGTAATGCCTCCAATTCTGCATTTTCGAAAACCTTCTCTCTTCCACCGTTATGCCGGTCTTCGACGTGAAAATCACCGTTCTTGAAGCGTTGAAACCACTCGCGACACGTTCTTTCACTAATAGCGGCTTCACCATAAGTATTTGAGAGCATTCGATGAGCCTCAGCCGCAGATTTCTTCATATCGAAGCAGAAAATTAAAACCTCCCGCAAATGACGAGAATTTGGCTCGTAAACTGACATTTTCAATCGAGAATAACTTTATGATGCGGACACAAATCGACTAATGTTTCTATGGGGTTATGTTGACAGATGCCCAAGTTTATTGCATGACGTCTATGATCTATTTATTTCGACCACTATTTACAGCTAAAGCCATCTATAGGAAAACGGCGGAAGCAAAGTTGTACACCTAATATTTTTTTTTTTTTTTTTCACACATTACATGACAAATATAAGTTGCGAGAAAATATATTTGAGATAAAACGTCGGTCTTTTTTATCGATTGCAATTTAAGCGACAAAAACATCACATTATCCTCACCGACAATTACAACAAATGCCATTAAAGGATGATCGCGCGTTTGCCATAATCAATCATCTCAGAAACATTTAAATCCGCTTTTTATACATTCACTCATTAGCGCAATATCCCGTTTTTGTAAATGCTCAGATACAAATGCTTTGTTTATAATTCATGTCGGCGAGCGTGAAAACGTTAATTGACTAAAATTCCCATCAAATCGCCGAACCGTTTATACCGGTGCATACATTGTGCGAAATACAGGTTAACCAAAACCGGGCATCGATGACAACACCCAGATGCGGGATGCTGCGATGTCGGATCCGCAAACGTCCGCCCGCCGCGTTTATATTACGCTCCCACTCATAGATGAGGTATATGTAGCGCAGCTGGCTTCAAAGTGACTTCGAAATTAATTATTACTGTAACTTCGCATGCCGGCGCGTCCCACGTGTGATCTCGCGGAGCGCGCGCGAAAAGAGACAAGCGCCTCGTTTCAAAGCGACCGACTCATTATCTGACGAGCGTCGCTCTCTACGGAGGATGTTTCCTGCCACCTAAAGATCTCCGGCGTTCCTCTCTGCGTCACGATGATCAAGTGCCGAAATCGCGGTGCGTGTCATTAAAAATTATAATTTCGTATCATTTTTCAGATTCGTATCTTTATGTATATGTACTATATGTTATCAATATGATGAATACTTCAAGTGCTATGCATAAATAATTTAACATTTGCCAAGAATTTATAGGAAATTATGTATATATATTAAAAATATTGTAATGTTAAAAATATCAATTAATTTATTTCTTCTTTCATAAGATTTTGTGCTCAAATGTACTATTTTCTAACATCTTTTATATATATATATACAGGGTGTCCCATTTTAAAGGACCCACTCAAATATCTCAGAAACACTGCGTTAAATCAAAAAATGTTTCAAACAAAAGTTGTGTGGCTTCAAGGGGCCATAAGATGGTGACAATGATTTGACCTTGGAAAATTATTTGAAGGTCATGTGAAGGTCAACTTTAAAATCTTAAATGGAAACCCCCATTTTTTATTTAGTATTCTTGTAGCTGACATCGAGAGCTTTCTAAAAACACTATAATAAAGTATTTTTTCATTAAGTACTTTTTGAGTTATTTTATATTTTAATCTGACATATTTCGATATAAAAAATAAAATATTTCGTAAAATATTCACTTTTCGATCATTTTACCGTAATACTTCTATGCACAGAATAATAAGACAAATTAATTAGTGCCAAAAAAAACAAATAATTGTTTTAAAAAATTCATTGTAAATAATTTTCTTAAAAACAATTTTTTTTTTATACTAATTGATTTGTCTCATTATTCTGTACATAGAAGTATTACGGTAAGATGATCAAAAACTAAATATTTTACGAGATATTTTATTTTTTATATCAAAATATGTCAGATTAAAATATAAAATAACTCAAAAAGTACTTAATAAAAAAATACTTTATTATAGTGTTTTGGAAAGCTTTCGATGTCAGCTACAAGAATGCTAAATAAAAAATGGGGGTTTCCATTTAAGATTTTAAAGTTGACCTTCACATGACCTTCAAATGATTTTCCAAGGTCAAATCATTGTCACCATCTTATGGCCCCCTCGAAGCCACACAACTTTTGTTTGAAACATTTTTCGATTTAACGCAGTGTTTCTGAGATATTTGAGTGGGTCCTTTAAAATGGGACACCCTGTATATATGTATTATTCTGTTTATTGAATAAAATCACTAATAATAATAAACAAAAGTTTTGAGAATTATAAACATCGGATTCTCTCTTTCTCTTGAATATAAATTTGTCAAATATATTTCAGCGCCACGAGAGAAAAAGATATTCAGTGCTTGTACGCTTAATGAACCTGTTGCGTTGTATCATACTTTGCGTTTTCAATATTTTATCATTGCAATAATACGCGGTTATCTAACGACCAAAACTGCTGTGACTACATATGTGATTTCGTCCGTGCAGTTTCCGCCAGATTACACGCTGTTTCGTCGCATCGGCCTGTCCTAGATAGGGCGCGACAGTAACACGATATCATCACTAATGTCTCGACTAATGCGTCGACTATGACGTCGGCGGTCTTTTGCCGCAAATATTTAATACCCTAAAATGCGTTTGCATTGTGGAAAAATCTGATCATCATCCCAGGTGACGCACATCATCTATTAAAAAGATTATTGTAAAAAAAATAAGATAAGAGATTCGCGAATATTAAACGTTTAAATCATATGACATTAATGACGTTTGTCATTTCATTTCTAATGTAACAGAAAAGATCGCTTGAGGATCAAGAGAATATGTTTGTTATTTATACTGAGCAAATATAATTATATACTCACATATATATCGACAAATGTTAATTAAAAAATTTCTTGATTAAAAAAGAATGATATAAAAAATATAATAACAATGTTGAATTTTCACCATAATTGTTATAAAAGAAATACAAGATATCGCAGACATTTTGTATAATATTCTACAGTCACGATCATCGCTTATTGATGATAAGTCTATCGTTTAGAATTTTTGCATCATTAAATGTATTATGCGATACGTGTGTGATTATCCTACAGATTTCATTTTGTGTTTTATGTACAACAGTTATGTTTTATTCATATTCGTCTGTGATACATTATTATAGAACTCTCTCTCTCTCTCTCTCTCTCTCTCTCTCTCTCTCTCTCTCTCTTCACAATTTTATTCAAAGAAGTTTATATTACCCGCGCGAGACTTTCTCCAGTTTTGTGTGCGTCCCACGTGAATAGCTAGACGTTAATTACAGCAACCGATTTAATATCCGTGGTTAAGATGCGATAAAGTTGCTTGTGAAGAATTGAAAAATAAATTTGTGCCCGACGACATGTGCGGAGGCGGCGTCAGTGGATTTACGTAAAGTATGGAAATAACTCGTAACATAAACTCGATGATGTAGAGCCGGAGAACCGGCGTATGAGCGGCGCGAGGGTTCCTCCTTTTCTTGAACACGACGCTGTTGATTTAAGGATCAACGAAGATGCGCGTTTTTGCGGAATATAAAGCAAAAGCTGTCTCTCTCAAAACAATCCCGGCACGCAATTTCGTATTTTCCCCGGTCGAACTAAGTGCCGATATAATTTGTGTCTATCCTGACGATTCGACTATCTACTGTTCCCGAAAGCAAAAAATATATTCATTTCTGATGCTTGTCTGTGCATAAAAGTAGGAGTTTCCAAATTCCATCTATCCGTCCGATAATTTACTTTGTAAGGAATAAAAGACAATAGGCACCATCGATATATGGTAAACGGTCGATTCACATACGTTCTTCTCTCTTTAGCGCCTTTTTCTCTCGTCAATACCCTTTCGTCGAGTTGCGTTTTGCTGAAACGACGTTACGAACATCAAACGCGCGCACCGATGTGCGACCATCTTATTCTTTTAATCACAGCAATTAAAAATAATCAACCGTAACGCGCCGGTAGCAATTAGAACCCCGTCGCAATTTTTCATCCCCCATATCCTCTATTCTCTCGCGCATAAATTCATCAGCTTCCATCTTATCCTTTTCTCCCCTGTCTCTCCCTATCGTCGTCTTTTTCCTGTTCCTATTTTCCGTACCTTGTGCTGTGTTTCCGATTGTTTTTGCTCTTTCGCAAATGTCGTCACTACATCGCGTCTGCCATTTCGATCCACCTTTGTTCCATTCCTTTACAGAGTCGTGAACAAGCTAATTACAAAAATGTTTTAACCCGCGTACGAGGGAATAAACGCGCGCGGAAATAAACAGCTACTGGAGTTAAATGCGTTTTCGATGAAAACAAGAAGACATTCGACTAAAAGAGGGAACATCGTTCCTCACACTTTTTCTCATGTAAATAATTTTTGCGCGGCGTTAGATAGTTATTCGACTTCGTCGACGAACTCGTTTAAAGCCGACGGCGTCGTAATATTTCTTCGTCCCTCTCTTCCTGTCTTTTGGAGCTAATTAGGGACGCGCCTAATAATACCTATTTAAGTCAAACAGAGTGATGAGCCTGGGTATGCCACGAGAAATTATTAGGTACTGTAGGAGATACTTTATCGTGCGTTCGAGAACAGAAAATTATAATGTCCAGTAACACATCGAGTTAACGATGTCAAAAAATATTATAGTACCAAATCCTGCGGTGTGCGCTAATGATGTCATCGTTCTGTAACTTTCATCACTTATTATTGTATAATGTTACTTTGTACCGCATCTTAGCATTCAATCAGAAAATTTATATATATAATTATATATATATACTGGGTGGCCCATTTTAATCCATCCAGTCGAATATCTCAAAAACCAAGCCCGGAAGAGAAAAATGTTTCAAACAAAAGTTGTGTGGCTTCAAGGGGGCCATAAGACGGTGACAATGATTTGACCTTGGAAAATTATTTGAAGGTCATGTGAAGGTCAACTTTAAAATCTTAAATGGAAGCTTCCATTTTTTATTTAGTATTCTTGTAGCTGATATCGAGAGCTTTCCAAAAAACTATAATAAAATATTTTTTTATTGAGTACTTTTTGAGTTATTTTATATTTTATTCTGACATATTTTGATATAAAAAATAAAATATTACGTAAAATATTCAGTTTTCGATAATTTTACCGTAATACTTCTATGTACAGAATAATAAGACAAATTAATTAGTGCCAAAAAAAATAAATAATTGATTAAAAAAAATACATTGTAAATAATTTTCTTAAAAACAATTTTTTTTAATACTAATTGATTTGTCTCATTATTCTGTACATAAAAGTATTACGGTAAAATTATCGAAAACTGAATATTTTACGAAATATTTTATTTTTTATATCAAAATATGTCAGATTAAAATATAAAATTACTCAAAAAGTACTTAATAAAAAGATACTTTATTATAGTGTTTTGGAAAGCTCTCGATGTCAGCTACAAGAATACTAAATAAAAATTGGGGGTTTCCATTTAAGATTTTAAAGTTGACCTTCACATGACCTTCAAATGATTTTCCAAGGTCAAATCATTGTCATCATCTTATGGCCCCCTTGAAGCCACACAACTTTTGTTTGAAACATTTTTCTCTTCCGGGCTTGGTTTTTGAGATATTCGACTGGATGGATTAAAATGGGCCACCCAGTATATTATATACATTATCTGCATGTTACGTGTATATCATATCGATCAAAGATACTGATTGTTGGAAAAAAACAGTTTAACTTTGAATTCAAGGAAAACGAATAATTAATACTAGTCCGGTTGAATAGCCCACGCTGTTAAAATAATCAACGCTTAGATGATAACGTAAGGTGATTCTTTAAAATAGATGAGAGTAATATTTTTTTTTCACGATGTGAGTCCGAGAGGGACTTAGTGCTATTAATTATAAAATGGTATTCGGCGCAATGAGATTTATGCTCGCCATGGGTGACGGGCAATATAGTACCTATATTACACGAGGATAAACGAGGATGGGTTACGGATTCATTTTCTCGTATCGCATGGCTTAAGTTATAGGGTACCATGTGCGTAATTTATATCCACGAAAGAACGCATTATCGCGTGAGTGCACCGTCAGAGAAATAATGTACATACATAATAATACGTCCTGTATTCAAATGTCTATGTAAAAACAATATCCGATGAAATTTCTGGTATCAAACTATGATTTTCAATTTTTCTGCTATCGATCAATACAATATTATCTAGTTATCATCAGGAAATGCGGTAACACTAATAATTAAACTCTATTACTAAATACCAATATGTTCTGTTATTATTGTCTCGTTTTAGCCCCCCCCCCCCACGAGTAATATAATTATCGCCTAAAGCGAGAATTTTCGATAATTTGAAACTGAATAAATGCGACAATCTTTTTAACGAAAATCGATATCAATCACGCAAATTAAATAATTCAAGGAAGTTAGGTTATTAGATAAATTCTAAATTGAAAACTTGTGACATAACATCACGTGCAATATCCGAAAAAAAAAAAAAAAGTTCTCTCGCTTTTAATTTTCAATCTAACATCTATTTTGGTATTTTAAGCATACAATTGGATTACCCTCTTTTGGAACTATTTATATAGTTTTGTTCACAAAGCTTCTATTTTAATTATTGAAGTGAAAGATCATTTGTTTGCTGTCTATTTATCGAAATTCTTTAGAATCTAATAAACGTGAAAAAATTTAAATTAAAAATAAAAGCAAAATTTCGACCTGGGTACAGTAAAACTGTTTAAAGATAAATACTAATCTATATGAAAATCACCTCAAAAAAAAAAAAAGGAAAATAAAAAGAAATACACTTTGCGATTATTCGCAGCGATACTTCGGAGAGATAGACAAATTCATGCGACGCGTGCGGCAATCGATCCTCGTTTTAATACACGGAGTCGAGTGGAATCCGAAACTCATTCGAAGCGCGACGTGATTTACGAGCTCCGTGCTGCCTTCCATATTGGCCTACGGCCTTTTTCTCGCCGATCATGCGTAAGAATGAGCATCGGTAACGACCTAATAAATGCTTACACGCGTCAGCACAATGCACCTAAGAGGATCGCCAAAAGGCTGCTGCTGCTGCTGGTGCTCGCTACTCCGAGCTCGTTACACGCCTAATTAACGCGACAAATTACCCGGCGAGAAATATATGTGTGTACGGTTAATCATTCGACGCGCTACGCCCTTTTCCAGAAAGACGTCACGATGCTCGACGAAAAGGGCGCCGGTGCGCTCTCTCGCTCGCAACCCCACAAACAAGTTCTCTCTCGTGACATTCTTGTCTTTAAATAAACCGCAACAACGAATACGGCGAACAGCGAAAGCGAAAGTCATTAAGGGTTTTGAGAACGGAATGTAATTTGCCGCGGAATTCTTAGATGAGTTTAAATTGGGTTTCTTGCGTTGCTAGAGCAAGAGTGATAATATACGTATATCGCGGATGGCTACATCGATCGTAACTAAAGTTCGCAAAGTTAAATAATATTTTTATCTAAAAGAGATGAGAGAAAAGATGATGTAGGTAGTATGTCAATTCTTTCAACATAATGTCATTTTTGATTTGCAAACTGAAGTATGAATTAAAAAGCATAAAAATAAAAGTATTTAATGCAGGTATTTAAGAAAAACGATTGTCACTTTGTCAAACAAGTTTGCTTTCAATGTGAGTCTACGTATATTTTTAGAATCTGTGATTTTCTTAAATTGCAGGAAATCTGATTACACAAGGTTTGTTGACGAGGTAAATTTGATTTCTGCATTTGCAACGGAAACATAATAATTTCCGATTCGAAATGTCACTGATAAATTCTCTTTCTACGCTCTCGCGCACCCTAAATTCATACTCCAATCTACTAAAAGAGGCAAGAAAATCGCGAATATTCCTGTCCAAATTTAGGATCCTCGTCACTTCATCGTACATATTTACAGACCTTTACGACAAACTTGCTAATAGATCTCCCTTGGAAATGGTAGTCGAGACGGCAAAATGTGCGCGCTTGCAGTTATATCATCGTCGAGATATCCTTTGAGTCGCAACAAGAACTATGAAGTTAAATTAATGCCATTAACCTCGTATACGAGTAACCTAATTTGTACTGTTGTTGCTTATTTCCCTTGAAATATCGAGCGTGCAAATATTTAGACAGAAATTAGTTCACAAATACGTCACGTATTACATTCTATAGCAACATGGAATATTAGGAGAGTTGAATCTCTCAGATATTATATCTTAAATATGCATTTTATGTTTAATATAATTTATGTAAATATCACTATTAGTATACAATAACATTTTCCATGGCAGTGTGTGTTGACCGCATTTTTCGTGCAATTTTAATTGTTTCTTTAGTACAATGAAATATATTATTATGTTAATTAAGGTTAGTAAAATTTCAGCTAAAATATATGAATAGAGGTAATATATCTCGCCTAAAATTACACAACTCCAACATATGAATATGTGCAAAGATACTTTTTATTAGAGATACATGACAGAAAATGCAAAATAATATATATATATATATATTTTTTTTTTCACTTTTCTAAATTAATTTTAATTAAAGATTCTTTTGACACATGATATGAAATTAATTAATAGAAATATTATTATAATTTCAACACATTTTTCATATTTGTTCTACTTTCATTTATGTTGTAACCATTATTATTATTCAATTAGACAATCATAATCTCATGATATTTTTCGATGCATCGTGTATACCATAAATATTTTAGAGAAATACTATTTTTTATTATTTTTTTTTTTTTTATTATAAATTTGACGATTTGACATGTTTGATGAAATAGAGTTTTTGTGATATTTACATGTAATCATATTTTACCCCAAATAAAAATATTATGTATAAAAATCTGGAATCATTATCAAATAATAATGCAAACAGAAATAATTTATACAAATTACATAGTTTATAAAGAAACGCATCGCGTTTATAGTGGTGCATGAACAATGTGATAGTTAGTTTTACGAAAAAAAGAAGCATAAATTCCTGCTTGCACGTAGCAGGAATTTAATTGACATTGAGCCCATCTCTCGCACCTAATAAAAAAACAAACAAACCTCAGGCACAGATGAAAGCCGCAACTCAATTTTCCGAACTCTTATCGCAACGTGAGAGGCGTCGCGTTCAACTTCGGTTGGCATCGTCGTGAAACGCGCGACTATCACGATAGGCGGCGCCGCGTCGAAACTTTCAAATCGCGTTCCGAATCCGCAACGCGCTTATTCGCGCAAACTGCCATTTTTCAACAAGCGCATTAGATTATATAGCGGTTAATCGCGTTACCGAATTCAGGGAGACGCCCACTTACACCATAGCCAAATGTGGAGATTGAGCGAGGGTCGGGAGCAGCTGCAGTCGTGCAAAACTTTGTCCCAACCTTATTACGACTCCTCTTAACGAATTTAACTGTCAAGCTGTAACTTGACGTTTGAGTTTCGCTGTCGTCAGGGAATGAGAATCAGGCCGACATGGCGAGCAGCATCTGAAAATGATGCCGACTATCCCAGAATAAACCTCGATTTGTGTTGATGCGTATCACTTATGCGCTCTTGGTTTTACTCAAATCCTTGACAAGTGATATTAACGCGAGCAAAATAATATATTGTCGTCAATATTTTTTTTTATTAATTATAGAATGCACTTATAATTATCCATTAATATCAATATCAATAAATTCGCATGATTTCTTTTTATCGATTAAATTAAATTAAATTAGAGATTAAATCGATTTTATTTCAATGAGCACATTTTTGATACGAAAAAATGTCTCTTGTATTAACGGTTGAATTCTCATTTTTACAAAAAAAAAAAAAAAACGCACAAAAATATAAAAAGTTTCTAAATTATAAAATTAACAGACGGACAAAGGGAAAATATCATCATTTAATACGGATGAAATGTATCGGCGTTTTATTTATCACGCTGAATATTCGAACGCTCGATCACTAAACAAGTTATTCTACATTTTATCTGAAAATATTTCATCGTGTAAAATTGTTCGCACATTCCATACGAGTTATCCGTCGTCATAAAAAGCACCGATTCAGCAGACTCAAATCGCGCTTTCTTGTGTGAATCCTACTTATTTATATCGCAAGCTTTACTACGGTGTCTTCGTCTCACTAGGTAGCCCTTTCAATTATTTCAACGCGTCTCGCCGATTGTGTTGTCTAAAACGGCAAACGTGTCTATGTCCTGTGCGGGCTAGATAACCCAATATTACGACGTACCGTATGGCTCGCCTTCGGGGCGTTTTACGAGGTTCAGCATCGACGAGCGCGCGCGACGATAAATCTCACCTCCCGTTTCGGGAGGAGAACGGATCAAACCGAAAGCAATTATCCCATCGTCTCTCGTATCCGGTAAATCGGCGTACAGGTGGTGGGCGTCGGTCGCGACGAGGGAAGAAAGAGAGAGAGAGAGAACTAGCGGGCCTTTTAACGGCATAGTCTCAAGCAATAAACTTAATCGCGGTCGCATTGTGCGGAAGGCAATTCCAAGCGCGATACGGGAGCGCGAAGAAATCGAGAGGGAAGGATCGGAGAAGTCTCATCGTGACTTCTCCGATACACACAACCCATCTCGGGTGCGGCCTCGTAAAACCGGCGTCGTGCTACGAGTATCGGTCACATCGAAGAATCATAACGACTCGATGCATATGCTGGATAAATGTTATCGAGAAAAGAGGTAGCTGCACTGTTCGATATCATCATGGCTGCGAATAGACGAGAGAGAATAGCGAATCATCGAATGACTTTACCCCAATGTGGTTGTCGTAAAAAAGAACTTAACGGTATTACCCAAGTACGAGTTCCGCATTTCTCCTGAGCACGATAATCCATTTGCATTAATAATAAATATGGTAATTCGTACGTATGAATATTTACCTCAAAAAAAGATTATGCTATACATTACATATTATTTGAATTTTGGACAAGTAATAAAAATGTAATATCATATAATTATATCGCTTTAAAAAAAAAGTAATCAAATGCAAATTTACACATTTAAATAAACCATCGCGCAAAATAAAATTAATTATAATTTTAGAAATATTAAAATATGGTATATATCCCATTTAATCGTAAGAAAGATAGAAAGATTTCTCTGTATAAAATTAACAAAATAGAAATATCATAATATGAACATACTATGCAAGAGTAACGAATTCTATTAAATAAAATATATTAAATAAAATAAATATAAAGATATATGTGTACATATATATGCATAAGAAGCTCGAAAAAGAAAAAAAAAACAACATTTTCTTTTAAACATTTAACGATTGAATCCTTGGAAGAACTCTCAAAAAAAAATTATGCTATACATTACATATTATTTGAATTTTGGACAAGTAATAAAAATTTAATATCATATAATTATATCGCTTTAAAAAAAAAGTAATCAAATGCAAATTTACACATTTAAATAAACCATCGCGCAAAATAAAATTAATTATAATTTTAGAAATATTAAAATATGGTATATATCCCATTTAATCGTAAGAAAGATAGAAAGATTTCTCTGTATAAAATTAACAAAATAGAAATATCATAATATGAACATACTATGCAAGAGTAACGAATTCTATTAAATAAAATATATTAAATAAAATAAATATAAAGATATATGTGTACATATATATATGCATAAGAAGCTCGAAAATGAAAAAAAAACAACATTTTCTTTTAAACATTTAACGATTGAATCCTTGGAAGAACTCTCTAAATAATAAATTCAACGGAAATCTGATTTAAAAAGTAGACAATCGGGAGAGATTAAATTCAAGCAATTCGTATCATTACGGGTAATATCGTGCGCATTACACGAAACTTTAAAAGTTCTCTCGATATTTCATCAAACTCTGTAATTAACCGGTAAGCACGCCGTAAGTTTTTCAGTCGAGTTCGTTGCCGAGAACAAAACTGAATTCTAAGTTAATTAGTTCTCCGCCATTTACGTAAGTGCCAGGTGGGGTAATTGTTTGCCTTCATTTCTCCTTCCGGCCTACCGCTGAGTTTTTCCTCCGGATAATCGGCCTGGTTTCCGGAAAAAAAAAAAAAAAAAAAAAAAAATCCGGACGCGGCCAACACGACTGCCTATAAATCCCAAAGTCACCACGAGTATCGAATATCGACACAACCCGGGCTCGCTGCTATTTCCCCTGTTTTCCACGAAAACGCACGAAATCGCACGTTTCGCTTACGTTTTCAAAAGCGACGGACACAATATCTTCGACGGCGCTAAATCATTTTGCGGCGTTGTTCGGATTAAATGGCACAGAAGTGTTGCATATGAAATTCGCGCAGTGCATCATTTTCTTTGATGCGCCCCTAACCCACGCCGCGTTATTTACAATTTCCTCCTAACGCCCACCGTGCGCGCATACAATGATTCTCTTCCCCCAAAATCAGCGCGCGTTCCTACAAAATGGATATAGGAAAACTAAATTTATTTTATGTGAAATTTTATAGTTTAGTCAATAATCGATAAATTAAAAATATTAATTATGTTAAGATTATGTATATAATTTGTTATGCATATAAGATGATTTTTAATTGGATTTGTAGTACGATAAATGCACCAGATCCCGCTATCTTAACACTCTCAGAAAGGATTTCTGATAATGAGACAAAAAATATTCTTGACATATTTAATCGTATCACAACCTTATGCGGTATAAAAATAAAACAATTTTAAAATTAAATCAATAATTCCTTTTCTTCTCTCTCGAATTAAATAAGATTGTCTTACTATCTTGAGACAAGAGTAACATATACAAATCTAAGCTTATATATTCTTGCATTTAGAATAACTTGATGTTAGATCGCTACAAATTTCCATCTTCATCTTTGTGAGAAAATTAACGGGATAGCACCAAGAGCATTTTATTCTAGATTTAAGAATTTTCCATTTAAGATTAAAATATTCCTTTTTCGATAATAAATATAATTGTCGCTATATCGATCCTATTTTATGATAGATTGAAGAGTAATAGCATTAGATCCGGAAATCTTTTCTGTGGATGTAACTAGCTAAATCAGATAAAGTTAATTCATTAGAAAAAACAATATTTAAATAAATTAAAGAATTTTCGTGAACTGAATTTCATAATATAAACAGTTAAATGAGTGAATTTTCAATAATCTTAAATTATAATTTTCGAAGAAACTTTAATTATTTTTACGTTACATCAACCTATTTAATATTGGAAATCTCATTAAAAGTTACTCTCAATTATAACTTATGGATGTTCCATTTTTATTAAAGAAAAAAAGTCTATTTCAAATTCGTTCAGTAAACTGTAGAAAGAATATGCGCGCACTTCAGTTTTAATATTACCACGACCATATTATCCCAATCAAACATTGAATTAAAAATCGTTCGTTGAGGCATTTTCGCAGACTTCGGCGGAAATTACATCGATGACGCAAACCTCAATCATTTGCGAACGGGATTGCCCGAAGTGCTCCCCAAGAGAGTAGCGTTGATTTTCCAGACAATCTGGCACCGCGTTCATTATCGGATTATGATCGCAAACCGCTATAATCGATCGCCTAAAACGCGATAGTAATCGCATCATCGATTATACTACGTCGTACGTCTTAGGGTGCAAAATTAGTTTATCGTCGGGACTATAATAACAACCATCACTGATATACCATCGATTATCGTTCGTATTGTCGATCGCCGAAACATTTCTCTACCTCTTCGTCATTCTGTCGTTCGAGAAGATGCCGCGTCATTTTGGACTGCGATATCGGCGAGACGAAAATGCTCGTCGATGTCAGGATATCTGACGTTTTATCTGACGCGTACCGACGGCGCGCTAGACGTTCTTTTTTCCACTCCCGTTCCCGAAAGATCGTCCCCTTCTCTACAAGGGATGGTAATTTTCTCGAGGAAATGATATCCCGAATGAGAACGAAACGCTGTTATCGATAAGACGTAAATATCGCGTCTCCCGGATGCTGCTCCCGGAGATACCCGATGCAGAAGAATCTGCCGTCGAGGCGGGTATCTCGCCGACGAGACGAATAATGGACAGACAGCGCGGTCCAGACTTTAATAGACCGCGGATGCGCTTTATTTCTCCCGCTTCGTGTATTTTTTTTCTTTTTCTTCTTTCTCGGTATCTTCTGCCGCGCGCTATTCTACCCTGTTCCATTATTTCTCAACTCCGGCCGCAGCTTTTTCGTACGGCTTTTCTCCCGTATGTCTCACCGCCGCCTCTTCCGTTATATCCTACCACTTTTTTCTCCTCCTCCACGCGTCGTGTCGTTGTCGCTTAGATTCGTAAAAGAAACAATAATAATGGTCCGGCGCGAGAGGAGAAACTGGTTTCGATTCTTCCTGTGTCGGCGAGGCATTCGATGGTATCCGCTTATTCGTCGCCGCATTGGAGGGGAACAGGAAGGGTGATGGGGTGAATGGACGAAAAGAAGCCCTCGGCCATCATAACTTAATCCGGGCTTACGACCAAATTCTTTAAGGATTGGCCGGCCCCTCCGATACGCTCTCCCGTGTTCTTGATCGATTTACATCGCGCGAAAGAAGGCGTTGCGAAATCTTTTTAATCCTCAACTTTAAGAGCATGATTGAGAATCGTGTTCAATGCTCTTTAAATGTGAATCAATTTCGCGATGGCTGTAACTCAGTATTCGTTACGGTTAGAAAGGAGACGTTCGACACGGCCGATTAGCATCAAGCTTTTACGCGGTGAGATCAAAAACGCGTTATCGCGGCGCTCGCATTATACATGACACATGTCGACTATAAAAGTACGCTGTTTGATAAAAGATCGCGTAAAGATAGCTCGCGATACAAATGTATGCATATGGTAATACGACGTGCAATTGAACGCGTACCGTTCAGCGTGTCTCTTCGTCAAGTAACGACATAATAACATAGCCGGGAATGAGCTCTACACCTCTCGCATAAGAAATACATTAATAATCATTAAGTTGACCTTAAGAAGTCGACAAACGGATAGTTCATTGTCAGCGGGAGGGATGCATATCAATCATATGTCACACAGATTTCTTCTCCTTCTTAATATCAGTGCGCTCTTTTCCGCACATAAATTTAATATCTGGCACTTTAACGTGCGTTTAACCGATCCTTCGATCGATCACTTTCGATGATTCAGTTAATTGTGACGCATCGATCGCGTATCACGAATCGTCTCGGCGCACGGCAACGACCAGAGACGTTTAGGTGGTGGACCAAAATGATCTCCAACGAAGCACCGTCACTTGTTTTGACAGACGCCAGAGATATATACGAATGCATTTTGTTTGCTCATCTTTTCTTGGCCGACCCACTTCCCTTCAGTCCTCCATCATCGTGTCCCCTTCCTCTTGTCCTTGTTCGTTTTCAGTTCTCGCGTTCTCTTCCCCCCCATCTGCCTTCTGTACATCTTCCTTTCCTTTTGGGCCCCTTTCGATTCTTCAGCTCACCCTTCGCGTGCATACACTTATTTTTTTTTCCTTCTCGCCACCGCCTGACATAAATCTTCTTTCCGCTCAACGCCCAAGTTTCGGCACTTGCATTTAGGCTTTCAACGCGTTCAGCACGTACAAGCGCACTGAGATGTTGTTGATTGAAATTGCCTTTAATTCTGGAGGAAACGAATATCATCATTGGCCGATTTTGACCACGTTTACGTTCGCAGCACATATGTTATTTATTCCATCAAGAAAACTAATGTACAAAATTCTTGTTTTTCTTACAATTTATAACAGCCATTGCTGGCGAGCTATTGCGATTGCTACC
Source organism: Polyergus mexicanus (assembly GCF_030449975.1). NCBI lineage: Eukaryota > Metazoa > Arthropoda > Insecta > Hymenoptera > Formicidae > Polyergus > Polyergus mexicanus. The sequence goes on along the minus strand of NW_027223327.1, from coordinate 7,167,652 downwards.
AAAAAATGTCGTTGCAATCGATATTATTTATCAAGATCAACATTCATAGATTATTCTCTGGTGCGATAATATATTTACATATCCCATAAGTACAAATTACCATTTAAATTCTTATTGTGTAGTTGACGTAACAGAAAGTACAATACATCCGTAATCAACGTCTCCTTGGCGAATGTATATCCGATGATTGTATCTAATTAACACAATACATAAATCAAAGTAATTACGGAATGTATTGGATGATTGCATAAGTTTGTGCCCGATTTAAATATAAACTTCAATAGATTATATTTTAGAGATAACACTTTTATTAATCAATTATATAGTCTCCATTCTTTTTTACAATGGTTTTCCAACCATCTATAAGCTTGTCGATTCCATTTTTGAAAAAAGAACTTGGTTTTTCTTGAAAAATGTTTGTAAGGTGATTTTCGACAGCTTCCTCGGAATTGAGATTCTTGCCATTTAAACTATTCTGCAAAGACCGGAACAGATAAAAATCTGAAGGCGCAATATCTGGAGAATATGGCGAGTGCTGCAGAATTTCCCATTGCAACTCCTGCAGTTTTCCTGCAGCTTATTCCTTTCAGTCAGGAGACGCGGCACCCACGTATCAAGCTTGGAAATGTATCCAAGCTTTTTTAAATGACGAAAAGCGGTTGAATTATCGATGTTCAGCCTCTCAGCAATATCCTCAGTTGTAATCCTTGGGTTTCTTTCCACTAAGGCATGCACAATGTCATCATCGATGCCAGAAGGTCGTCCAGAGCGGGGTTGATCCTCCATGTTGAAATCACCATTTCGAAATCTGCCAAACCACTTTTTGACTGTTCGGAGAGCAGGAGCGCGGTCCAAATAAACGCTTTGAATATTTTTTTGTGCAATCCCAACACTCACGCCTTTCCGAAATTCATATAGCGTTACATGCCGCAAATGCACCTTTCGTTCTCCATTTTTAATGATTTCTCTTATGCACAAATGGACTTATCTGAACAATGTCTGACGCTAAATTGACATAAGACAACGTCATCTATTCGGTGTAAGCAACAATTACCACACTAAAACAATAGAACTCCGCCATGCGGTAACTTAATGCCATCTATGAAAATCGGGCACGAACTTATGCAATCATCCAATATGTGTATATGCGTATTTCTTTTGTCCCTATGGCACGGTACCATGAAATTCCATAGTATCGAACTATCGGAGTACACGATTGTCAACTTGACGAAATTCGCACGATAATTCCCCCAGGTGTGCTCGTCGTGACTCTCGGCACGATCCACGAGAATAATAAAAGGTTCTCAGGATCGTGGAGCATGGAATCGCTTCGAGCTCCCGGCGGGCGGTCGGCATTGTCCGAAAAATGTGGATCGGGATCAGAGAAAGCGAGAAGCGGAGCAATATAAATGTTAATGCTACTGGACTTGAAAAGGCAAGGATGCGGATCATAGGGTAAGGGAAAAATTTAAAAAGGCGCGTATGGGAAGAAACGAAGACATTACGATTCGCGCTCGCTGGCACATTGGTGTAACCGTCCATCGCGAAAAAGCACGCGATAAGTGTATGAAAATAATCCGATACATAGCAATGTTTTATTCCTTTCCCTCAACAATTTCGTCCCCATCTTCTTCGTCCAGCGCAGGATTCTAGAGAAAGTCGGACGAAGAGTGAGCAAAGCCGTACTTGAAATACGCTGTCACACGCGTAGTGGAATTCGCGCGCAAAAAGCAACGCGAGCGAGTCTCTCTCTGTATAAGTTGCGTTACCCTCTCTTTCTCTTTTTCCCTCGAGTGAGCTTGTAACGTGACGCTGTAATAAATTTCGGCGACCGCGGCAGCCGCAACAACGTTTCCGCCGCACTTGCGTGGCCGTCCCGTAGAAAAAGAATTCCCGACAGGCCGCGTACCTACAACGCACCGACAACACTCCCTCACCTCTCTTCACTCGGTCGCTCTTTCATTCGTAGTCGCGGCACTTACGACCTTTTGAAGGTAGCGTCCACCCTCCCCCCCCCCCCGCACGCGGGCGCGCACCTTTTCATTTACATGTGCCAAGTGATTCATGTTTCTCGAGGCAGACGCGGTAGAATTTCGCTTCCCGGGACAGAGGACACGATCCAAAAATCCAAGGGCGTGTTTCGCGATGAAAACGCGACGTGTCGTATGCTATCCCGCTGGCCGTTATTTATGTTCGCGGTGTCTACTGACATATCGCCGAGATTACAGACATTTCTCGAAAAATTCGTTTGTCGAGTACCCCGGGGAACGTCAAGGATCCCGAGCGATGGACACGAAAATTAAGAGAGCAGAAGTACACGAGAGCGCGTCTGAAGAGGCGAGTCCTCCTCTTGACGGTCGGATTGCTATATTAAACGAATATGTGAGGTAAACGTCGTCATAAAAGTGGAATTTTTTTCTAAGAAGTCATTTCACATGATGTTTGCTTAATTGCATACTCATTTTAATACTAATTACATTTTTTATTAGAAAAATTTTAGTCTAATTCGTTACAATGGCAAAACCGTTGTTTCCGCATGTTTCTATTAATTATTACTACTTGAATTAAATCGCGATTAATTTCTTTTGTAAGTAAAATATTAATAAAACACTTAAATTCCCCCTTCTACGGTTTTTTGAATTTTATTTATTTATTTTTTTTTTTTTTTGTAGAAATTTGTTATCACTATGATAATGGGATTTTAATGGGAAATTATTGATCATGCTAATTATTTCCAGACTTTAAATATAATTTGCAACGGTCGGATGATGCTTTTCGCTTGTTCATTATATTTTGTTTTTCACCGTTCTATCTCATAAATGAACGTCAATATCCGAAAAACTATTCGATCAATACGAAAAATCGATACAAGCGGAAAAAGCACAAGCATAAGGACATAAAGAAATAATCCCTGCAAGGAAATAGAATATACCGACCATCACATTAGGGTTATTTTTGAATCGCTCGTCCGATAATCCCACAAAAACCGTCCACTTCAGAGTCGTCGCTTTACCCTTCAACAGGTTCTCCGATTGAAAATTCGAAATCTTCCGATCTTGGCGAGACCTCCGTTTGGGTCCATGGAAGCCAGTCGGAATCAACTATGGGCGCATAATCCGCCGACAATAGGCGGCGTCTAAACGGAGATTTATCTATTGACAACGGGGACCCTATGCTCAGATCAACGTCGTTTGGTTAAATCGACCGTATAAGATGTCTGAGCCTTAATTCTGATTTATCGACAATCTGCGGCAGACCGCGGTGAAAGTCTTCATCATTGGCGTAAAGCGATCGCGGTTGCGTCGATTCTTTATTATATTACTTTTGGAATATAATCTCACGCGATGACGATCGTTCGGCGAGCTTTGATGATCGAATTCTCCCCTTAGAAGCGATTTAATTAGAGCGACGATAAAATTTGCTATTCACATATAATTTGTTATTGTCTAGGGCTATTGTTTAGGGCATTCGTTAAGAGCCAAGTATTATAATTGATTTACGTCAAATTGGAAATTTTATTTTTCATAAGATATCCAATATCTATAGATATTAAAATATCGAAATATGCAATTCTTAAATATTACTACTCATAACATATCGTGATATTGAAATATACGAAAGAGTAGCTCTCTTATTTTTATATATCAAAGATAAATTTTTTTTGAAGCACATCACATCTTCTTTGAAGAATCTTTTTTATTCTTCTGTTCTCTGGAGCTTGATATTGTATTATATCGATTCATCACAGAAATATAGTTACTTTCAAAGTTTCTCGGGATGCATATACTAGATACAGGTTGTGAACTTGTAAAGCATTCCGTAGAACGGAAGACAGATGTGGAGAGTTTGCGGCAGCCATCAAATTTTGGAAACGTGCCCGTGAATACATGCACCAATGGTCGCGGGACGAATACAATATTCTACAAATTCGAGAATGTCGACCGTCGAATGCATGGTCACGTGCCACGCGACTGGATCTACCTGTATGTGATAATTAATTCGAAAAGCTGCTCCTCCAAAACTTGGTCGCAACCGCGAATACTATAATAATACCAACACACGTAACCGGGGACCCAAGGAGTGTCCGCGTCCGAAAACCGCTCAGCAGGGATGCTATTATGTCGGAAATGGAGAAGGAGATCGTGAAACGTGAAAAAATGCGGCGACTCCTTTCACGAGTAATTCATTGCTTGACCTACGCGCCTTCTTGTCGGATAAAACCATTAATTTTTGCGTCAAAATGGATCGCCCATCCCTTTACCGCATATTACCGTAAAAATGTCTCGTACCGTCTCGCTTTAAACATTTAATGCGCGCGTATAAATTGTATGGATAAAAAGGTAATAGAAAAATAATGTAATGAGCAAACTCTCAACGTTCACTATTTGTCAAATAATTATTAGACACGAGCAAAGACGTAGCAAGGCAATAAAAAAGATTTTAGCAAAAAAACCAAGCGGCTTTGAGAAAAAATTGTGCAAGTATTTTTCGCTTGTATATTTTTTATTTTAATTATTTACGATCTCAATATGTTTCTCATTGTCTTATGTTATATTAATAAAGTATTATATATTAATCTCGCGTATAGAAATAAGTTGGAAACTACTATTTCTCTCTCGCAAATGAAATGTAACGTTGGAACTACGAAGGACAGATATAACAGGTCGTTGAATTATTTCGAGCAACAAGAGCTCGATTGCATCTGGCATGGGCACACATGTAATACACTATCGGAAATAGTACTATACATTTCCGAACAACGCAATAAAATGCAATAAAAATAGTAATTTCCGTAGTCTCTTCACTTGATCCGAAAATAGATGGCCGCAATTTTTCACCGCGAGGGTGGCCAGCGGGACAATATCTGATGGAAAGTCGAAGGTGTGCGCAAGATCCGACAACGTGAAAAAATGCAACCAACCCTTTCCCAAATAATTCTTTGTTTGACCTGCGCACTTTCACGTCCGGGAAAGCCATTAATTTCGCTGTCAGAATGGATCGAGCAGAACCAGGTAGAAAATCGTTACGCCCAGACATATCGACACCCTTCCTGAATTCCGATAGAAGCTGCACAACGTCTAATGGAAGTTCCGCGAGTTTCGATAGAAAGTGCACTCTTCTATATATACGTATATATTTATATACATTATACATATATATATATGTATATATACAGGGTGTCCCATTTTAATCTCCTCAGGCAAATATCTTAAAAACCAAGCCTGGAAGAGAAAAATGTTTCAGACAAAAGTTGTTTGGTTTCGAGGGGGCCATAAGATGGTACCATTGGTTTGACCTTGGAAAATCATTTGAAGATCATGTGAAGGTCAACTTTAAAATCTTAAATGGAAACCCCCATTTTTTATTTAGTATTCTTGTAGCTGACATCGAGAGCTTTCCAAAACACTATAATAAAGTATTTTTTCATTAAGTACTTTTTAAGTTATTTTATATTTTAATCTGAGATATTTTGATATAAAAAATAAAATATTTCGTAAAATATTCAGTTTTCGATAATCTTACCGTAATACTTTTATGTACAGAATAATGAGACAAATTAATTAGTGCCAAAAAAAAACAAATAATTGTTTAACTAAATACATTGTAAATAATTTTCTTAAAAACAATTTTTTTTTTATACTAATTGATTTGTCTCATTATTCTGTTCATAGAAGTATTACGGTAAGATTATCAAAAACTAAATATTTTACGAGATATTTAATTTTTTATATCAAAATATGTTAGATTAAAATATAAAATAACTCAAAAAGTACTTAATAAAAAAATACTTTATTATAGTGTTTTGGAAAGCTCTCGATGTCAGCTACAAGAATACTAAATAAAAAATTTCCATTTAAAATTTTAAAGTTGACCTTCGCATGACCTTCAAATAATTTTCGAAGGTCAAATCATTATCACTATCTTATGGCCCTCTCGAAACCAAACAACTTTTGTCTGAAACATTTTTCTCTTCTGGGTTTGGTTTTTGAGATATTTGCCTGAGGAGATTAAAATGGGACATCACCCTGTATATATTCAATGTAGACAATAATGAAAAAGAGAGTACTCAGAATGTGAGAAGTCACATATGAATGCGTCGTATCGATTTTCTCGTACATTACGCGATACAATGATCATGTATTCGTACACGATCTTGCATGAATATGATTATTTCTATTAAACATATGGCAAATTTCATAAAAATTATATTTTTCCAAAAATAATAAATTAATTGGGAAATACACACACGTAAAATAAATAATTAATTAAATAAGAAATAATTAATATAATGAATAATTTCTATGCAAACTACTCTAAACTTCTAATTATCGCAAAACGCGAAGAACCAATAATTAAAATAGTAATTTATAAATTCGCGGTTTCTAATTCGAACTTATTATGTATTCAACACGGAAATCGGTACATAGTATACTTTTTGCAGATACTGTATTCGTGGCAAGGCGTCGCTGATATACTAATTACAATATATCTCGATCGATCCACACTGTAATTGTCTGTAATTGTTGTTGGAGCGATGATTAATTGTTTTAATGTTGCGTATATTAGCAAGAGCGTTACGTACGACAGATTGGTGTGTTATTATAAATAATCATACAAATCATTTCGCCGACACCTCGTTTATCATTGAGTTAATTATCGATGGTCGGATTAATTATAATGTTGACGGACTCTGACAACTGGACATGGCTCTTCACTAACCTATTTTCATCGACTCGATGTATTTTGGAAAGCCATCTGTCGTCAGTTAATTAATAAAAATAATAAGATATATCTAATTATATCTAATTTGTGACATAAATTTAGAATGTGTGTAAAATCTTATAAAAGCATTTTTTTTTTTTTTAAATTTCAAGGTCTTGAAATGTCTCGATAGTAGTTTGCAAGTTTTGAAAAGTTCTTAAAGTTTTGAAAATCCTTCAGAGTTTCCAAGTTTTTGAATGTTTCGATGAACTTGAAAGATAGTTAACGTCGCGAAAAGAATAAACGGCCAAGATTCTATTAGAAGCCACTATTTGTTTGAACGCGCTGCATGGAAAAATAAAATTAAAAAAAAAATAGAATTATATTTGCGATAATTAATGTCCTTGCAACATTTAAATTCCTTTCTATATCAGAATATAAAATTAATCAATATAAACTGTGCATACTTCATAATAAAAGATGATTTGTCTTTCCCTCGAATGTGCCAATTATTGTTGATATCGTTTTCGTCTAAAGTAGTATTTGAAATACATCAATCAGAGAGCGTCTCCCCATCCCGTGGGAATAAAAAAAAAAAATTTACGCCCTGAGTGAAAATTCTTTCGTCTGCATTTTCATAAATAATCAGCCGGAATCACGGTATAAAACATTCTTTTAACACCGCGCACCGCTTAATGCTGCTCCTCTCATCCTGGCGAACTTGGCTGAACGTTATGGTATTTTATATTTCGCGGATCTAAAGATGCGTATGTCCGATGTGTGTGTGTGCAACTCGGCTTTTTCGCGTACGAGTCTAAATTAAAATACGTGAGGGATTCGCCCGAAGGTGCCGTAAAATATTCGCGTTATGCCCCCCTCACGCCGCGTCGCATCGTCTACCCCCGTACTGCGGCAGCAAAACGCCGCAGCCCCTACCATCCTACACGCTCTCACCATATACCATGGCGTACCTATTATGCGCGATGTCGATAAGGTAACCCAAATAATTGCGTGATGGAAACCGCCAACTGCGTTTTCCGTAGACGGGCTCTTCGTTGCTCCGCTTCAAAATTGCCGGGCGCTTATAAATGATTTTGCGAGCGATCTCTATCTCTCTATCTTCCTCGTTCTGTCTGTCTCTCTCTCTCTCTCTCTCTCTCTCTCATATGGTGGAAAGGTCCTAAAGCCGCAACGCGCGAACATCAAAATGAAAATATTTGTGTAACCCTCGACGCGATGTGATCTCATCGTCGTAACTTCCGTACCACAGGGACGTTATAAAGTACAAAGTTACGTATTCTACCGTATTTCCGTAACCGTCTCGAGTATGTTATTTCGCATTCGTCGAAAGTTTCCGAAATCGAGTTTTTTTAACTTTTCCGATAAAATTGATCGCAAAATTATGTTAGCGATAAGTATATGTAACGTGTTCTTAATATTTTCATTTTTTTTTTTAAATTTTTTATTCTTTAATATTTTTACACGTATTGTAGATTAAACGGTTAACACGATTACTAATTGCAACAATTTTAAAAGACTTCTAATTTCTGCGAGAAATTACGTATATAATATTAATGATAATAGTTCATGTAAAAAAGTATGTTTTAGAATTAATATTATTTTTCGAAAAATTGTAAGTAGACAATTGATTTCGTTTTGGCTTTAATTTAATTGCACAATTAAATATTATCATGCCGCATTGCAATACTATCGAAACTCCATGTATATCACTTTCTCACATTTCCCATTTCGCGTAACGCATAAAGCGAACATAGTAGTTTCACGCCGCGTGAGCAACTATGCGGATCACTGCATTGCACTCGAGGAATTTGAAGGGAACCGGCTACATATCTTACCCGATTTCACACGTCGCGAAACATGGGATTGCACATAAAAAAATTCTAATTAAAATCATTGATCGTCACGAGGATCACTGACTTTAAACATTCGCCAGCGGTACGCGACCGGATTAAAAAAATACACGCTTGGAATTTCTTAATTAAGTTGAAATGCGTACCACCTTCATTTCATGAATTTCCACTGTTTTCTTATGTGTAAAGTTTTACAGAATGGGAATAGTGTAGGAATACAATATTATTATTTTTATCCAGAATTGTCAGAAATTTATAGAAATTTTTGATTATGCAAAATTACATAAAAATATCCCTAATGAATTAATTTTGTCATGTAATGCAGAATCTGTGTAATTGTAATGTAATATGTTCCATGAGCTTTCCAACGATTATATTATAAAAACCATCGATTTGTCGAATATTTTATTATTAAATTATGAAAAATTTTTCCGAAATCATGAAAAATCGTTTTTCGATATTCAGTGGGTATATTATACAAGTTATTCTCATATCTCTTCAAAGCTATATATATTTCAATAACGTATATGCAAGTATTATGATGTGATATAATATTATGATATCTTCTCATTGTTATATAGACATTTTTATTAATCTAAATTAATCTGAAAATAACTAAAACGTGAGATATTCGTTGATAACGTAATCAGCAGTTCCACTCCAAAATCATAATTGACACACAAAATTGGAAGGTACTCGACAATATTTTCCGCGATCGTGTAAATAATGAAGCGTCGTTAACAGGGAAATATATATTTATCTAGCGAGCGAGAGCATGAAGATAGTCGATAAAATCTGGCTCACAAGCGGTTGGAATACATAAATATTGGGAACGGTGGTGGATCAACAAAATGGCTGCCACACGTGTCGATTCTAATATTTACTGCATCGTAGTGCGGTAGCTACAAGTCGTGGTAACTGAATGTAGAACGTTACTTTACGGACGTCAGTTAGTTGGCGGAACCGTATCGGAGCCTTGCCCAAACACTCGACCCGCGCTGGCAGATGTTTAGCTTACCGTGTACTCTGTTTACGTAGCTTAATCGAAAAATCATAAGTGCAGGCGATATCGCGTAGATGTACGACTATTATACAACGGCGTGTTCCACTCGTGGAAGCAGAACGCTGCCGGAAGCAAAGTGTGGCGTCGACCTCGAGCCCCCATATATTTGTGAATTTCTTGACGATCGTTTCGATACGAGAAAGAATATATAACGTTAACCGTCGACACGTTATTTTATTGAGAAATGAGAAAATGTCGAAAATTATGAGCGATCCAATTATTAGCGATAAAACAAAGATTTATCGCTAATGACTAAATAATAATAAAATTAAAATAGAATCGCTACAAGTTTTGTATTATTTTATCAATATTCTCCTTAAGCTAAAATTTTTAGAAAATTAATTGATTAATTTAGTATAGCATATACAGGGTGTCCCATTTTAAAGGACCCACTCAAATATCTCAGAAACACTGCGTTAAATCGAAAAATGTTTCAAACAAAAGTTATGTAGCTTCAAGGGGGCCATAAGATGGTGACAATTATTTGACCTTGGAAAATCATTTGAAGGTCATGTGAAGGTCAACTTTAAAATCTTCAATAGAAACCCCCATTTTTTATTTAGTATTCTTGTAGCTGACATTGAGAGCTTTCCAAAACACTATAATAAAATATTTTTTTATTGAGTACTTTTTGAGTTATTTTATATTTTATTCTGACATATCTTGATATAAAAAATAAAATATTTCGTAAAATATTCAGTTTTCGATAATTTTACCGTAATACTTCTATGTACAGAATAATAAGACAAATTAATTAGTGCCAAAAAAAATAAATAATTGATTAAAAAAATACATTGTAAATAATTTTCTTAAAAACAATTTTTTTTTATACTAATTGATTTGTCTCATTATTCTGTACATAAAAGTATTACGGTAAAATTATCGAAAACTGAATATTTTACGAAATATTTTATTTTTTATATCAAAATATGTCAGATTAAAATATAAAATAACTCAAAAAGTACTTAATGAAAAAATACTTTATTATAGTGTTTTGGAAAGCTCTCGATGTCAGCTACAAGAATACTAACTAAAAAATGGGGGTTTCCATTTAAGATTTTAAAGTTGACCTTCACATGACCTTCAAATGATTTTCCAAGGTGAAATCATTGTCACCATCTTATGGCGCCCCCTTGAAGCCACACAACTTTTGTTTGAAACATTTTTCGATTTAACGCAGTGTTTCTGAGATATTTGAGTGAGTCCTTTAAAATGGGACACCCTGTATAGTTTAGGATATATTTCTTGTTTCTGAAATGATATACAATCGATTGATATTAGTTGATAAATTTAACATGACGTAATCATTATATGACCGTAATGATATGTTATGAAACATTATGATAGAAAATCCTGTTAACGCATAAACTTGACGCAATATCAATATAATAATTTAATTCGCCACATATAATATTGAATATATTTATGCTCGATACATCGATATCCTCTACCAGGATCTTCTGCAGGCGTGTTAAATCGTATACATCGTAACTTAGAACCGTCCCCGGAGATTCATTCCAACTACTGATAGCAAGGTATAGCTGGTAGTGACACCAATCAATGTATACTCATGTATAACATGGGAGCATTTAGCCATCTGCAGGCTACATATTTAGATAGGGTTAGCTATGAAGAGGGAAATCTAGTTGCCTTGGGTCCCTAATTATCCCAAGATCGACTCGCTGCGGGTGAACAGGTATAAACAGCGATTCTCAGTTGGATAGTGATCAAAGTGGCTCATCTATATCGCCCGTCTCCTGCAGTTGATGATTTTGTGTCGACGTTTATTATAGCTCCATTGATTAACGCGAATTGAGGAACGTAAATTAATATGGAAAACTTAGAGAATGCGTGTTTTCAAAAATTTGAGAATATATTATTCAAAAATCCTTTATATAAATAAATTACCTTGCGTTATATATTATATAATACATATTTAAATATCAATAAAAAGTCGAATATTAATAAAATATGTGATTAATAAGAATTATTGAATATTAACAGTATTTTAGTAAAAGGAATCTAAGAATAAATGACGTTACTTTTACGTCTAGTATTTCCGTTCACCGTTCGTCTCTCGAATCTTTTCACTCGCGCTATTCATAGTCTTATACTTTATATATGCTTGCTATCAATCACGTCACTTTCATGCAAGCATATTGACTGTAGTCATTAATCTCATTTCGAGCGCTCGCTCTGGCATCGATCGCAAATACCGATATCATGCATTCTCGATAGCGGTTTAAATGTGATAATGTAAGCTAGAGTAATGCTATCATAGTTTCCATCGATGCAATTTACATATCTTACGTTCTCTTATTTTTTTTTTTTTTTTTTTTTTTCCAGTTAAATTATAACGTATTGTATCAGTGTTTAGATATCCGTACGTTGATATTCTGGATATGTTGGAGAGGATTATAGAGATTTTCCGCCAAAAATATAAAACGCGATGTATCTGCAATACATCTGCGTCAAATATATATATATATATATATATATATATATATATATATATATATATTCCGAACCAATTATATCGGTATCGATCCGATACGGTTTCAGCAAATTTCAAAATACGCACGTGCGTCTACACGGCAGTAGACGCATATATCCATGAGCGAATAAAAAAACGCGTTAATATTTAACATCAATATCGTACGCACATTTTAACGCGAGATGCCATAGTCGCGATGCTCGCGCGTTTTGACGTTGTAAATTTAATTTACACGCAGGACACGCGCGCGCATATACTTTGAGATACGAGCGGTTCGTGCTTACGAGACATAATGAATTTCGTGGCCCGCACAAGCATTAGATGCCCGTAATCTCGCGTAAAAAGACGTCGTCGGTTCGGTAGCCGTTTCGTGTTTCGAGTCACTGGTATTTTCATGATAGGTCCTTCGTGCAACCGCATCCATGATGAGTTACCGCGCGTCAATGTATTTCGAGGATTTAATTATTCCTGGTATTTCTCTCGTTCGTCTACGGCATATTAATCATATGCTAATCAAAAGCCGTTAATGTATATTGAATATCACGCACAGATTTATCAAAATATGATTTCGGGATCAATCACTTTGGGGAAAAAAAAAAAAAAAATATAGAGTTGAAACTGAGCACAAAGTAAGTATTTTTTATATCTTGATTAGTCTACCCGACTGATTTTAAATATCTATGTATAAGCAAACACACGCAGACAATATATTGTATCAAAGTTCATATTGCATTCATTAAATATGAGGTGTACAACTTTGCATCTGTCGTTTTCCTATAGATGGCTTTAGCGGTAAGTAGTGGTCGAAATAAATAGATCGTAGACGTCATGCGATAAACTTGGGCATCTGTCAACATAACCCCATAGAAACATTAGTCGATTTGTGTCCGCATCATAAAGTTATTCTCGATTGAAAATGTCAGTTTACGAGCCAAATTCTCGTCATTTGCGGGAGGTTTTAATTTTCTGCTTCGATATGAAGAAATCTGCGGCCGAGGCTCATCGAATGCTCTCGAATACTTATGGCGAAGCCGCTATTAGCGAAAGAACGTGTCGCGAGTGGTTTCGACGCTTCAAGAACGGTGATTTTCACGTCGAAGCGCGGCATAGCGGTGGAAGAGAGAAGGTTTTCGAAGATGCAGAATTGGAGGCATTACTTAATGAAGACTCGAGTCAAAGTCAAAAAGAATTGGCACGATCATTGCGAGTGACTCAACAAGCAATTTCAAAATGTATAACCAGTTTTTTTTACAATGAAGCCTCGAATTTCGGAAAAAAAAACGGCGGTAGCAAAGTTGTACACCTAATATTTACCCAGATTTTATTATTTTATTTAATATTGATTTAATAATGATCATGACATTGTAATATCTCAATGAAAATATACAATATGAAAAAAAAGTAAATAACGTTTCTCGCAGATTGTGCGATTGTATCGGCAAATAAAGATCCGATAAAGAGTTAATACATCATTTCAATAAATGTCGGTGCTTTTATTTGAATTGCGCGGATTGCGTAAAGCAGAAACAAAGCATGCCCATTCTATGACTCTTGGCAATATCGCTTACCCGAAAATTGGGATATTTCGCGCCGAATCAATGTACCGACGCATTATTGCGCGCAATATGCGGATGTGCGCGATACTGTGATATTCAAGACAGTATTATTGGTAAAAAGCTAGCGCTGCAATATCTCTAAGAATTCTCCGGAAGAACGTAAGGCATTCTTTATATCTCCTTCTATTGCCGACTATAATGTATATTATAGCCTTGCCTCCCCGTTTTTATCGCATTACCTTCTCTGTTCTCCAACTGGCAACAAGAGCGTGCAGTTGGTTAAACGGTCGTTACGCCGGTATCTCGATTCGAGAAAAATATGCAAATATCATGATATTCGAAATAGCTCCGCCGTTAAATTTCTCGCGGCATTCGCCTTTCGTTAAATTTGGTTCAATTAAATACGAATACACACGAGCGAAAGGAACTTATCGAGCCGCGGTAGCAGCCAACGTTCATTATACAGCGGTTGCTTTGCAAAAAAGACGATGCGGATTGTTTGGACTGCGAATAACGAAGTGAATGCTATGATCTGCACAGGCAAGCCGATTTTTACCGCCGTATCGATTATTTCGCCGATCAACGATATTTCGAGGCAGTCTCTCTCGAGAGCAAACACGAATCTAGATTTCTGGTTGATTTATAAATAAAATGAGAATATCTGGCGCGCCATGTTCCGGCTCGTCATGTATCGAAAACGAAAAAATAAAAAAAAGCGAATGTTGAGAAACGTCAATTACAAAACTGCGACACGTGCGCGCTATTATGTATGAATATGCTTTAGGATCATGGCGTAATATTTTGCAATTTACGCCATTTGATTCCAATTGTTTCGTATTCGAAATTAATCTTGAAAAAGTTAAACAAAAATGTCTCATTTGAATTTTTTTACACCAGGCGTTAATTCGACACGGTTGAAATTATTAACAGTTTCTCGAGAAACTATAGTTACGCAAGTCAGACCTTCGGTTAGGTTTACTCTCGCAATTATATGGACGCCCCAACTGTGTAATGTTATAATAGTAATAAAATAACTAAGATAAACAGTTTAGATATTATTTTCGTCTAAGGAAATAAATGTTGTCAAAATATTATCTTTCCCATTTAAACAACGCGCGTTTAAGTGAAATTATTATATAACAGAGTTTATCTCTTTTGTTAACGCATACTACGCAATTTTTTTATAAGCACGATCACGTCACGTATTCACAAGATGAAATCAACATTTAGTTACTTACAGTTTTTCCGCGATGAGCAAGCTCGCCAGGTCCCCAGGTATCTGCGTCAGGCCGCGATGAGAGCAATCGACCTCTTGTCCGCCGCACGTGCACGCCCAAGGACACCTGATTCCGTTCAAATCGTCCATCGTACCCGTCATACTACCGAGGCCGAAACTACCGATCCCGGTGCCATGCGAGGCGCCGCCACCGAGCACGGATAATATTAATAAAAGTCCCCAGGCGCAGACTACGGAGCCGCAGCTGACGCCGAGCAGACGTAGGGACCAGGCGGGCGTCATGGCTCGCGCCATCGCCAGGACCTTGCGATTGATGTCCTTCACGGCGCGATTTGGTCCGTCGAGGAGTCTGGCGATGCTGCCGACGCGGCTCTTGGGCAGAATATTGTCCGGATTGTGCTGAGCACCGCCGGCGAACTGGCCCACGTTGATGCCCGGATAAACGTAACTGGGCCCGGCTGGCTCCAGGAAGGAGGATATCTCCTGATCCTCCGTAGGAGGACAACCGAGGATGCGCACCGGACGAAGTATCGGATCCTGTTCTAATCGAATGATGGCGTTCTCCGGATCGTGGTATCTCAGATGCCGGTGTTCCGGTCTCTCCGTCGATTTTCCTCTCGGATAGTTTCGTCGGCGATCATGAACGCGACAAGGCCGGCTTCGGCTCGCGTCTCTTCGGCAGAGTGGCTCCGCGTGCGTCCGTGTTATATGACAGGACACTCTGTGCCGATGCGCCGCGCAGATTCTCCTCGCCGGTCGCTCGTCGTCGTTGCCGCTGTCGTTGTCGTCGTCCAACGTCTTCCTCGAACGCTTCAAGCGCGCGTCGGAGTTATTACCGGTCGATTGTAGCTCCAAGGCTGCGCCGTTGAGTTCCTCTGGATGACGTTTGCACTGTATCAAGATCGGAATGTCGTCGTCGATCGTCGACACTATGGGGCTTCGCGGCCGCTTTGTTTTCTCGCTTCCGATTCTTTCATCGAGTTCTATGCGCTCGTCGATCGATCCCAGCCCGATATCCACCGCGGCGAGATCTGAACCGAAGACGGTATCGGAGTCCTGCGTCTCGGTCGTTCGAATATTCTCGCCCTCTTGCCGGTTAGGTCTCCTCGATGGTTGCTCGCAGGCTAGACCATCCAGCGGGCCCTTTCGGGGGCCGTTTTCGTGGCCCCCTTTCTCGCCGCTCACTGGTTTCTCCAACGAATTGTTATCCACCACTAACAGCGCCACCCGTTCTCGCGCATCCTGCGGTACAGCTCCCACTGACTTTATCTTGATGCTGGTTTTCGGCCAAGGATCTACCGTACCCGAGTGGGTACGTGGCTCGTGCCGCAAGACGGTTTTCTACCGATACCTCGCGGTGCGTAGACAATCATTTACTGTTTCAAGCAACGCCGATGATATTAGACGTCGAATCGATTTCGGTTCGGTGTGTAATGATTGGATGGATTATAAATGCGCGGCAAAATTATGCACAGGATGAAACAAGTGCGTTAATGGATCGCGGATAAAGGATAATCGGTATGTTGCCAATAATTATTTTTTACATGGGCATTATTAGCATTGACGATTCGCTCAAATTTATCGATGATATGGCCAAGAAGTTCATACGGGCAAGAGGCATCACCTGCAACAAAGTATATATATATATATATATTAAAACTAATGACAATCGTTAAAAAATATCTACAGAAAAAAAGTTTAAATTTCGTAATAATTTCTAAATATAAAAAACATATATATATATATATATATATATATTATATATATATAAATGCGTGCGTTAAATTTTAAATCATTTATTTAATTCACAACACAATATATATGGAAATCTTATTTATTTATTTATAAACGGATAATATTAATAATTGATGCGATATAAAATAGAAGTGTTTACTCTCTCTCTCTCTCCCTGTGATATTTTAATATGCTTTGTAAATTTTCTATCAACGATTTAAATAAATGACCAACAGAGATAGATAAATTCGTAAGACGCAACATATAATACCTGAATGAAATAAATAAATGTCTTGCATTGAAAAGCGGAAACTTGCTCTTGATATAGGTACAAACGGGGAAAAAGTTCCGCGTCCTTTGGGAAACGCACATGGCGCACCGTGCACGGATCGTGGAAAGCGGAGAATTCAATGGCGCACGCAGTTATAAAGCGAGGAAAATCGCCGGTGCAATATCGGAAGTACGAGAAAAATATGCTACCGAAGCACAATCAAGGGGCTCAGATGCATTCCATGCACGGCCGCCAGAATTTCGAGGCATATTTGAATTTTTCTCTGACATTTTCCGAGATTCCTGCTTTTCTTCTCAACCCTCTCCCCTCTGCGCCCCCCCCCCACCCCCCACCCCACCTGCTCCTGTTCCTGCCGCCCGACCGCATGCGGTTTCTGCGCGAAGGAACGTGCCTTGAACACGCTTACGCGATGTCTCACGTATGTATGACATATGTATCCATCGCGTAAGTGTCTCCCTCGTGCGTTCCTACGATTCATCTTTACCTGCGGACATCTGAAAGTAGAATGCGGCCGGAATCTTTCGCATTCAGAGAGAGAAATGCGTTGCGGTAACGTTATCGAGTTTTTAAAATTAAATCCGACATATGCAGGAATGAAAGAAATTATTCACATATATAATAAACGTCTATATTAAGAGAAAGAATAATAATAATAAGAAGAAACACAAATCAAACTGGAAATAGTCGCGCAATATGAAAAGTAAGTTTTCACGTCGCAAATTTATTTCGCGACATAAATCTTTTTGCTTATTATTACGTTGATGTTCTTTACAAAAGAGGAAAGGAAGTCTGCCCGTTTGGGCTTGGCCGTACATTAAAATTCGCGGAAAATCTAATATTCGCTTCGAGAACGCGGACATGGATCGATAATTCGATTAGCAGTAGTCGCTACCGTCTAGTGGATGCTTCCACCTTCCTGCTTTTCACCCCTCCCTCCCCGCCCGTTTTACTCCCCCTCTAACGTCGAGTACGGTTAAAGTAGCTGGCCCCGATAGGGTGTGTACACTACGCACGTAGTGTAATATTCTCGAGCACTTTCCTATAGATAATATCGCTCCGGAAGCCTCTGATGTCGAAGTTAAGGTGGCAGGGAGTGACGCCAACTCGGTTTGAATGCGACACAAGCAACGCGGCCGCTTTTGATGGATAGATAGACGGGAGAGGAGAGAGTTCCTTGTCCCTTCTGGCACCTCCTCGTCGGCCATACCCGTCGCGGCTATGCCGCATTAATTAACGTTGTTAGCGCATATTAATTGAAGCAAAGTAGCGCGCCGATAAATTGGTACCGGCAGGTTGAAATCTTTTTCTTGCGCCCCATCGTACATACGAGACCCCACTCCCGCCTTAGAGGTCGCAGAAGGTTGGCAGGTAACGCGAACGAGCGAGACGGTGAAAAATCAATTTCTGTGTGTCCTATACTTTATGGAAATTTAATTTATTCTCGATGTACGACGGTCGATAACTAACGACATTATGCTCATGGACATGCAGCTGCGACGGATATTACAAAAGAGACTAACTAACTCTGTTTTGCTTTCTACATAGCGAACGTATAATTAAATCCGTCAACGGATTCAAATGTCCAGCATGCTTAGACTTCGAATGTTGTACTTGCAAATTGAGCGCTTGTGGACTTCCGTAATGTGATTTAAAACATGATTAGTCATATGGGACACATCGGTGACACAGAACGGTGAGAGTAAAGTGTAGCTTTTGAACGGTCGTCTGTTTGCGAAACGCATTAAAGCTTCTAAAAATCGAAGACATACGTTAGCCGAACGCGTAAGTACGCGCCCCGCGTGTAAAGAGAGGGGGATCAATATTGACAAAAGTTCGGGGCTGTCGCGACCCTCTGAAGCGTCTGCTCTTGGGATACGTCGCGGTGTAAAACGAGAAAATAAAGTACGAAGCATATGTTACATCTTTCAGAGAAATTCAGCGGACAAACATAATAATCCTATGGATAGTATATACAATATTATCTTTTCAAACAATATTATGTTTCTCTCCCTCTCTCTTTTTTTATAAGTAATTAAATTTAGTTTTAAATTTATATATACAATATTTTTAATGTCTAAAAATAATCATATATGTTGAATATTATCTTTTTCATTCTTCGCGATAACAACAAACATAAATATAAGATTTATTGTATGCAATTTGCATATAGGCTACATACAGGCAGGGTTGGGAAGTAACGCGTTACTTGTAACGCCGTTACCGTTACAGTTACTTTTTTTTGGTAACTGTAACGGTAATGGCGTTACAAATTTTATTTGTAACGGAAAAAGTAACTTCGTTACATTTTTCGGTAACGAGTAACGAATTTAACAGTTACTTTTATCGTTACTTTTTTCAAATTTTTTGATTTATTTAAGATATTATTCTTGTTATTGTGCGTGATAAAATTTTTATCTTAACCGTAAAGCCGTAAGCAAATCGACCAATTAGCATTCTTATTATGTTATAAAAATGCTTGAATGTGATTGATCAACTTATGGCTCTTGCAGACCAGTGCGATGACGCGACGCGCGATATCCAATGAGAGCTTTATCTTTTCGGAAAAGCAGAGCTCTCATTTACTACCAGTTCTAAGTACCTTGCAACGAAAATTAGAAAATCTCAATAAATCTGACCTTATAGATTGTCATTCATTAGTTGAAGCTATTCAGCAAGGTTTAAATAAAAGGTAACTTATTAATTTGATTAATACATATGTTATTTAATTTTAAATAAGGATTTAATTGAAAAATATTATTTTATTTTAAACTATTGATTCAAAAGTATTATTTTCAATAAAACAAACAATGTCGCTTAATTTACTATATTTGATTTTAGATTTCTTACAATATTTGAAACAAAAGAATTAATAATAGCAGCATGTTTACATCCAAAATTTAAGTTAAACTGGTTAACCGGAGAAAAAAGAAAACGTGCTGAAAATTACTTGGAGGATTTATTGGGAATCCGATCAACTGAAAATTCTTCAAAAGCTGGAAAATCTGACGATCACGATGATTTTTTCATTTTTGAGCAAAAAACGGTGCAAAATGAATCTGAACAAGAAGAATTGCAACGGTTTTTAAAATCAAATAATTGTAATATAGAAATGTTAAACGACTATCCAAAACTTAAAAAACTTTTTATCAAATATAATACAGCTCTACCAAGCAGTGCATCTGTAGAAAGAATGTTTAGCATCGGTGGCTCTGTATTAACACCACAAAGAGGGCATTTAAATGATGATACTATGGAGCAACAAATTTTATTAAAAATTAATAAAGAATTTCGATAAAATTTAATCATTTATTTTGTAATAAACCTTGAATGAAATCTTGCTTACAATTTTTTAAAAGTTTTTCTTATGCCAAATAATTTATTAGTTTGTATTGTAAAAAAGTAACGGAAATTGTAACGACTCGTTACTTTTTAGTAACTGTAACGGTAACGAATTACTTTTTAAAATTAGTAACGAGTAACGGTAACGAGTTACTTTTTAGAAAAAATAACGGTAACGGTAACGAGTTACTTTTATAAAGTAACTTTCCCAACCCTGCATACAGGTATTATTTGCAATTACTATCTTTGATAAAATTTAATAATTGCAGCATGTATTGAACATGAATTGATAATGTAATTGTAAATTAATGAAAAATTAATGTTAATTAAAAAATTCTCTGATATCTCCGTTAATGGCACATTATTTTTCTTTACAATGTTTTTGACTCGTTACCAAATTTCTAATTATTATTAAATTTTAATTACGGCGAAACAATATAAGAACTTAATCATTTTTCATTCTGAATTAAATTACGCATCGAAAGATTAAAAAAGATTGTTGAATCTTGTAGTCTTTACATGAAAAGATTCTTATCGTTCGAAGTGAGATTGCACTTATTTATCGCTCGTAACGCATCTGTTCTTATTCTCAGAGCTTATGTAGTCCATAGGCAAAACTGCACCCAATTTCCATTGAAATCGAAATATCGTGCGATACAATCATATCCAAGATTCGCGTTTGTTCGACAAGTATTTTCCGTCCGAGGGAAAAATGTACACATTTTTTAAGACGACGTACGCGCTCACCTTATCTGCAATACTTTGTATCGTCGGCTTTACGAGATCTCGCGTAGAAGTAGGAACGATATTACTTCGTCGCTTAGACATGATGAATGTATGATACGTACATGTCCATGGGAGTAGTAGCAAATCCCTTTGAGAAGAAAAAGCGGGCGGGCAAACCGGGAACGATTCAGGAACAGCCAATACAACTGACTCCGGAATATTACGTTTCTATTGAAATATATTTGTAAGCCACTTCGGAAGACAATTTTGTCTGAAGGATATGGATGTAGACAGGTGGATAGAGATATTCCTGGAGGGCGGATCGTTACAGCGCGCAGAGGGAAAAGCGACTATGGTGTTGGTAGCTATATACCATAAAAGAAAGAAGGAGGATAGCTCGTTTATCCTGTTCGCGGCTAGGATTACTTTCTTCACAGATATTGTACGTAAGACTCTAATCAAAACTTCACATATCGTAAGATTAGGTCTCGCGCAATTTTTAGCTATATTTTTTTATTACGTTTTACGTTTCTAATTTATATATTATATTCCTCCCTTCGATAGCGCGAAAATATTACATATGTTTTACTATTTTTTGATATTTATTTAAGACAAAATAAATATTTGGAGTATCTCTCTTTCAAATACACCGATATTTTTGAAAATCAATATTTCACGCATGCCACTGTGTCATCGCTAATTCTTGACATTTCCTAAGCAAATATTTGAAACTCTTCCGTTTCTGTCTTATACTGTCTTTATTCCCAACAAATTCAAAAAACTCAGACCCTATAGTTTTTGCCACTACTCAATAACGTAACGCTGACATTATCGTGAATGGCGTGTACATACATCTTCACTTTCTTCAATATTTCTGCATTCTATCTCTCGCGGGTTTCTCCAGTATACGGATTCGTACCCTACGAACCGAAGAAATTCGACGACTTTTCGTGAAAAACCTCCGGGGCGCAGTTTGCTTTGGAAGAAGAGATGTTTGGCTAACATGTGTGCCTAATGGCCCGTGCAAAATGGATTTTTAAGGTCTTTCTTTTAAAATACGCACACGAGTATCTATCGGAAGAGAATGTCGCGAGGCATCGCGCGATCGATCGAAAATTGATGTTCGATGCTAAAAGCGTGATATCGCACGCCGCGACAACATGGAAAAATCATCAAACAACATTGATAGCAATCGAGATATTTCCACAATACAAATTTGTATCTAGAATTTATAGTATTGAAGAACATTTATGTGTTGAATTTTTCTCGATAACAAAGTAACATAAGATTATGAAAAATCGATGCGATTAAAGAGTAGCAAAGAATTCATATTCTAGAATAAAAAAATGAAGATGAGATAGCTTCATCGAACTAAAACATTTTTTCTCTTGAACTATCGCTTCTGTATAACATATATCTTACTGTACTTACAAGGATAACGCGCGGGCCATACACTCGAGAGATGTAAACGCTCGAGGACAACGCGCGCGAGATAACGCTCGTACACCCTCTTAAAGCTTTTACAGATCACAGTAAGAGAGTGAGAAGGAAGGACCCTCGGATATATTAGGTTTCCCAGTGCGGTTTTCAACCACCCACTCGATCGGTTGATCGGTCGACTTTACCCCGGGGAAATCACACTAGATACGAATTGGAAGCTAACCCTCTCCCTCTACCTCAGCCCACTCTTTCCTTTCACCTTCTGACGTGCTTAAGAGGAGGACCAAGAGTGCGGTGCCAGTACACGGTCCTTGGCGACATGGAGACGGTGCTGTGTATTAATCGGGGGAAGGATCTTCTTTCATTCCTCGTGGCATCGACTCGGTCCCCTGAGACCGGAAGAGATGAGAAAGGATTACCGCAGAAGTAGTATTTCTCTCTGCTGTATCGACACTTCAGTGATTGGCGGAAATCAATATCGATTTTTTTTCTCTTCTAAAATCGCGCGAAACTTCGTGAACCATACAAAACCGATTTGATCAGTGTGCAAACTGATATCGTTATCAGTTTAAGAAAAAGAGTAATATCATCAAATACAATTATCGTTAGCAATGAAACAAAGTACGAAATTGTATCTCTCTTTGTCTCTTACCAGATATATAAATATGAAACCGGAATTTTTGTATAGAAAATACACGTTTGTTGTATGAAAATGATAAAAAATATTTTATTCCAAGTATTGCCCATTGCTAACTATACATTTTTCCCATCTCTCTGACAATTTGTGAATGCCACGCCAAAAAAACTGTTGCTCCTTTGAGGCAAACCAGTCATCGAGCAATTTTCGTAAGAAGTGAAGTGCTGCTCAGCAAGTGCGTGTCCCATCGATGCAAATAAGTAGTAATCGGATGGAGCCAAGTCTGATGAGTAAGCCGCATGCGAAAGTATTTCCCAACTAAACGCCTCAATCGTTTCCTTGACCGATTTTGCTGTGTGCGATGGTGCATTATCATGAAGCAAAATCACTTTGCGTTGCCTTATTTGATATTCTGGTCGTTTTTCACGCAAAGCTTGATTCAAATCGATCATTTGTTGTCGGTAGCGTTCAGTATTAACGGTTTCGCCAGGTTTTAGCAGCTCATAATAGATCACACCCTTCTGATCTCGCCAAACACAGAGCATTGTCTTCCGTCCATAGCGATTTGGCCTTGCAGTCGAAGTCGATGGTTCGCCTGGAGTTACCCATGATCTTTTACGCTTAGGATTCTCGAAATATATCCACTTTTCATCGCCAGTCACAATACAATGGAGAAATGACTTTCCTTTGTACCTGGCGAGCAGCATTTCGCAAATGGTTTTTCGGTTTTCCTGCTGTCTTTCGTTCAGTGGAACCCAGTTTCCCATCTTCTGGATCTTTCCATGGGCTTTCAAACGTATGAAGACGGCTTCTTGTGTCACGTTTAATTGATTCGCGAGTTGTTGTTGCGTTTGAGCGTCATCCTCATCCAACAATGTTTGCAATTCGCTGTCTTCAAACTTTTTCGGTGGTTTTCCACGTTCTTCGTTTCTCACGTCAAAATGGCCACTTTTGAATTTTTTAAACCACTCAAAGCACTGTGATTTACCAAGAGCATGCTCACCGTAAGCTTCGACAAGCATTCGATGCGATTCTGCAGCAGTTTTCTTCAAATAGTAACAGAAAATCAATGCTGTCCGTAGTTTCCAGGCACAAAATTCGACATGTTCAACGCTATTAAAAACTATGCTGTTGTATGAAACTTGTATTGTTGTGAGTTGAAAATCTGTATCAGATGTCAAAACAAGAAAATGGCGTCAATGACGCGGTTTGACGGTAACTACATTGACAGCTAGGGCCATCTATGGGAAAATTCCGGTTTCATATTTATATACCTGGTATACAAAAGTTTTTTCGTAACATTTCGTCAAATATATATACCAGAAATGTATGCGAAACTACGCTGCTTAATTATTATATTTCTTTCAAAATGAATTTTTCCCTGCGACATCTGTTTTTTCGTAATATTCGAAATTGCATTTACTCTTTCAAAGAAATGAATAACGGGTTAAAGGCAAGAATTAAAAAAGCAGAAATAAACTCTGTTTCGCTGTTTCCTCGTTAGCAATATTTAAGGAAACTAAGAAGGGTTCGTTTATTCCTTCTAAAAGAGTTTATTTAATAAAACGTATTATAAACTCGCCTTCCGTTTGTTTTTCTACTTAAGATAATTTAAAGAAAATGTTTTGACAAATAAAACGTCGTTTTTTTGCAACTGTTGCAAATCAACAAAATGTAACATTATAAAGAGTAAATTACTGTAATTACTCGTATTACTGGATTTTAAATAACTACCATTAATTGTTTACCATGCATCGTTTAATCGCCCGTTAAGATGTTTTAAATTTAAATTATAAGCAATTCATAATCTAGTTTCTACATCTTAATTACCAAACAACTCGTTTCATGTTCGTACAAACATTAATGCGCAGATCTGAAGATCGGAGAAACTGTTTAGTAATTAATCGTATTTGCGATAATGCAACTCGTAATTACTGCAATTTAATGACGTTGTAATGAGTTGCTACATAATATTTCTTTGTGTGCGACAATAAATTACTTCCATTTCAAATTATAATATTTATGTAATTATTTGGCTTTTATATAGCATATTTCCACGATTTCAATTTACATTATAATTAACATCTCTATTAAAAAATTGCTAAATTTAATATCTTTATTAAACCTGTTTTAATGTAATAATCATCATTCCCATTCCATCGCGTTTATTAACTCGGATGGGATCTTAATGTTCCGCGCTCACTTTTATTGCCGATAGCCAAGACGAGTTGTTTTGTGATCGAAACGATCATCAGAGAACATCCCTCGAAACGGGAGGAGCCACAGGAAACATGTCCCTAATTTCTCATGTCTGTCCACGGAAATTTCGCATTCGCTCGCGTCCCCTCGTATCCATCTATAGGAGCCTGCCGGCTATTAAATCTTGCCGGGCGGCAAAAACTCCTTCCGAATTCTATTTGTCTTTCCACCCGTCCTCTTATCCTGCGACCGTGGAAGAAAATCCAGCCACTTCCGTCGGTTTTCCGAGCCCGTCTCGAAGTTCCGGCGACCAAACGCTAATCGGTCTAGACTCCGTTTTCTGTTCGTCCCCCCATTCCTGTCTTACGAAATCCTCGTTTTCCTTCCTCGACTCTCCTTCGTCAGGATATGGCGAAACGAAGCCACAAGCACATAGTCGAGAGAGAAAGAGAGAGAGAGAGAGAGAGAGAGAGAGAGAGAGAGAGAGAGAGAGAGAGAGAGAGAGAGATTTTCTTGCCTCTTGAGTACTTTGTCCCTCCATGTGACGCGTCAGCAATTGGTCGACGGAATAAACGAAGAACTCAATCGGTTCCTTATAACACGTGCGAGTTTCTCGACCACTAAGCACCCCAACGATAACATACGTTCGTTATTTTCATTGGAAACGATGTGCGCTAATAGATATAAACTCAATCGAGGATTAATCTTGTTTTATTGTTTGTCCGATTATATCGAAAATTAATCAACCATAAATATAGATATTAGATCTAAATTTGTGGAAAGTAACTTATTTCGCCGTGTGTGAATTTTTTAAAGTGAAATATTAGATGAGAAATGCATCTGCAATATTTATAGACTTTGTGAATTCGAAACGCATGTAATTGTCTACATATTTTATATTATATCTTATATGCATGATATGTCAACAATACTCTATAAATACTAATTGTATGATATGTCAACAATACTCTATAAATACTAATTGTATGATATCTCATTGTCGCGAATTGTTTACCTAATATAATAGATCCTCTATTATGCAATTGTAAATTAATAATGCACTTAGGCTTTATTATACATATACGAGCAAAGTCTATATTATATATAATGCATAAATCTAGAAACTCTAAAAACCATATCAAAATCAAGAATCGAGGTAAATATTATAATGCATCTATATAATATTAATTCATCATCTGTTTCTAATGATCACGATGTTAAATGTTTAACCGACAAGTGCGTTACATTATTCAAAGCATAAATCAAATATGAAATTGTTTAAGGGCGTCGGGAACAATTAATTCTTCGCTTTAATTGCGTCGCGCGAGTAATCATTTTTCAAAGATTCCCTCTTTCTTGAGTAATCTTGTCCCAAAGTCATTAAACTTTTTCTATTCGCGCTATTGTCACACAGATATCGATGATGGAGTTAGTGTGTCACAGTTTCAATATTGACACTGCTTATCATTCGTACGCAACATTAATCACGACGGCGTTCCGAATATGTCACAAGAAAGAGTGTATTCTCTAATACACGCTTCGCTCTCACACACTATACAGTCGTATTTAACCGATAATATATATATTGCGAAGCGAGAGGCAAGACGCGAGAGAGTATAGAAAAAGATGTTGAAAAAAAATGGCGCGCGGGAAACGCTCCTTTTTCCCCTGTGACTTTTAAATAAAGTCATCCCCGGCGAGGGCACGCTCTAATGGCAAATCTATAATGGTTCCGCGCATCTTTTTCCCTATCATTTTTTTTGTTTTTGCACCTCACTCTCGATCGACGTTTTGTTTCAGCTTTGACGCGACGACACGACCACAACCAGGCCTTTCCTTTCTTGTTCACCGACGCCGATTCTCCCGCTCTCTCTCTCTCTCTCTCTCTCTCTCTCTCTCTCTCTCTCTCTCTCTCTCTCTCTCTCTCTCTCTCTCTCTCTCTCTCTCTCGAGAAACGTCGAGTGGTCCGCAAACGGTGACGCCGAGGATCGATCGATCGTCGGATGCAACGTGATAATCCCGCGTGGAGTATGCGGTCGCGTATCTAATCTCGGCGCGGCGGATGCGACGCGTGTGTTTGTGTGTGTGTGTGTGTGTATATATATGTATGCATGTATATGTTTATGTATTGAGTGCAACAAGGTATATAATACGCGCAGTGATAAACCGTGTGTACGGAGAACCGATCGTACTTCGGCGTACTCTGTTTAAGATCGTCGGTGATTGATTTTCTGGAACGAAGAGAACGAGCCGCGCGCGTCTCGAACATACCGCTTAATCATTCGATATCATTTTCACGATGTTAACTGAAATTAAATACACAACACGCGACACTCTAAAGTGGATTCTTCGATTAAATTATAATCATTATCTTTGTAATAAATATCCGATTGCCTACTGTTTCTTTCGCAATTCGTTAATTTTTAGCATGGAATGTATATCCGGCAACGAAGAGAAAAGAAAAATTAATATTAGTTTTGTATTAATTTTTCAACCACAAATTGTATTTTATGATTATAGTATTTACATCGAGCGCAGAGACTTTTGTGTTCTAAAAACAACGTTGTCAAATATAATTTTATATATTAAATTACATATATATAAAAACATATTTTAAACCTATAAATTCATTAAAAAATCCTAAAAATATTTCAATTTATATTACATATTAAAATTATAAAATTAATTAATAATAATTTTACATAAAGAGTAAAATATTCAAAATAATATTGCACTCGATTTATATTGTTTCTCGCATCAACAACGATTATGAAATTTCCATTAGTTAGCGTAGCAGTGAACGCACGACAGTAAAACTTAAATGGCTGTGACATGATCAATAAATGCTTTGATATACGAAATGTTAAATGCACATATCAAATCAGGTAATTGAAACGGATAAACGAACATTTATCGAATCGTTAATAATTATCGAACAAATGAATAGTTATCGATAGAAGAGAATCGAGCGAATATTATGCTTAAGTAAACAGGCTAAACAGCCTGTAACCGGTGCCTGAAGGAATACTTGTGACATTTACGAGGCAAACGGAGACGTTTACGATAGTAATAGACAAATATGCGTAAAACTTGGAGGATCGACTAATTTGATGAGGGTTCCGAAATGAATCGTTTCGTTGAATTGGTCGAATGTCTCGACGTGGCTTATATTACTACCAGGTCTCACCGGCTGGACTTGCTTCGTCGTTCTCTACGGCTTTATCTTCGCAATGGGGTCCTATCTTGAACACCGCGGTCGAGATTGCCACGCAGGTCGTTATCGTTTTATGAATAACAGTTCTCGAAATTGCCTTCACCAATGTACATACCCTATCCCAATCTATGTAACTACACGCCACGTGTATTTAAGTTCCGGTGTCCGGCGTGGGATAGCGAGCGAAATACTTCAAAATGGTACACCTACCGGCTGCAGATGCATTATCTATGACGTACAATCGTCCGCACGTAAAACGCGATCTTATGAGAACATATTTTGTCGTTTAATAGCATACATTAGTACGCTTGTGTGCGGAATTAATATCGACGGCTAGGTATTCAAATCGCATGCGAAGAAAAATGTTAAAAGTCGAAAGTGACTTGTAATACTTGATAAAATAAATAACACAGTAAATTAAATGATATGAATAGAAAAAAAAAAAACAATTCTAAATAACAAATCTTAAAAATATATTAAAATTGGTATATATTATAAAGTATTTTATTATTATTAATAAAGGAAATAATATTTTATTTATATTAATAAAACAAACATACGGGGGTAAAAAAAATGAAAAGAAATCTATTTTCCCTTTTTTTTTTTGCCACGACAAACCCTGAAAACAGACCTGTAAACTGTCAAGACGAATTTAAGCAAAATAATATAGATGTCTCGTCTCTTTCCCCTTAAGCAATAAATTTCCTTTTCCCTGGCAGTTACGGTTACCGCGGCCGAAAAAAACCATCCCCCCGCGATTCGGCATGAAAATAATGCATGACGCTAGGCACGGTATAAAGAATGTACGCGTTCTCCAAGCTATCCACGCACCGACATCGCCGTACGGAGATCCCTCAGTACTCATACTAATACAGAAAGTAAGGGAGGAACGTATCGCATTTGTACGTATACGCGCGCGTGTCTACGAAATGTATGCAAGGGAAAGCACCGCAAGAGCAAAACCGAAAGAAGAGCCGGCGAGACGCACGCTTTCGCGATAGATAGTGATCCCGTACGAGTTCCGGAGCTTTATTTTTTATTCCGCGAAAAGAATCCGCGAGATCAACGAGTAGAACGAGAACACAATGGAAAAAAGAGAAGGGAGAGGTAAAGAAAGAGAGAGGCATGCGTATCTTGCACGAGCTACGAGCTTTCGGAGGAAAGTACGTCGACCGCTGTGGATTATGATAAATGTCGCGATCGTGACACTGCGATTTCAGAGGTACGTACCCGCCAACGCAACGCCGGGGTACCGACCGTGTCTCTGAGGGCCGCTTTTAACTCCCGTCGTCCTTCCCGATCCTCTGTGAGACGCGTGCCATACATACAAAAAGCTCGGCTGGATTTTTCTCTTTTTCGGAATCGTACGAGCGTTTCTCGGCAGCCGTAGATACTGTCATGCCATTCGCGCGATTCTAGAAAAGTGAGGGAATTCGTCTTGATGAGTCTCCAACGGGTACTCCAACGTTGGACACGTGTGCGAGAGATAGAATCGATGATGAACCGTTAACTCGATCGTTCATGACCGCTTGTACCGGAGAATTGCCCGATAAATGGGACGTGCGAGCACAAAGTATCGGTTAGTACCGTGTAATCGTTTTCGCGAAAACTCGTTGTCGATCGAACGGAAGGGGTGGAACGGATAGGATGAACAGCCGGCGATGTTGCGTGGTCAACGAGTAAACACGCTTTTTTCTCCTCTTTCTATCGAGAGCGACGCACATAGGGGTGCGTTGATCGCAGCTTGATTGCGCGCGACACAAGTCGCTGCGTGTAATTAGTGCGCGAGTCGATTTGACGCCAGAATCGTTTCTTTACCTCAAAGGGAGCTCTTAAGGGCAAGTGGAAAAGGAAAGAAGGGTGATAGCTAGAGAAAGAAAAACGGAAAGGGATGAGAAGCGTGATACAAATCGGAGGGAAAAGAGAGAGAAGGAATGGAAAGAGGGAAGAAAAGAGGGAGAGGACTGGCATATCCAGGACAAAACAATTACCTACCCTTCCTGCACGCCAGGGGCACATTTTCACCCTTCAAAACGTGGGAAGGAGAACCACCGCTTGAGGTATGCGAACTACTCCCTACAATACGCATGCATACCATGTATATGCGCGCGCACACTCGTGTGTGCTTTCTATATACGCTAGGGCATCCCTCATCCTCTCGACGAGCATTACCGCGTCCCCACGAGACCGAGGTAGGGTTCTCGCTTTACGGGTACAGCACGACGAAAATACGATGAAACAGACAGGTGAAAGAGAATGTGTACGTGCGCACGCACACGCACGCTCGGACGTGCGCGAGAGGAAGAAAGAGAGCAACAGATAGATCGATACGCAATGGTAAAAATATATGGGGATAGCTGAAAAGTAGGTACGCAGGTAACTGGACGTCCATGGATGCTTAACAGTTTTATAAATTGGAATTTATACGGTCGTCCCTCACTTTCCATTTTCTTCTCCCTCCCTTGTTCCTTATCATCGGTTTGGAGCGTTGGTAACATGAATAATTCAGCTGCTACAGTAACCTCGCACGTTGCTCTTTTCTTTCCCTACCCCCGTTTTTTTCATCCTCTTTCTGTAAATTGAACCCAGAGGCGATCCACTAGCGCAACGATACTCGTCAAAGCCATTAGTCTCGCACTGCAAGTTCCACTTTTTTATTCTGCCTCATCACGCATCTTGAAGTGCTTGTCATGCGAGCCAGCTCAATGTAAAATTCCCTTATAAGAAGTTTTTGACACTTATCAGGTGTAAAAAGATGTTAATATTAATTTAGTTAATTTTTGTATTAATAGATTATGCAAATTGCGTGATTTTAAATCGTTATTAAAATCACCCTTATTTTCATTCGATTTTTGCATTGCAATCGTATATATTAATTAAACAATCATGTATATATCTAATTTAATAAGTATTGGGTCGAAGCATTTTGGCAATCTGATTTGACTGATAACCTTGAACGAAGTTGCGGAAAAGTTGATATATGATAGAAATAATATAAGAGATTGGTGTATGTGATTTATAGAAATAAAATAAACGGTTCTTTTTACTGGCCGTGCCCTACAATATCATATAACAAAACGATAAGCAAAATAAGAATCATATCATTCCTCTATTATTTCAGCATTCACAACTGAATAGCGCTCCGGGCAATTGGTCGGCCAATCCTAACCTCAATGCGTCCCTGATCTTTATCGAGAGTTGACCTTTTTACTTCTCTCTCAATTGTTCCATTTGTACCGTTCGCAATTATCTCCTAATATATGATTTATTCTTAACCAGAAATACGCCGGCCAGAAGGGAAACCTTACGCAGAGCGTAACCATTGATAAGAACGCTTTACGTACAACATAAGAAGCGATAAGAGAAGGATTCAAGGAAAGGAAGAAGTGATTAAAACGTGACAAATTACGGGAAGAGTGTGAATCGAGGCACGCCGGAGGAGCCGGAACAAATGTGAAAGAGAGAGGCAGAAGAGAAAGAGAGACGGAAAGAGAGAGAGAGAGAGAGAGAGAGAGAGATTTATCGGCGAACTGCATTGAATTTCGTAACTGCTATGTGGGTGGAGGCCGGATTTGATTTATCCATCGCCGAGGGTTATCTATATCGCCGCAACTTACTTAGCCCTCGCATATTTGTACTGCTTTGCGTTTTACTTAATTCTATCCAGTGAAATAGAAACACTCCATCAATATCATACGTGTACGCGCCTTCATTAAAAATTGTTCATGAAAATCTAATATGCGAACTATGCGGCCACTTTTATCGATGAGATTTGACATTAAAACAAATATGTTTGAGAAAAAAATTAAGAGTTTCAAACTAAATTACTGTCGACTATTTTAATATTTATCTTGAATATTAAATATATGCATTTTACTTGCAAAATATTTTATATTTATTATATACCTGACTAGAATAAGAATAGACGCGGCTCTCGAATGTATTTAAGTAGAAATATTTTATGTGATAATAAAATATTTTTTTCTATTTAACAATAAGTATATATTCGAGAGCCGCGTCTATTCTTATTCTGGTCATTCCGTATTCGCCGCCAGATACTTATAATTCACGATTTTTATCATTCGCATCGGCGCTGCGTCCCCGCCGAGGTTTTATCCCGCTGTAATCGCTGTCGAAAGCAGCGTGGAGTCGTAAATCGTCTAGCATTTAGCTGTATTTCTCCGCGAAACACCGCGGTACCGTGAAGTTAAGTAGATGACTAGAGGAACAGCCAGAAGATCCGAAGAAATAGTCGAGTGAAGGTTGCGCGAAATAAGCTCATCGCCGATAAAGAAAGGGGAGAGGAAGGACGATTGTAGACTAATACTCGTATTCATAATCCTTCCTTATTTTAAGGACGGAGGAAGCCTCCATGAAGGATTCCTTGAATCTGCAAGGCCACCTTGTTTCATAGATGGACCTCGAGTCTCCCTTTCAGAAGGAAGGAATATTTTAGGGATTTTTAGTGACCGACTGGAGGCAGCACCGTTTTATGCTGCCTGCAACTAATTTCATATAATACATATGAAAACTTTTTCGTATCTTCAAAAAATTCCACGGGATTTTCCCAATCGCGAATGTATCTTTTCGGAATCCGCCACAGAATCCGATTCTCTGGATTTTCGTCTTCAAATCAATCGTCAGAATCATTTAAAAATTCATTGTTCATTATCCCTTTTTCCTTTATACATTTTCAGTTTGAGAGCGCGACAACAAATAACCACAAAACCACACATGTAACGAAACTAACTTTTGGAGGTTATATTTGGTTATATTCTGCGTATCGTCTGCTAAAAAGGTCGCATCACTCCTCAAGGAAGCTCGTGACCTTCCTTGAGATAAGGGAGCCAGTAAGATTCCTTGTTCGGTCAAGGAAAGTTTATGAAACGTGGAACGAGGAACAAGGAATCCTTATTCCTCAAGGACGGACTATGAATACAGATATAATACTCGTATTCATAATCCTTCCTTATTTTAAAGACGGAGGAAGCCTCCATGAAGGATTCCTTGAATCTGCAAGGCCACCTTGTTTCATAGATGGACCTCGAGTCTCCCTTTCAGAAGGAAGGAATATTTTAGGGATTTTTAGTGACCGACTGGAGGCAGCACCGTTTTATGCTGCCTGCAACTAATTTCATATAATACATATGAAAACTTTTTCGTATCTTCAAAAAATTCCACGGGATTTTCCCAATCGCGAATGTATCTTTTCGGAATCCGCCACAGAATCCGATTCTCTGGATTTTCGTCTTCAAATCAATCGTCAGAATCATTTAAAAATTCATTGTTCATTATCCCTTTTTCCTTTATACATTTTCAGTTTGAGAGCGCGACAACAAATAACCACAAAACCACACATGTAACGAAACTAACTTTTGGAGGTTATATTTGGTTATATTCTGCGTATCGTCTGCTAAAAAGGTCGCATCACTCCTCAAGGAAGCTCGTGACCTTCCTTGAGATAAGGGAGCCAGTAAGATTCCTTGTTCGGTCAAGGAAAGTTTATGAAACGTGGAACGAGGAACAAGGAATCCTTACTCCTCAAGGACGGACTATGAATACGGGTATTAAAGTCGATGAATTTTCTCGATGCTTCTTTATCGTCGCGCCTTCGTTCGGTATCGTCGTTCTGTGCCAGAGAAAGTATGAGAAAGTCGGCCGTACGTACCCCGTGCAACCGAGTATTGAGAATTACCGATGGGATCGGATTGGTCATGAGATTTCTTATTTTATTATAGTTTTGAACGCTACCGAGTCAATCGCTTCCTTTTCCTGTTTGTATTTCACGATAGTGACAAAAATGCATTTTAATAGTGGAGAAATAAGAACAAAAGAAAATCATCCGGGAAATCGAGAGAAGTATGGTTAATAATGCGGATTAAAATATAACAATGATACATGCTTTTCTTTTACCATAATCATGATTCATAACATTGAACGTTTTATAGAATTAATAGATTATTAATTTGATTAATTTTCAAGTTCATTTCTTTCAGCGATATAAATCACGCGAAGAACATGATAGTAATAAAGCATCTATTATAAATATAACGCGTATCATATGTAATGCAATTCAATATTCTGTGCGTAAAAACTGAATATACTCCACCGGGAATGAGATAAAAATGATATCGGCCGTTGTTATCTTTACGAATCGTATTGAATGAAGTAACTGTGTATTACCATGAACATTCTGTATCGATACTTTGAACGCACGATTTAATAGTAATCGAGTATTTAATAGTAATTAACGCATGCGTCGCCGTTCATTTTGAGGAAAAGCACTTGCTCTCTGTAAACGATGATGGGCGGAGAAATCGCTTCGCCACTGTTATGCACTGCGGCTTAAGAGGTAAATGCGACGCTGCAAAATTTCCGGGTAATCAATATTGACTGTCAACGCCAACGAACCGCTTTTCGCAACAAGCCATTTCGTATGCAATTCAAATAGAAACATTGAATTCGCGTTAATCGATACGGATTTATAAATGTTCGCGAAAAATACAAGTTAAATGTCTTTAGTATTTTTATCCTTTTAGTTCAATAATTCCTTTACTCATGAACACATATGTATAATTATTATTCAATAAACAATTGTTTATCAATGAGAGATGTACAAAAACATAAATTATCGCGACGCACGATTACTTTGTCAGATATAAAATATCAACGAAATATTCAATGTAATAATTAACTTCTCCTTGTATAATTTAAAATTAACCAAATAAAATTATAAATGTTAATGAAAATGAAAGAGATCATTGAATTATTTAACATTGCGAGCTATATATTCTCTAGATATGAAACCTGATTTCCAAATCACGAAGCACATTGATCACGTCAATATTTACAATCAATATTGCGCCACGTGAGATATTGTTCATTTGTTTCTAAATAATGGGCGGACATTTGTCAATATTTGATACGACCAATATTAATTTAAAAGCAAGCTTGTATATCTGCGATGTCGAGACATTGCAGATTAAATCACAACCTCAACATTACAACGATTAATCTGTCTCGCGCGTTTAATTATTTCACAAAATGCATCGATCCGTTTTCGGACGAGCAAGGGTGCCCGTTTGCGGCATTATTGAAAATTAGTCAAGTATAAACCGCACGAAAGATTTAAAATTCAAATCGACGTCGATAAAACACGTCAAGGCCTTCCCCGTTTCCTGCTTTGCGCTACTCTCGGAGATTTTATGGTGCGAGAAACGCGAGTGACGCAACGATGCGAGCGTTTGAAGTCTGATGATATTTCTTCCCCTTTCGAGATTTCTCTGACGATGCTTCTGATAAAAATCGACGTAGCGTACGACAAAAATATATGCCGGTTTCGGTAATTTATCGACACGCGCAACTACATCAAAAGAATTCATAGTATTTGTACGAATTTTGATTATTATAATATATGTACATTTATTGACGTATAAAGCACATTCGATATACACCTCTTTCTTAAAAAAATATATTTATATATATATATACATAAATATTTTTATTATCTGAAAAATAGAAAATATTTAACTTAAGGTATACTGATCAATATATATATATATTTCTCCAATATTTTTTTTCCAATATTATTTATATCTAAGATATCTTCTATATTTAAATATTTTTTCGCAAGATAAAAATCTTAAATAAAAAAAAAGAATAGAATATCAAAGAATTTATACAAGAAATTTATGAATGCATTCAAGCGTTGAAAAAAAAAACTCAGATTTAGTCATCATACATTTATGACAACAAGTCATAGCTCTGACACGTGTCCTTCTTGATGACGGATGACAGATGTCCGTAACACGTGTCGTCGTGTTCGTACAAAAAAAAAGATCGCTCTTCGATCGAGGGTCGTGACACGCTGTCTACTCTCGGAAGTAACGCCTTTTAAGCGTTTTAAAATACATTGCATAAATATATAAAACGGAAGCGATTACGCGTTAATCGAAATTCATATTGATAAAGTAAGCTCAAAAATGATAAATTATATAAGTAAAAGATATATACGCATATTGCCAATGAAAGATTTTTGAAATAATGCATAGAAAAGTATCGACAAAGATAGGAGGTTGAAGAAGCAACATTCCCGCACGGTGAAGATCAGAGAAAAAACGTGACATACATTCATATCAAAAAGAAAAATTGAGCAAAGACGGAAAGAAAAAGAGAACGGAGTATCTTGCAGCGAGTCAGTACATCAAAACAACTGTTAATGTAATTTTCATTCCGTGAGCTGGAATTCTAGAAGAAATAATGGCTCTTCTCATCAAAATTAGATTATGGTTGTTAGATCGCAATCAGTACTAAAAGAGAGAGACCAGTCTATAAAACTATTAGAAGAACAGATAATTACAGAGTGACAAGTTTTTGAATGTACATTGATAGA
This sequence comes from Polyergus mexicanus, assembly GCF_030449975.1. Lineage (NCBI taxonomy): Eukaryota > Metazoa > Arthropoda > Insecta > Hymenoptera > Formicidae > Polyergus > Polyergus mexicanus. The sequence continues at coordinate 7,130,756 of NW_027223327.1, read as the reverse complement.
AAACTTAAAAATTTGCACGATGTGTTTGTTTATGAAACGTTTTTTATAACTATTATCAGTAATCGTTCTGACGGGAGATCGCGATGAAGATTTAAACAACTTTAAGCGAGATATACGGCCTCGGGCAGGGCTAACCGTATTAATTCCCACGTCAATAAAATTTCTTCGCAGGCTCGTAATTTCAATACGCTACAAAGTAATTCTCGGACGAAGATACTTCGGCGCTATACTTGGTCCTAGAGCTCGAGTTAAGTAAAAGTTCGGCATTACGGCGCCTTATACTAAATCAGAAGCCCGAACTTTCTCACGGGATAACTCCTTAAACTTACTTTTTAACTCTAGCTTTCCTCGCGAGAGTAACAGCCCAATTTATGCAGATTATGGATGCGGATCCGAAACCGCGAATTTGAGCCAACGCGCAAATTGCCATTTCGACGCGAGCGTCGACGCTGTAAAATACTCAACATCGATTCTAAAGATAGTCATAATATCCGCTATCGTTTTATACGGTTATTCTCCGGCTCACTTATATGGTGGAAGTTTTGCGATTCATTGAAAAAGGGCGATCGTTGAGATGCGTTTTTAAAGTTGCATCTCTCCTCGATTAATAATAGATTTTATAAAGTTCTTTATTTACATACGAGACAGCCGCTTTTATTACACAATTCTGATAAGTATTGAATGCTTATATCGCGAGAGAGAAGAATTCCTCCATCTTTTCGTAACATGTTTGGTTACACTCTACACTCTCATTCTTTATATAACAAAGCAAAAGTAATGGATATTGTATTAAAATATCATCAAATATAACATCTGTCTTACAAAAAAAAATTATATTTCAAATAAATGTTTATATTTATTTTTATGAAATAAAGAAGTAGCACGGTACTTGCAATGTATGTATTTCCAATATAAATAACAATATATTTTTACGTGATATTTGGAACATAGCTTCCCCCGTACATTTTTGACAAGTATTAAAATTAAACAAGTATCAAACTAACACATTCAAAGCGCGCGATTTTCCGTTTTATCGTCACCATCTGCTCTCGATCAATTGGGCAAGTTTTTTTGATATACAGATTTTAATGTGGTTTTAACAGAGGTCAATAAATCCGTTAACCGCGAGCGGGCTTCTCCCGACCGTCCCAGAATTCGTTCTTCTAATCAACAGGAATACACGCGCGGCAAAAGTCGGGACGTGTCACGCTCAGGGTCAAATGCGCGTTACTTAACGGGGATTTTCGAGAAAAAAGAGGGAAGTGATAAAGAGAAAAGGATATAAAACGTGAGAAAACGACATGGCGCGTATTTCTAGCCGGGCGCCTAGCGCACATCCTCATTTAAATGAAATAAATCTTGTTACGAGTAATTTTCGTCCGGTTGGCGGGCTCGAGACGGTAAAGAGAGGAGATGGAAAGATCTTTTAAGCCAGTACCCGGGCGATGCGAGACAAATGGATTTCGCTCCATCACTCTGGGGATCCCCTTGCAACAATGAATGCTCTTGCGTGTGGCATTCAGGCGTTGCGTATTCTTACGTTTAGACAAAACCTCGTTCCAAATTTAATATCCGCTAGCTGCCCGACAATGTTTGTATTGTTTGAAATAGAGGCGGATATGTCTGTATACCGGGTATATTCATAAATCTGAAACTGATCTTGCGGAGTGTATACTCCGGAACTCCTTTTAAAGCGGCTATCAGTAGTAAGAGTCTCATACGTATAGCCAGTCTAAAGTTTTCGTGATAATAAAAGATAAAATTTTATTTTAGAAGTATACCATCAAAAGGTCATTATACGGGGTGTCCAATTTTAAAGGACTCACTCAAATATCTCAGAAACACTGCGTTAAATCGAAAAATGTTTCAAACAAAAGTTGTATGGCTTCAAGGGGGCCGTAAGATGGTGACAATGATTTGACCTTGGAAAATCATTTGAAGGTCATGTGAAGGTCAACTTTAAAATCTTAAATAGAAACCCCCATTTTTAATTTAGTATTCTTGTAACTGACATCGAGAGCTTTCCAAAACACTATCATAAAGTATATTTTTATTGAGTACTTTTTGAGTTATTTTCTATTTTAATCTGACATATTTTGATATAAAAAATAAAATATTTCGTAAAATATTCAGTTTTCGATAATTTTACCGTAATACTTCTACGTACAGAATAATAAGACAAATTAATTAGTGCCAAAAAAAAACAAATAATTGTTTAAAAAAATACATTGTAAATAATTTTCTTAAAAACAATTTTTTTTTATACTAATTGATTTTTCTCATTATTCTGTACATAGAAGTATTACGGTAAGATTATCAAAAACTAAATATTTTACGAGATATTTTATTTTTTATATCAAAATATGTCAGATTAAAATATAAAATAACTCAAAAAGTACTTAATGAAAAAATACTTTAATATAGTGTTTTGGAAAGCTCTCGATGTCAGCTACAAGAATACTAAATAAAAAATGGGGGTTTCTATTTAAGATTTTTAAGTTGACCTTCACATGACCTTCAAATGATTTTCCAAGGTCAAATCATTGTCACCATCTTATGGCCCCCTTGAAGCCACACAACTTTTATTTGAAACATTTATCGATTTAACGCAGTGTTTCTGAGATATTTGAGTGGGTACTTTAATATGGGACACCCTGTATAACATGCAAGTATTAAATTATCACTCATGAGATATGCGATTTTTAAATACTGGATTTAAAATATTCCCGTAAAATAAATATCTCCATATAAATAAATATTAGCGTATTTTAGTATTCAGTGAAAATAATATTGCAATAGATAATGTACAGTTAATTATTGATTAATTTTGAAAAATGTCAGCGAATTATGAATGTTCTATAAATTGTTTGGTATGATTACGATCGAGCATGTAAAGTAAATAGCAAAGAATCCTTCTCTAGGGTGCAACTTTAAAAGCGTAACTTATCGCAATGCGTGTTTTGCGGTGGTTTTAAAAATTTCAACGCTTTTGCATATTGATGATCTCCGTCCGAAACAGGTGCCCATGATCGCAAGCGTATCCTACTCGAATATGACGTTGCATGTGTATCATAAATGTTACTAAATTCTCAAAAGAGATATGAAAGTGGAAACATCACGAAGATGATACTATCAAGTCGGTCTTCTTGGAAGCTCGCGTGCCTGTTTGTGGTCGGCACGAATTACCAGAAGCTCCTCGCTTTGCGCAAGGCATGTATCGGAACAAGGTATTAATTTGATGCGGTTGATAGCCACGCAAAAAAGTATAATCAACGATGGAAAACACGGTCAAATCATATTTTAAGAGCGGCTTCTATATTGAAGTGCATGATGCGCGAGCAGCTATCGCTAAAAAAGTTGATGCTATCAAAAAGTGAAATCCATACCGCATTAATTTCGTATTAGAAATATTGACTTGTTCTTTTCCAGAAGAATATTACATGAAGGTAATAATTTTAATGTTATAAATAACCGAAATAACGATCAAAGATACGCGTAATATTAATCAACATCAAATTTGATAAAAGTTAGCGATATAATCGTATTACGAGCATATATGAGAAAATAACTAGTAGCTATAAATTCAATTTGCTTTTTTTGTGGATTATATAACCGCATTATAAATCTAGTTGGATAGATATCCTTAATAATTCATAAGCTTAGGTAATGTCCATTGCGTGACAACATGTCGATTATCTGGAGCGTAAGACCGGGAGTTAGACAATATATGTAGACTGGTCGCGAATGCCATAATTAATAGCCATATAAAAAGCACAAAGATCATAATATTTCCATTAATATTTCTGATTACACTACATTATCAACGATATCCTGTAAATCTCATATTATGTAACATTTTCACATTTCTCTCAATGAAATGTGTGTATTAAATTATATTCTTGAAATGCTGAATAAAGCATGTGACAATACGCGAGTAATCTTTAAAAGGAAAATATACAAAATTAGTCAGTATTATCAAAATTATTATATAAATACATATCAATTATTCGAAAAAAGAGAGGGAGATAAAGAAGAGTGAAATTTATTTTAGACATCCTCCATATAATACTTCAATATTTACCGATATAAAATGTGTTACGTAAAATAACAAAAAGCTGACTTTCAAACGGAAAAAGTCTTTAAACACGAGAACGACAAAAATATCGAATCCCTCTCTCGTTCAAGGCGTCCCGTGTCTTTCTCGCACGATTCAATTTATACGGTTTTTTTCCTGAAATCCGCACCTTTGTTCGTCGATCTTGACTATAGTAGTTCTGCGCAAAGAGGCAAACGGCCGAAAGAAGAGAGAAGACGAACGAGAAGTCGGATAAGCTCTTCTCTCCCGAAACGGAAAGCTTGCGTTTTTTTATTTCGTTTTACGCGCGTTCATTTCGTCCGGGTGTCCGAGGACTGTACATTTTCGACATCCGGCATACGAACAGTTCACCACTACGCTGAGTTCATTGAACGCCATAACGTATTTCCTATATATTTTCGCAAACGTTTCGCGAGACGGGTTATGCGGATCGTAGAGATTGCAATAATAACAGGTGCTATGCTTATAATATACTTAAATCAGTGGCAGAGATTTGCTTTCGCGGATTGGGATAAATATGTCTCCATTAAACTCAAAATTATGCTTGTCGTAGAAATTTACGTAAAATAAAACGTCAGTAGACATTCTAAAGCAAACATTCGTTGATTATATAATTAAAAAAAAATTACGATCGCGCCTAAGATTTTTATTTAAATGATTCTTCAATAAATTCTACGAGATGAATTTAAATGAATTCATTCTATTTCAACTTCAATTAGAATTTCACTCCAATTCATTCTATTTCATTCGATTTCTATTTCTCTACAAGATGAATAATTAAGAAAAAAGTCCAGTCTTTCTTTAAAATATAAAGAAATAATAAAAAAATGTTATAGATTAAATAATAAAAAAATGGATGTTATAAAACACGCGATATTGCATTAATAAATAGCAAGAAATTCTTTTTAATCGTTTATAAATGTTTCATTGTATTGTGACTCGTTATTTTATTTTGACGGATTATATCGTCACCGATAATTCGCGACGATTCATTGGGCGTCTCTCTCTCTCTTTCTTTCTCATTACGCGTTCGCTATATAATTTTGTGAAAGTTTTACGGGGTGGCCGTTAGATTTAGGTGCGCGATATATTTCACACGACGCGCGAAAAATGACGCAGCGAGTGGAGTTCGTCGCCAAGTGGATTGCAGCAAACCCTAGTTGAAACAAATATGATCGATGGTCAATTTGCGATATGTCGGTTGCGTCGAGTAAAATCGAGATAATGTTGTGTTTGAACGACACATTCGTGCATTAAAACTGACGTATCTTAATTATACGTTTATTATAATATATGCAAATCCGCGTACTAACTTTGATACTTATTATTAATCGAATAGTTCTGTGGACAAAAAATATAGAAGCATATTAATGCATACACTACTGTATACTATGATTATGCATATACAGGGTGTCCCATTTTAATCTTCTCAGGCAAATATCTCGAAAAATATGGAAGATATGGAAAAATGTTTCAGACAAAAGTTGTAGGACATGAAGGGGGACAGATGATAAAAATATGTACTTGACCTTGAGTGACCTATTGAAGGGCAGGTCAATGTCATAGATGTTTTCTTAAATAGAATCCCCTATTTTTCATTGCATATTCTTGTAGCTTATCTCGAGAGCTTTTCAAAACATTATAATAAAGTATTTTTTCATTAAGTACTGTTTGAGTTATTTTATATCTTAATCTGACATATTTTGATATAAAAAATAAAATATCTCGTAAAATATTTAGTTTTCGATAATCTTACCGCAATACTTTTATGTACAGAATAATGAGACAAATCAATTGATATAAAAAAAAATAATTGTTTTTAAGAAAAAGTATGTAATTATTTACAATGTATTTTTTAAAACAATTATTTGTTTTTTTTTTTTTGGCACTAATTGATTTGTCTCATTATTCTGTACATAAAATTATTGCGGTAAGATTATCGAAAACTAAATATTTTACGAGATATTTTATTTTTGATATCAAAATATGTCAGATTAAGATATAAAATAACTCAAAAAGTACTTAATGAAAAAATACTTTATTATAGTGTTTTGGAAAGCTCTCGATGTCAGCTACAAGAATACTAAATAAAAAATGGGGGTTTCCATTCAAGATTTTAAAGTTGACCTTCACATGACCTTCAAATGATTTTCCAAGGTCAAACCAATGGTACCATCTTATGGCCCCCTCGAAACCAAACAACTTTTGTCTGAAACATTTTTCTCTTGCGGGCTTGGTTTTTGAGATATTTGCCTGAGGAGATTAAAATGGGACACCCTGTATATATACTACTATTTTCTATACACACGCATATACTTAATTGCATATGTACCTTCTTATACTTAATTATTATTATTTTGTTATCATATTTTGATGTTATTCTCTTTCCTATTTTTTAAGAATATATTTTTAACATTTAATTTTTCTTTAAAATCATACATATATATACATCGGTGAATAAACTCTCAAAAATTATCACCTAAAATTGAATATCAAGGAATTATTATTTGCGCTTGATATATAAAGTTTCCTCCTGAATCTTGGCCGCAGTTTTTCCATCGTTTTCGTGCACAAAGAATATCGTTTGAAAACGTCACCTTCCTCTCCCTCTCTCTCTCTCTCTTTCTCTCTCGATAAATGCTATCAGGGGATGGCTCTATTCTTTTAGGCTACGAAGTTCTTACGATCGAAAGTAAACATCTAAGCACTCTACAAACGTACCCGAAACTGTATGAGGCGGGGGTGAACGCGCGGGAGATTTCTACTGCCTCAAAAGCGCGCCTCTGGTGCTCTCGTTCGCTTTAAAAAGGGTCTCGAAGAACCCTCTTCAAGTTCCGTCGGTCTTTTATGGTGACAAAGTGGATCGATCTCGTCAGTGTCTGCTTGCTCGTCCCGCTACTAGATATCTCGCAAAGGCCCAGATTCTCCATTCAATCCTCCAAAACTTTTTGCATCACAGTTTTGCATCGCACGAGTTTCTGTTTCTCTTTCGCTTCGTTTTCCCTAACCCGCCCATATTAACGGTAAAGTTTTAATATAATTCAATTATCAACCAATGTCATAAGGAGAAAAAAAGCATGTTTGAATTAAATTTTTTTAAATTATTTTGCTTAAAAAAGTATGTGCTAAAATTTCTTTTAAATCATATCTTTCAAATAATTATCAATTTTGTAGCAATATCTTTATTATGAATTAGAAATCCAATATGTATTTATCTTTATTGAAACAAATTTACATTTATCAATTTATTTCTCTTTTTAAGAGGAAACTGTTTTATTAATGTAATAAATAAAGAAAATTATGTTCGCCTCATTCTCTTCCCACTCATCCTTCCCTCTCTATAATACGATAAAACATCATTCTAGAACGTTTGCAACTATGTTTAGGAAATACAATATGTCACGATTGCGCATTTGCATGTCTCGCGAAATTATAACGTAAAACTTGTAATATTTCACATAATACTATAGTTATGATATTACTGCTAATAGTCAACAATGCTTGAAAAAGCGTTATTTGGAGCGGTAAAAATTTTAGCGATTCTTCGAAAGGTATTAATTATGCAAATAAAAGTGCAACCCGTACGGTGTCCAAAATTACTTTGAATATGCAATATATGCATATCGTGTATATATATATATATATATATATATATATATATATATATATATATTTAGAAGATGGTATTAAAAGAGATTTCTCAGTCGCAACTTTGCTCGAAGTTTTACGCGTATACACATTTCATTTAAATAAAATAAAATAAAAAATTCTATTTCTTGATAAATAATATTAATAACACTATGAATAACAATCTCTACGACAATCTAAAAATACTCACGATTAAATAATTCTATTTAATTTTTCATCATTTACGAATAACACGTTTTTTATCACAATTTTCAAATTTCGTATATGTATATTATGATTTTCATATACAGTATATTACTTGACTATACTTGCGTGTAATTTCTGCGTGTAACCAGATATTGCCTTAAAAAGCGCTCATTATACATTTTCTTTCTCAAGCGTGTATTTGCACGCTATCCTAAAGAGCCACGATTGCGTTCTCATCTTAGCAGAATCATATTGATGCCGCCGAGGGGCTTAAAACATATTTAGCGGAAACGTGTTGTTTTGTTATAGAATATCGCTCCGATTTTCTTTTCGAAATGATACTCTTAAAACTGAATGGAAAAAAAAAAAACTTTGAATTTTGTTGATTCTTGCGATACGATTATTCGCACACGAGTCATTAATTACGACTATTGTTACAATGAAAACATGTAAAATAATTTTATTACTCAGCAATTATATAGATACTTAAATAAAAAAAATTAATGTCATGTTATAGAATGCAGTTTCGAAGAAGATCCCTTTAAAAAAATTAATGTCTCTCTAAACACGTGTTTAAATACCAATATTTAAGATTAAATTACGCGCGCACTGGACGAGTCATTGACCGATCGCGATCAATCGATCAGCCGGCCGCGATCGGCTGTTATTTTAGATTCAAAATTGCACGCAGCTTGCCGTCATTCGCACAATTCGCGTTTCCCGCCGCGTCATAATTGATCTCGAAGTCCCGCGGTTGGGAAACAAGCTTCGCCTCCCGGGTAGAAAGTCAATGCGTTATAACGACAAGCAAGGCGCTACGCGCACGAAATCAGATGTTAATGGTGTTTCCGTGCTAGGTGAATTACACAGCGCCCAACGTAATTGCAGACGTTCACGTATCGTGAAAATACGTGCACGTCGTACTTAACAGCGAGATGCGAATTTGCGTCACGCCGCGGCGAAATGAAATTTCGTCTCAATTTAGCGGGCGCCGTGTCTCGTCCAATATAGATGCCGGCTAATTCGTTGCAGCGAACCGCATTAGGAAGCTGATGGAAGACGCTGGTTGGGAGCACGCATATATATATATATATATATATATATATATATATATATATGTGTTACCTTATCTCCGTTCTTTTTAACTTCGAAGAACGTCAAAGTTTCCAGAGCAGCGCCTGCCGTCTGCGAGAGAGGAAGCCCGTCAAAATCGTGCCGATAAACTTAAGTAGAGGCGTCTGGCATTCCGCGGACACACTTCAAACGCGCTAAATCGACAGCAGCTCAAATCTGAACTTTCCACACGCGATCCCGACTTCGCCTGACCTCGCACGTGTCAGTTTCATTCGAATTAATCGATAAATGGACAGCTTCGTCTTTTTATGTACATGTTTTAAAAGATCATTTAGTGAGAATGAAAATGTAATTAAAAAATTGTAAATTATGAGATCGAAGTGACATTTGAACGAGAGCCACAGAGGCATATGGTATATTAATGAAATGTTATAAATGTAATTTATTATAATTTATATTAATGAAAATATTATAAAAAATATGCACTCTCCTGTTTATAAAACATGCGACTATACGACATATGCAAACTTGACTTCACAAAAACAAATATTATGAAAATTATCATCTCAAACGGCTTTGTTTTGTATAATAAAAATGAATATAATATTAAATAAAAAAATGTTGGTACGCAATAAATAATTTTGATATGTGTTTGCAATCTATTCAAAATGTATTAATAAAATGTTTAAATTTTAATATTAGCAACGAAAAGTAAAAATCAACATATATATCGAATCAAAGCTATTACTTTGATGTTTAGACAAAAAAATACTATATTATCTCAATACTTTATTACTTTCATATTTCATAATAAGAATTTTAATAAAGTTTTATGGAAATTTTGCATTCTGTGTATAAAGTCGTCATATATGTACTTGTTTATTATAGCATTAAAGAGAATAACTGTCGGATTTATTGTTTACAAAATTAAACTAAACAATTTAGCAACAGCAATAGGCAACTTTGACGAGCTGTCAGGATATTCTGTACATTTCGATATTAATATTAAAAACTCACGATCTCTCGATCAATATAAATTCTGAGTCATAAGGGCGATAATGTTGCACCTGTACACCGAAATATGACTACGAACTCACGTTCCGTTCGAATTTGACGGAATCTTATCGAAATCACAGACAATTGAATCAAAAGAGTTATTCGAATACTACTTTAAACCGAATTTATGTGCGCGCGCCAAGCTTTACGCTTTGATGCGCGCGAAATTTTTCATTTCGCTGGTATCTGTTATCATGGGTGACTTTCTCCGAAACACAAGTTTTTATATATAGATTAGGTTATATTTAGATTCACATACAATCTTTTATACTCACCGATCGAGCCGGCGATGTCACTTTTCCCGCAGTGCGTCCGAATCTTTCCGTGATCCAGAAATCAAATCGTCGGAGAAAAATCCCACGAGAGAACGAGGAACGAACTATGGCCAAAGGGAGATAAAACAGCAAACAGGATTACTATCTCGTCATTATTCGTCAAGACCTCGTTGCGCAAATTATAGAATGAAGGATCCACCGCTCCTCGTTCACACGCCGACTTTCGTACGTTCAAATCGTATAATAAAAGCCTGCCGCGCTGGGACCGTACAACCGCTCAGCTCGATGTCTCGCGCTCAACTGATCTCCTCTTGTTGGCGCGGATTTCTCGCCGGCCAATCGGCGTCGAGACTGCGCGGCGCGCGCAACTTCACGCTCCTCGTGCTGTACACCGCGCCTTAGGTTTAACCCCTGTCAAAGGGGGATCGTCGCTCGTAGCTCTCGCTCGCACACACGCGCGATTTCCTCTCGATCTTTCTCACTCGCACTTTACGCACGCACTACGGGGGACGCGAGCGAGTGAGGGTCGTTGGCACGGTGCGTGTGTGCGTGTATTATGGATGTATGGCGCGTGTCGCGTTACCTCAGGTGCGAATTTCAAGACGGATTTAAACGGCCTTGCATCGCACATCCGTGCGCTCTCGCGTATATTCGACGTTTGTTTAGTCGCGAGATTACGAGCGGTAAGTATGCGCACTCCACCTTCACTGATTACTTTTGATTATGTGAATTACGAACGTTTAGAGTGTCATGGGAACTGCGCGACATTCGCGTGAAGCATAAAAAAAAAAAAAAATTGTTTTTAAGAAAATTATTTACAATGTATTTTTTTAAACAATTATTTGTTTTTTTTGGGCACTAATTAATTTGTCTTATTATTCTGTACATAGAAGTATTGCGATGATCGAAAACTGAATATTTTACGAAATATTTTATAATGATCGAAAACTGAACATTTTATAATGATCGAAAACTGAACATTTTATAATGATCGAAAACTGAATATTTTACGAAATATTTTATTTTTTATATCAAAATATGTCAGATTATAAAATATAAAATAACTCAAAAAATACTTAATGAAAAAATACTTTATTATAGTGTTTTGGAAAGCTCTCGATGTCAGCTACAAGAATACTAAATAAAAAATGGGGGTTTCTATTTAAGATTTTAAAGTTGACCTTCACATGACCTTCAAATGATTTTCCAAGGTCAAATCATTGTCACCATCTTATGGCCCCCTTGAAGCCATACAACTTTTATTTGAAACATTTTTCGATTTAACGCAGTGTTTCTGAGATATTTGAGTGGGTACTTTAATATGAAACACCCTATATACATTGTGTCTTGCAATACCTTCATATTCTTTTATAGATGTCTGATTTCTTTGGATTCGGCAATAGTCTCCCGACGTAACTCATGTTGTGCAGACATGTACGCGCTTATCAAACTACATTAAGGATCAGAAAGAAAACGCGACGGATTAATAAATTAAGGTATGTAATACAATTACAGTTATATGTATAATTACAATGATTTTACAAAGCCAATTATTTTTATATACGACATTTTTATCAAATCTAAGAAAATGATTCTTAAACTCTTGTTAGGTTACAGCTTCTGTAAAGTATCTTATTTTATTGAGTTTTGCCGAAAATATATAATATTAATATACATATTTTGTCGTGTATATATTATGCGACAAAAATTCGCTTAGTAAGGACGGTAACAGCATCATATATAAGAAATATATTAGCGCATGTCGCGAGATGGAACTGACATTACAAATTATGGTTTAAAGACAAACTTCTTTCCTCTTTTCGAAATGATAAAATCCCATGCAATCTCTTCGCTAGCCATTTTATACAGCATAAATTTTATACGCATAAAGAGTGTCCTCTACGACGTCGCGTAATTTATACGCTGATATAAACGCAAGAACATAAACAATATAAAAAATATTTCATTTGTGTGTAGTAGTATTTATCGCATACCACAACCGCATACATTTATACTTATCGTCCCCCTTTGCTACCGTTTCCCTCGACGACTCGCGCTCTCTCTTTCTTTCTGTTTTACCCCCTTTTGCTCCTCTGATAATTTCACCGAGGGCTCAGCATAATGCTTTTTTTCACCCTACCTTCGGCGTACTGCGACAGACTCTAATATCTGCACGCGGCCTTCCCGAGTGTTGCGAATTTTTTCCAGAAACGACTTTCCATTCGACCGCACGAATCCACAAGGTATCCCCCAAGGCGCCCACCCACGAATTATTCGAGTATCTTAGGTAATTCCACTAGGAATCGTATTGCATAATGTTAAGAAAACGCGATGAAAGCCTCCACTATATATCTCCGATACGTTCGCGTCCGGTAATAGTATCTTACCGTTACGGTACGCTTTTTCTTACCCGTCCTCTATTCCCGCTATTGGAATTTAATTATTTTCCGTTCCTGAGATCTGCGCGCACCTGTATCTCGAAATACTTTGTAGTATTTCAATAGGATTAAAAAAAAAAAAAAAAAAAGAAAGTTAAAATCGCCCGAAGCCGGAATGAAGGGCGTATGGTCCTCGGTAACTTCCGCTCACCCTGAAACACGTACGGAAACGCATTCCGCGCATAACGAAAAGTAAAACAACGGAAGAAACTCCCCCGATTCTAAGTACGCAGGGCAGAATCGCCCTCGGCAGAAACTCGGTGCCGGCGATATGTCCTTCGTTCGTAGCGACTACAACGCGCTCGCGGGTCTCGGGTTCGTGCCAAGTAGGATTTAAGTAAGTTCTTAACGAGCGTCTAGTTGCTGTTATCTGGCAGTTCAGAGTAGCGCTAATACGGCCGCGTTCGTCCATTCCGGTCCGATAGAGGACTACGGAGCTTGGGAAGCAGTCGGCAGGGTTTATCAGATCGCCGAAATAGAGTTTTAGATTAGATTCAGAGAGACCAGTTCGCGAACGTCGTCGGAGCCGGTTCGCGCATAAGGACTTTTTAATGCATTCTTGCCGTTAAGAACTCGATTCAAACTCCCTAAACGAGTTACGGCCAAGTTCTTTCTCTCTTTTGCGAGCGCGTGTACTACAGCCGTGGACCACAGCCTCTTTTAGACCACTTCTTTCTTCTTATCGGCCGATCTCGCGCTTCCTGCTCTCTTTTTCTTTCCACGTGTTACCTCTTACGTGTTCCCCTGTAAAAAAAAAAGCCACCGGAAGCCATCGCAAATCAACTCGGTCTTTGTCGCCGATTCTGAGGCTTTTAAGACTTTTCGGCACGAGATGTGCCCGCTCGTTAAAAGGCCCGTGAGTTTATTTTCGATAAGTCGTTGACTAAAAAGTCGATAACATTACAATGGGATTTCAAGATTGGCTCACTGAGCATGCCGAAACGAAATACGAAATGTCAAACGAAAGCTTTATATTAACGGGAATTTGTATTCCGTTATTATATCGTGTAATTATAATTGTTGGACTTTTGCGATAGACACATCAAAAATACAAATTTTAATGAAAATCTGTGATACATGTATTTATAGTACATTTATTATGAATATAGAAACATAAATTTCGTAATTATTTTTACTTTAAATTGAGAGAATTAAATGTCAATGTTGTATTTTGAAATATATAACGCGGTTTTAATTTAAATTTAAAAAAAAAACTGATGCTTTAGTTTGTCTCGCAAAATATTCTATTAATAAAATTTCAGATTCATCATATTGCTATGCGCAAAACTTTCTTCGCATATGCTTGTGAATAAGAACCGTGATCGATTTGTATTTCTATGAGGCAACGTTTCTCTGTGTCGAAAGGCATTTCTGAAAGTTGAAGTTAAAACGTCGACGATTTAGATTTAGCGTTAAAAATGAGTTCGTATCGCGGAGAGAAATTTCCCTATCGTTCCCGATTCGTTTGCGAGCATAGAGTTTGATCGTGTCCTGTAAATGCGACACGATTGGTCGTATTCTGCATTTCAAAAAGCTAAAATATAGCTGGTTATTCTGTATTGCAGTGTAATAAATTTGTACGTATTACGAAAAGCACCCGCTTTTGATGTTACAAAACGTTCTCTGATAACAGATCGTACAACGATTCATATAAAACGTTTGTCAAATGTGTCGCGTATTTATTTTGCTTTTAGTTTATGATATTTATTTTCATCGTCTTGTTTGCTCTGCACAATTATTAAACACATTAGAAATTGTCCGGTAAAATTTAAATTCATCGATTATTATAGAATGTCAACTTTTATCGAAAGATTGGGAACAAATACGTGCTGAAAGAGTCACCCTATTTTTTTAATAAAAATAACTCATATTAAATTCAAATATTTTAAGTTTATCAGTCATAATTGTAAATGAAGTGAAAATCTAATAACTTAGTATACAAATTATTTTCAAAGTAAATATTTAATTTTATGACTTTATAATATGTTTAGCAAAGAAATGTAAAGAAACAGATGCTAGAGAGACAGTACCTTTATAGAAAAATCTCGTTTTTTTCTCCGTCTCATTAAGTGATTTCTGTTGATCATTGAAATCAATTGCAAATCCTTCTTCATCAGAGACCTGCACGGATATAAGCGGACGGTAAGCCGCATACGGACGCGACAAAAACAGAACGACGGCTCCGCCGCCGTCTCGATCGGATAAGGTCCGAACGCATTTTGCCCTGGGACGTCGCGATCCATTTCCTGCGCGCGGCTTAAGCGCTGCCGATCTCCGCCGTGACCTTATTTCGCGATGACGAGACGGCAGGAAGCCACGGAGAAGGAGAAGAGAAAGAAAAGAATAAGAAGGGCGAGAGAGTTCGCGCGCCCTTCGTGCCTGAGTCGTGACATGACAAGAGCGAGACCGGGAGTCGTTCACATCGGCGATCCTGTCACCTCGCCGGTCGTCACGATCGCATCAAGGCCCTTTGACGATCAGGTTGGGAAAAAAATACCGGGAGAGAAGGCGAAGAGAGGCGAAGTCATGAGAGACGAACTCGAAAACACTCGGCCATTGATATAACGAACGTGACCGCCGCACCTCCGATGCTATTATTCGCGTCTCGAGAAAGGCACGAGTATCGTCCCACTCGTCAGCAACTTCGGTCACGATAAATCGGTGTTAAGTCGAAATTACGATCGTATCGGTAGCGACGGTGCGTGCTTGGGCAAATCGCGCGAGGCTTATATAAGTCTCGTTCGGGGCACCATCTGGACCGACCGGACGATTACGCGTCGCGTACGCCCTTGTATTGATGATAATTGTCCGCCGATCAGACCATTCGTCTGCTTTTTCTTTTCACGCGAGTTGCCCCTCGGATGACGGATGTGGATGTCGTTTTATTTCGCACAAACGAGTCGCGTCGAAATTTACCCTCGGCTTGTCGTAATGATTTTATTTAACAGCCTCTATTAAACGGCAGTATTTTTTTCTCTTCTTTACATGGGATATTTATTTAAAAATATTTTACATTCTTATTTTATATTCATATAATAAATTAAGGGAGGTTTGCATCAAAGAGAATATGGAACGTAAAATATTAAAGAATTTATTGTAATTTAATTGCGCAAATAGTTACAATTAATAGTAAAAATTATATTTAAAAAAAGAAAGTAAATCAAGGAATCTAAGTATTGTCATGAATTTTGTGATAATTATTTAAAAAAAAAAAAAAAAAAAAAAAAAAAAAAAAAAAAAAAACACTCGGTACTTAAAAGCAAATATATTACGCATCCTCTAAAATGTTCATTTATCAAGTAATAAATTGTGAAAAATAGCTTAAATAAAAAATGATATGCCATATTCGTCAGAATGGTTTAGAGATATATAAAGATTTTTTAAAATATTATTTTAAAATACCTTTATGCGCTCATATCGCATGCACGTTGTATACATAATATCACTTATGCTAATTCTAAGACCTTTTGAATCCTGGCGTAGGGTTCCAAGGGTACGAGTTGTTCCTGCGGATCTTCGTGTCAGCGTCTCGTCACTGTCACGAGGGATTAAAATCCGGTTTTCGATTCACACTGCACCCTGTCAATGAAAATAATAATGCCGAGCGGGCGCACACGCGACGAAGCGCATTATAAGCCTCCGTGCGCACGATGCTCGTCATCTGTAGAATGACGAGCGCGCGTTCGTTCGCTTTGTGTCACCCGTTTACCGTAACGCAAACACACCGCTTGCCGTATCACTGTCGTTTTAATTGCTATTTCCAACGCGAACGAAAATTACCCACGCGGATCTGCGCGTTTGAATCCTCAGGGATAGAAATGATGCTTCTTCCCTTGAAATAAAAGCGCATTATCGTCCGCTTCACTAGAATGTCCCGTTTCGCGTGATGAGAGAGTATTAATGTTTCAAATATTAAACATATATAACATATATATGTAATATGTATTTTAGTATCTATTTTAGAATTGCTATTTAAAATAAACACATAATTATATACTGGATGGCCCATTTTAATCCATCCAGTCGAATATCTCAAAAACCAAGCCCGAAAGAGAAAAATGTTTCAAACAAAAGTTGTGTGGCTTCAAGGGGATCATAAAATGGTGACAATGATTTGACCTTGGAAAATCATTTGAAGATCATGTGAAGGTCAACTTTAAAATCTTAAATAGAAACCCCCATTTTTTATCTAGTATTCTTGTAGCTGACATCGAGAGCTTTCCAAAACACTATAATAAAGTATTTTTGTATTAGGTACTTTTTGAGTTATTTTATATTTTAATCTGACATATTTTGATATAAAAAATAAAATATTTCTTGAAATATTCAGTTTTCGATAATTTTACCGTAATACTTCTATGTACAGAATAATAAGACAAATTAATTAGTGCCAAAAAAAACAAATAATTGTTTAAAAAAATACATTGTAAATAATTTTCTTAAAAACAATTTTTTTTTTATACTAATTGATTTGTCTCATTATTCTGTACATAGAAGTATTACGGTAAGATTATCAAAAACTAAATATTTTACGAGATATTTAATTTTTTATATCAAAATATGTCAGATTAAAATATAAAATAACTCAAAAAGTATTTAATAAAAAAATACTTTATTATAGTGTTTTGGAAAGCTCTCGATGTCAGCTATAAGAATACTAAATAAAAAATGGGGGTTTCTATTTAAGATTTTAAAGTTGACTTTCACATGACCTTCAAATGATTTTCCAAGGTCAAATCATTGTCACCATCTTATGGCCCTCTTGAGGCCACACAACTTTTGTTTGAAACATTTTTCTCTTCCGGGCTTGGTTTTTGAGATATTCGACTGGATGGATTAAAATGGGCCACCCAGTATATTTAATTTATTTATTAATGTTTCTAATTTTGCTGACACATGACTTGATTACCGACTTTGGCATAAATATGTAACTTCCTAATATTGACACAATATTAGGAAGTTACATAGAATTACTATGCAATTCTAATTAATAAATAACATATATTAACTAGTGCTTACACGCATCATTAATATATATTGATTGTTAGCAAATAATATAAGATGTTATTTATAATAATTGATTTATAATAATTATGAACGATACGTTAATTAATATTGTTATATATGTTATCTTTATGTGTTAATATTCTTATATATTATCTTTATATGTTTTTAAAAATTTTTATAAAGAATTTGTTATTAATGTAACTCTTTTTTCGAAATTTGCAAAAAATATGAACATAGTTTATATTTAAAGAGATTTAAAAGAGTTATATCTCATCAATAAATCTGATAGAAATGTATGAAATGATGCTATGATTTTTAAATATTTTTTTTTGTATTTTATGCAACAAAATTTCACTTGTTAAATGTTAAATGCATTTGAATTTGGCAACTCTTTTGTAAACAGCACCGCGTATATTGTACCGTTTTAAAATTGTTTTAATTACACTCAGCCGCGCGTGCAATTGTTATTGATCAATAGTCATCATCAGCCAGCTTACATAGCGTTGTCATATATTGATCTTGATATTCTCGGTAATTATGAATTCTCTATGTAGTTTGTGCATATTTCGGTCCGTTAATCACAGCGTATAAAGTTCGTGGAAAATATATCAGAGGTATGAGCAAAATGTTGTGAGAAAAAAATATAATTATCTATATTTTTTATTGATTAAATAAAAAAAAAACATTATTTACTTTAAACGCTATTATTATATCATTATTGCAATGTTTAAAAGGTACAATATGGATAATTGGATCGCAAATTGCGTATTAAAATTGTATTAAAATTGGAGGTTGTAAGTTATTCATAAAATTGTAATTGTATCAAGCTATGAAGATGGCAATTCGTATGAGTTAAATGCGGCTGAGCGTTGTTATAAACAGTATCATTACCGTACTCATGAATACCAAATAACAACGTTAAACCACGAAAATGCAACCTTTTAGTTATTAAAAATAGCGCATTTTTATTTTCTATTTTTAATACGAATGTCGCAATACGAATGTCCATGAAAACCTGGAGTTCTCTCCAAAAATATATAAAACAAAAATATCAAAGTCTCTTTAAATAATTGGAAAAAAAAATTGAAATAATTGTAAATTAAAATAATCGCGCATTATATGGTATATAAACAATATATTATTGTAAAAGTTTAGTTAAATATTTTAATAAGTTTATAATTCATAGTTGGATTATATATATTTATATGACTTTTTTTCAATCTTCGCGATCTGTTACAATGTATTCACACACAGCATACGCGTATTATACCATTATTTTCTTTCTCTTTTTCTTCTTTCTCGCTTAAATTTATATGCCGTTTCACGAAGTATTTTATTTGGTATACAATCACAAATATGGTTGTTTTCTTAAGAACGGATTTGTGGTCCAACCGCAAGCATGCAGCACGCAAGTTTGGGATTAGAAGACGTTGCAATTTCTTGTAACGCCGTAAATATATAGGAGGTTTACGAAAAAGAGATTCTTATATAAACTACCGTAATATTTATAACTATATATCATTGTAATTTAACTGTGATAAATATTATTTGTTAAAATTTTCTCACTGGAAATTCAGAGAGTTATTTTAATGGTAATATACAATTTAGCATTATTATAATAAGTTATTCTTTCTCTATGTTAAATATTAAGTTACGTCAAGTAATTAAGAATGATAGTTTCTAAAGTTAATTATATCAAAACACTATATTTTTATATATTTTATTATTAAATAGAAGTGAGAAAGAGAGAGCCACATTTCTATCACTCATATTTATCGAAATATTGAGAATAGAGTGCTATTTTCTCACGGAGATTAATTATTAATTATAAATATGCAAAGAATTAATTATTTAAATATTATTGAAATCATGAGTATATATCTTATCTTATTATACGGTGAGAAGTATCTTTTTGAGGATGCTGTCGCCATCTCTTAATCGAATGGTATACCATTTTCTTTCTCTTCATTTGAACATATATCACATTTATTGTTAAATTAGATAATTTGCATATTGCATTGTAAAGCATTAACAACTATACTATAATAATTTAGTTTTATTAATTTATAATTATGAATTTATCGTTTAATTAACGTAACATCTTTCTACGCTATATCTATCTTGAATTAAATCATATCGTCCTCAACAGATGGTATTACAATACATTTCCAGGTATATGGATTTTTTCTTCTCCCTTTTTTCTCTCTATTCGTCATATACATCAGATGATTAATAATATCTGTAGATAAATGTTTTTTGTATTATATTAAAGCAAAATTTATCTACCATTTAACTAAAGTTTGATAGATTTGACGTTATATAAATATATAACATCAAATAATAACAATATCTTCTCTTTTTTTAAACTTATTTTTTTTAATTATTGTGGACATTTTTTAATTTTTTTTTCACAAATTGTCAAACTGTCAAAATTCTCATAATTTGGCAATTGCAAATAACACGAATGAAGCAAGTTGCAGCGCACAAGCGAGACAACCAATCAATGTCGCGGAAAAGAGGCCTCAACACTTCCATATGTTCGAGTTTGAGGCTTCATACATTTCTTATAAAGGGATAAGTTTTAAGAAATCTTAAGTCTTATTGTTAAACAAAAAATTGAAAAATATATTTGTCACTATTCTTTTAAATAACAATGAAATTAGCGTTCAGTTTTTTAAGAATTTCAATATTATTTTTGTCATATTTATATCCACTCTTAATTCTTGCAAGTATTGTTGCCTTTTTTTTCGCGATACTGTTTAGTTATCTCGACAAATACTAAATATGTGTATAATTTTGATTTAATTGATTTCGAAAAAAAATGGGTAACTAGAGTTAATGTTATGTAATTTTATAAATATGTATATGTGTTTTTCAGAAATCGATTTTTTGTATGTCGTATAGCATATTAAGATATTTCTAAGTCCTGAAGGAAGATTCTTTCTATCTTAAGTTAAGATAGTTCTAATAAATAGTTCTAACAATCCTACTTTTGCTGGCTAAGCCAGTGGGAATCCAGGATCATCGAAATTTAAAGGAATGTGTAATCGCGTACTTTAATCGCGTATCCTACTCGCGCGTCCTACTCGTGTGTCCTATTCGCGTACCTTACTCACGTGTCCTACTCATGTGCCCTAATAGAATGCATACCGGTAACATTCTTAATTACATGCCATTGCACGTAGAAATGCCCAAACACATGTATTGCCCAATACGTGTATTTTTGCGCCTCTTGACCACGATATTGATCAACTATGCTTCCGATGGGCCAGTTGAACCTACCTTTTGTTGATCCTGGCCATATTCATTTTGACTACATCTAGCCAGAAATGTAGCTTCGACCTCTCTTCGATCAGAGTGCAATGAAGGAAAAAAATTCCTTCCGTTGCCGGCTAATTATTATCGCCGGTGCATGAGCGTAATTTTACGCTTGTTTATGGTCGTGAGACATTACGACCGTTTGTCATGCATCGTTTTAATATAATTTTACTTTAATTAATATAATGCCAAATTATCAATCAAAATTAATTGATTGAAATTTTTATATATTTCTCTCTATCTCTATGATAATATAATATTATTTATAATAATATATAATTTATTAGGTGTCCAACTTTGCTTCCGCCGTTTTTTTTTTCCAAAATTCGAGGCTTTATTGTAAAAAACTGGTTATACATTTTGAAATTGCTTGTTGAGTCACTCCCAATGATCGTGCCAATTTTTTTTGACTTCGACTCGAGTCTTCATTAAGTAATGCCTCCAATTCTGCATCTTCGAAAACCTTCTCTCTTCCACCGCTATGCCGGTCTTCGACGTGAAAATCACCGTTCTTGAAGCGTCGAAACCACTCACGACACGTTCTTTCACTAATAGCGGCTTCACCATAAGTATTTGAGACCATTCGATGAGCCTCAGCCGCAGATTTCTTCATATTGAAGCAGAAAATTAAAACCTCCCTCAAATGACGAGAATTTGGCTCGTAAACTGACATTTTCAATCGAGAATAACTTTATGATGCGAACATAAATCGACTAATGTTTCTATGGGGTTATGTTGACAGATGCCCAAGTTTATTGCATGACGTTTATGATCTATTTATTTCGACCACTACTTACCGCTAAAGCCATCTATAGGAAAACGGCGGAAGCAAAGTTGTACACCTAATATATTAAAATAAAAATTAATAAAACAGTTCTATTTTATATAATTTAATAGATCAATAATTTGGCTTTATATCAATAAAAGCAAAACTTTAATTGATATAATAATATAGATGAATGGGCTATGAAAAATTAGGATAAAATCGGCGCAACATGAAAATAAGTTATTACTATTTTATACAATTAATAAAATTAGTAGCGCCTTCTTCATTAAACAAATTAAATAAAATTTATCAATTGAAAAAAATATTTTATATTCTTTTCAAATTTTTATTTCAATCTATATCTTAAATTATACCCGCGGTATATTTTAATGCACATTGAAAAAATCTAAGGAAAATTATTTTATTTAATCTAGCCCATCTATCCCATTTTGAGGCAATGAGGAACTATCTACAATCTACAATCTACATTCGCATTTATATGATCTACAAATCTACGAATCCGTTATCTCAAAATAAAATAAAGTTTATCACTCACCGGCACTGATGCGCAACAGCGGAATTGTTGGTTATGAAGCTACGTTGTCTGTATTAACATACAAATATAAAGTCCAAATTACAGCAGCGTCCAAAATATAATTACTATTTCGTGCAGAATATTTTATATCCGATACGTACAATACTAAGAAGCTCTATATAAATATAGAACAATTTTAAATATAAATTATAAAAAGACTTTTTTGTTAAATAAAAACTTTTATATGATTTATGTAAAAGTCTCTCTTTTTAATTTTCTCTTGTTTAATTCATTCAAATAAAAAGACCGAATTAATGCGCATACGCAATTTTTAACAACTGATATACGAATAATAAATACTCACCCTAGGGTTGCTCCGCCGGTGCAGGATGCCTTTCCTAGGCCTCCTCCTCCTTTCAAAATGCTAGAGGCGCTGCATTGATCTATATCATACAAATAGAAAATACAAATTGTAGCAACGCTCAAAATAATCAATATTCCAAAAATGTTATGTAGGAAAATATAAAATGTAGAAGTTCAACGCGAAGACGCGACGACGCGACGACGCGAAAACGCGATACCGCGATAACGCGACGCATCGTTTACTCGTACGGCACGATGACGGCAACGACGACGCACTGATGTGCGTTCAACGCACAAATGCGCGTGCCACATATGAGCCATTGTGCGATTCGTAGCAATGTTGTGTTGACACGCGACGCGAAAGACGCGAAAGCCATCCGCGGCACGATGACGATAAGCAAATTATTCTCCGATAGTTGACGCGATCGCGCGTGGAAAAGAAATTTGGCGGAGCGTCTCTCTCGCATCACTACCTTTCTGTTCGAGTGTCGTCGCGTGAATGACAATAACTATAATAAGTATTCAGGGTTGGGAAGTAACGCGTTACTTGTAACGCCGTTACCGTTACAGTTGCTTTTTTTCTGTAACTGTAACGGTAATGGCGTTACAAATTTTATTTGTAACGGAAAAAGTAACTTCGTTACATTTTTCGGTAACGAGTAACGAATTTAACAGTTACTTTTATCGTTACTTTTTTCAAATTTTTTGATTTATTTAAGATATTATTCTTGCTATTGTGCGTGATAAAATTTTTATCTTAACCGTAAAGCCGTAAGCAAATCGACCAATTAGCATTCTTATTATGTTGTAAAAATGCTTGAATGTGATTGATCAACTTATGGCTCTTGCAGACCAGCGCGATGACGCGATACGCGATATCCAATGAGAGCTTTATCTTTTCGGAAAAGCAGAGCTCTCATTTACTACCAGTTCTAAGTACCTTGCAACGAAAATTAGAAAATCTCAATAAATCTGACCTTATAGATTGCCATTCATTAGTTGAAGCTATTCAGCAAGGTTTAAATAAAAGGTAACTTATTAATTTGATTAATACATATGTTATTTAATTTTAAATAAGGATTTAATTGAAAAATATTATTTTATTTTAAACTATTGATTCAAAAGTATTAATTTCAATAAAACAAACAATGTAGCTTAATTTACTATATTTGATTTTAAATTTCTTACAATATTTGAAACAAAACAATTAATAATAGCAGCATGTTTACATCCAAAATTTAAGTTAAACTGGTTAACCGGAGAAAAAAGAAAACGTGCTGAAAATTACTTGGAGGATTTATTGGGAATCCGATCAACTGAAAATTCTTCGAAAGCTGGAAAATCTGACGATCACGATGATTTTTTCATTTTTGAGCAAAAAACGGTGCAAAATGAATCTGAACAAGAAGAATTGCAACGGTTTTTAAAATCAAATAATTGTAATATAGAAATGTTAAACGACTATCCAAAACTTAAAAAACTTTTTATGAAATATAATACAGCTCTACCAAGCAGTGCATCTGTAGAAAGAATGTTTAGTATCGGTGGCTCTGTATTAACACCACAAAGAGGGCATTTAAATGATGATACTATGGAGCAACAAATTTTATTAAAAATTTATAAAGAATTTCGATAAAATTTAATCATTTATTTTGTAATAAACCTTGAATGAAATCTTGCTTACAATTTTTTAAAAGTTTTTCTTATGCAAAATAATTTATTAGTTTGTATTGTAAAAAAGTAACGGAAATTGTAGCGACTCGTTACTTTTTAGTAACTGTAACGGTAACGAGTTACTTTTTAAAATTAGTAACGAGTAACGGTAACGAGTTACTTTTTAGAAAAAATAACGGTAACGGTAACGAGTTACTTTTATAAAGTAACTTTCCCAACCCTGTAAGTATTATACGAAAGGAATTTGTGACGTAGTGTCTCGCATTATTACAGTCCTATTCAATTGTTGCGGCGCGAATGATAACAAGATCGTAACATGTAAACAATAGCGCGCTAATGTTTACGCCACCGAAGCAAGGCCGAATACCTTGTTATTCATAATTCATTGCCGAAATATTTTACGTATTATGACATATACATATATACAAAATATTAAATTATACTAGTATATATTTTAAATAAATTTTAAATCTTTTAAAGGTAAATTTTCTCGCAATTCCGACATTTTATTTAGAATTCTGGGTAACATTCCACGAGATATAAAAAAAATTCTTAACATTTTTCGGTCCAACCAATATTGCAAGAGATATCACCGATTTTCGTATGATATTTTGCGGAAACCTGGCTGTATATCTATCATCGGGCGATTATATGTATGAACGTGAAAGAATTAATTAACTTTGTTAATGATTAAAACTCCTTCGAATTCGAAAGAACACGGTTAAAATCATAGGAAATTATAATAGAATATATATCTCCGCGTTTTGAAAATCATAATTTTTCATATGTGTCGTATAAAGATATATCTAAATATTAAGTAAGGTAGAGTTTTTCGCATTTCCCATTTTTATTTAGAGTTCTGGGTAACACCCTACGAAACATAAAAGAAACTTTTAACATTTCTATGCTCAAACCAATATTACAAGAGATATCGCAATTTGTTATCATTTTTATTTATTATCATTTATAAAAACTAAATTTTATAATATTTTATATAACACACATACATTTTATAATATTTTAATAATGATTAGTTACTTGACGCTGCGCTGTCATAACTGAGCGATGTATTTGACAAATACATCTATAAATATTAAGTATACGTGTAATTTTTATTTAATTTATTTTGATAAAACAGAGGAATAAGAGTTAATGTGTGTGTGTGTGTGTGTGTGTGTGTGTGTGTGTGTGTGTGTGTGTGTGTGTGTTGTAAGTAAGTACACACACATACATATAAAATGAATGGAATGCGCATAGCGCGCGATTATAGTATTCTAGTTGGTGTTAAAAAAATTTATTAAATTTACATTGTGTATGTAAAGTTTTTTTTGTATGGATTTATCATAGATGCGTATTCATGTATAAGATAAAATTATATTTGTTAAAATGATAATATGAACATTGAAGATATAAAACACGCACATAAATCATTCAATATTATTGAATCTATATACATATTTTATTTGCTGATATATAACAATATATTGCTTACACATATACAATATAAAATAATCTCCTAAATTTGCATTACGTCGTAGCATAAGTTTTGTTACAAAAGTATCTCTAAATATTTAGTTTCTCAATATAATAATTATTTATTTATAATAAATACAAGTATTACTTTTTTACAAATAGCACTTACTCAGCCTTACTGTTTTCTGTTTAAAGTTTCAAAATGCAATATTCAGCGATTTTTTTTGAATTTTATAGAAATAATCGAACCTATGTACAACCTTAAGATATTCGCAAGTATCATGCTATTGTCAGATAAACATCGCGCTATGATAATAACACGATGACTAAAACACATTTGTTACAAAATATTCATAGCGACTTCTCGTGAGGCAACGCTGGTATATTATTAACATCGATATGTCTTATATAGACTGAGTTGCTTGAATATATTTTGCATTGAGTACTTTCGAAAATGATCCAAACGTAGATCCATATCAAAGCTCCACGTAGATCATTTAGAGTTTGCTTTATTGTTGAGTTTTGAAATGAAATCCATCGCCTGATTGTCTCCTTTCCGCTGCTCCAATGCGCGAATGACGTCCGTACCTTTGAATCAATTTGAATTCACGTTTAATATAAAATTCACGATAGTGCACATAATTAATTTATACGCATATTTAATAGACATGTTTTATAGTTTTTTTTAATTAGAAATAAAAATAAAAACTATTGAATATAATATTAATTATGATTAGTTTTGTAATTTAACAATTTAATTATTACGAATTATGAATTATTGTTTCTGAAATATATTGCTATAAAAACTTAGTTTGTAATGTATACTTTTTTTGGTTGGACGGGAAAGTTTCAAATGAACTTGTTCTAAAGTTGCAAAGTCAGTTTCTGGTTCAGTGTCAGGAATCTCGCTAAATGGTAAGAAAGCTTCCGCCATAAATCTCGATCTAAGAAAGTCTTTGTCTTTTACCTCAAACGCTACTATAGCGTTTTCTATGGCTCTTTGTTCCGGAGTAAGAGGACTAAAATGTTAGAAAAATATTTTATGAATACCATATTATATATAATTAATTAATAATTTTGATTAATAATTAGCTATTTTACTAACATGCTAAATGTTTCGTCGAAAAGGGGAAAGAGCGTTTCTTTCTGCACACGCGTTTTCGGTGTCTTAATATCAGTAAATTTCTCATCAGGCAATAATCTGATCTTTATATAGGAATCGCATTTGCCTGTAATAAACATAATAAATTTATATCTCATATATCATAAACATTTGTTCGAAATTTGAAGAAACCCAGTATGAAACTATTCATGCAGGGTGAAGATGATTATCACTGTCGATTATAATCTATTCTTATCAATGAGGACATTAATTCTAATTTAGTTACACAATGTTAAATAATTTCAGTTATATGCCAGATAATTTCTTTGTTTAATTATTTTACTATTCCGTATTTATCATCGATAATAATAATTTTAAAAAACCCCATATATATAGATAAGATTATAGATAATCGATGTGAGCAATATTCCGTGCTAGTGTTGAATTTTTAACGCCAGGAAGATCATTGTATTCGCTAAAGATTATTATTCTATTTTTATATAACGTCAATATAGAATTGCTCGTGTCATGCATTTTCAAAATGCTTTAATATTTTCGCGAGTGCAGGCAATCTGATAGAGAAACGTGTAACAATGATGAGGGAGAACCCTATTTCACATTTGCTTTTACATACTTGTCTTCCCTTCTTTTGATCTTTGTTTAGATTTTGAGTGCAGTTTGCGCTCGAGAGTAGACAGCTTGCCTATAAAATCGCCTATAAAATCGAAAAAAATATCATTCCTTCTTTTAAGAAGGGTCCGCGATTATTTACGCTAACGATCAAACGTTAAAATTGAAATAACCACTTATTCCCATGATAAGAAAACAATTATACAAATCCGTTTTATAGCAACTATTTATTACGCCAAACGCTAATTTGTCTTAAATTATGTAACTATTACTTGTATCATCAAATGTTCCGCTTATAAGACCATTTATATTGTTTCGTAACTGCAAAAACTTCACTTGGTATTTATTCAACCGTTTCTTATCTGATAATATTGTTGTTTTGCAAACATTTTTTTGCAAACATTAATTTTACATTATTAAGCAAACATTTTTCATATTCCTTTATTGATGCGTAGAATTTTGCTCACCATTGCTATCCATACAATGAAGATTCCTGGCATTCAGAATCTGTATATTCAACGAATTATCGATGAAATGTGCTTTGACAGTGACAAGACCATAAATAGATTCCTCAATTTCCTTCTGTTCCTCTAAACGTTCCTGATGATAATGATGTATGAGCTCAGCAGTTTCAAGTCCATGTAATTTTAAAAGCCGGTCGATCTTCTCTAAAACTTGCACATTCGCTGTTTCATCGGCACCGAGATTAAAAAATCGGATGAGCGTGTGAAGAGTTCGATGTAAGTTTGAGTAAAATGCTGGCGGTCGTCGTTTCTGTAAACAATAATGTTATTTTATGAAAAACGAAAGCTCTCTATATGATAAAAAAAAAATATGCTTGCATGTTCGATAAATATGTACCTCTAAATTAGTGTTGACTAGCTTATACATTGTCTCAGACATGATTTCCCAAATCACCAGGAGAACTCTATTAAAGTTGTCCTCGTTGAGATTATCATGTAACGTTGTCAGATTATTATCCAAATACTGTAGCAGACGATCCATCGCGTTGCTAGTCGTATCAATTAATTCGGCTCCCTCCATGAGATATCTGAAAACGCAAGAGCGAATCTCTTATTAAAATAAATTGCGTTACAAATTTTGTTATAAATAAAAAAAAAATTATTATTTAATGTAAAGAAGGTAACGAACTTTTTAATATTTGACGTACCTGCTCATCGCAGGAGCCATTTTGTTAGCTACGACTTCCAACAAATCTATGATCTTGTTCTTCACAGTATCTGTAGCGTTATCAATAATAAGCTGAAGAGTCTGTCTACAACGATCAGCCTCTTCTTGAGTCTTGTGTTCCCCTAAAGCCTCTACGATTTCTTGCAGTCCTAAATCTGTTGCCAATGGTGCGATCGACGTTCTAATATAATCGATGTTATTAATTGCAAAACACCAGGCCGTCGATATCGTAAATTTCTTTTCATAAACGCTACTCTGCGAGAGTTGCTCCAATTCCGTTGTCATTTCTGCTTTTTCTGCCATCTTATCCGCATATGCAATTGAACATTTACAAATGTCCTATGGCAAACAATCAATTATTATACGTTATTTAAAATTATTTCTATTAATTTTATTTTTTCATCTGTTATTATTTATATTTGATTTTTTTATTATAATAAAGTGTATATATATTATATTAATTATATTAAACCTTAGATAAAAAAATTTTTAAACTTACGTCAATGATTTTTGCTATGAACGTGTAGGAACCTTCAACGTCTGGCCACGCAAGTTGCGTCCAAAAGACTTTAATCTGATAGAAAGTTGTTAATGTATCTACGGCGCTTGAACTATATTGTACGCTATTGTCGACTGCCTGCAAAGTGTCGATCTCGACTGCTCTGTCAATGCGTTTAAGTGCTTTGTATACTGCGATGTCTAACCAATGCGCGACACCACCTCGAAACCACTCATGATACTTTTGTATCTTCATTTCCTCCAGCTGTCCTTCGGCACAAAGTACCTGACCAAGCCTGTAATTAATATATCGATGATCAAATGAGCGAATTGATTTAAATTATCAATATCACGTATAAAAATTTTGCATAATTATAAAAACTCACATAGCATATCTTTGAAGCGTAAGATAAAGCTCAAACAGCGTTGTGCCTAAGCTTAATTCCGCGTTGTCGGTGCTATCAACTTCAATTCGCTTTAATCTGGCACACACATCCTCTATAATAATCATGCACATATCACTGATTCTCTTCTCATACGCGATATACAGTATTCTTGCATACGGAACGTTTACTTTTCTAAAAAATTTATAATTGATCTATTATATTATTTGCATTTTATCGAGTATGTTTTATTCTGTGCATTTTCTTTAAAATGACTTA
The DNA here is from genome assembly GCF_030449975.1 of Polyergus mexicanus. Classification (NCBI taxonomy): domain Eukaryota; kingdom Metazoa; phylum Arthropoda; class Insecta; order Hymenoptera; family Formicidae; genus Polyergus; species Polyergus mexicanus. The sequence continues at coordinate 7,100,764 of NW_027223327.1, read as the reverse complement.
CTTTATAAATAATTTGTCATAATTCTCAATAGCTTTCTGTAAATCTGATCTAATTAGTTGAATTATTTTAATTTGATTCCTAAGTGCATCTTCGTCCGATTCTGTTTCAGGCGAATTATTGCTTACTATGTGTTCAAACCTTGAACATGTCAAAATATGCCTTGAGAGTAAAATTGTCAAATATTTTAAATTTATAACTTTCATTCTATACACACTCACCACTCTGCACAGCTTTGTATAATAGTATCTTCCAAAGCTTGAAGTACATCCATTTTGTCATCATCAGGTTGAAGAAACCAAGAGTACATTTTGACCGGAAAAAGATCAATGTCCTCAGGAATTTTCAGAGAAGATATGGATGATAATATCCTACATAAAATAATTGAAATTTACGTAGAGATATATTTTATTTATTTTTTGAAGAATTTTTCTATATTAAATTATTACTGGTAATCATATAAGTACCATTTAATATTATTTAATAGCATCAATCAAATATATAATATGATAGTGTTAATAAAATGATAGGAGTGTTAAATAATTACCCTAAAATAGCGGATAATTGCACCATGACATTTTTATCTCCCAAAATCAGTCTTCGAATTTTTCGTATACTATTTAAGCATGAATACAAAATTTTTTTGGTGGCATCCCAGAATAATCTAGTTTCGTCAGCAGAGAACAAGCCGTTGTCCATTGGCCTGAGCAAATCAATCGCGAGCTTATTAAAAATTGTGAAACTTAATGGATGCTCTTGGTGAATCCTTGCATATTCGACCCATTGTGCCAAAGCGAGATTTCTAGCTAGTAAACCACGTTGAGCGCTGTGCTGAAGAATGAGAGCTTCGGCCGGTCCCGACCAACGACCACACCAACAGTATTTCTCGATTTTTTCCGTCTCAATCTCATGAAGTAGCAACACTCTTAACAGATGTCGATGTTCTTGCGCGGCCACTTGTGCATTATGTTCCGCGCTAAAGGACAATCGGAGCTTCACAACGCCCCGACGTTTCGATTTGTTCTTTTTTTCTAAACCGTACCACATAGTATGTCCCGTTGTTGGTATATCCTAGAAAAATGTATATAAATAAAACGTATAATTAATATTAAAAATACAAGATCATACATTGCATTTTAATGTTATATAATATATATAATATTAAAATGCAATACTAAATGTGTTTCATTAACAAATATATTTCTAATAAAAGAAGAAAAATAGTTAATCATATGTATATTTAAATTAAATATTATATATATAAATTATATATAAGTAATAATTTTACACAAATATACTATATACATATATATAGAGGATTGCATAAGTTCGTGCCCGATTTAAATATAAACTTCAATAGATTATAATTTAGAGATAACACTTTTTTATTAATCAATTATATAGTCTCCATTCTTTTCTACAATGGTTTTCCAACGATCTATAAGCTTGTCGATTCCATTTTTGAAGAAAGAACTTGGTTTTTCTTGAAAAAAGTTTGTAAGGTGGTTTTCAACAGCTTCCTCGGAATTGAGATTCTTGCCATTTAAACTATTCTGCAAAGACCGGAACAGATAAAAATCTGAAGACGCAATATCTGGAGAATATGGCGGGTGCTGCAGAATTTCCCATTGCGATTCCTGCAGTTTTCCTGCAGCTTATTCCTTTCAGTCAGGAGATACGGCACCCACGTATCAAGCTTGGAAATGTATCCAAGCTTTTTTAAATGACGAAAAGCGGTTGAATTATCGATGTTCAGCCTCTCAGCAATATCCTCAGTTGTAATCCTTGGGTTTCTTTCCACTAAGGCATGCACAATGTCATCATCAATGCCAAGAGGCCGTCCAGAGCGGGGTTGATCCTCCATGTTGAAATCACCATTTCGAAATCTGCCAAACCACTTTTTGACTGTTCGGAGAGCAGGAGCGCGGTTCAAATAAACGCTTTGAATATTTTTTTGTGCAATCCCAACAATCACGCTTTTTCGAAATTCATATAGCATTACATGTCGCAAATGCACCTTTCGTTCTCCATTTTTAATGATTTCTCTTATGCACAAATGGACTTATCTGAACAATGTCTGACGCTAAATTGACATAAGACAACGTCATCTATTCGATGTAAGCAACAATTACCACACGAAAACAATAGAACTTCGCAGTAACTTAATGCCATCTATGAAAATCGGGCACGAACTTATGCAATCATCCATATATATATATACAGGGTGTCCCATTTTAATCTCCTCAGGAAAATATCTCAAAAACCAAGACCGGAAGAGAAAAGTGTTTCAGACAAAAGTTATTTGGTTTCGAGGGGGCCATAAGATGGTATCATTGGTTTGACCTTGGAAAATCATTTGAAGATCATGTGAAGGTCAACTTTAAAATCTTAAATAGAAACCCCCATTTTTTATTTAGTATTCTTGGTTTTTGAGATATTTGCCTGAGGAGATTAAAATGGGACACCCTGTATATATATGTATTGTATATTAATTAAATTTTAGATTACCTTTAATGGTATTCGACATCGACCAATGAATTCATTATCATGACTACCAGTCGTAGCTGTTACTGCAATTTCCTTGGCTAGCTTAACTAAGCCACGAACACCTTTAACATCTTTAACTTTGCTCATTTTTTCAGGCACGGTTTCGGCAGCATCAAAATCCCTGGAATACATTGCATTGGAATCATGGAATTATAATAATTAATAATGATACATTTTATACAAGCAGTATACAGTATAACTTACCATACTTCAAGGCACAAGATGTCGTTTTCAGGATCTTCCAATCGTCTAAAGAATAAGTAATCAAAATATATAACTCAATAATCTGATATAATTTTTTTTTAAATATAAGGCAAAATTTAGATTTTGATTATTTTTTAAAATGTAACATATAATTTATCAACTTTAGAGGACATTTGATATAGTAATAAAATTTTTATAGCATAAAAATTTTTATTACTATTTTTAAAACATTTTGTATACGCTTGTATATACTCTTTTTTAGATAATTTAAAAAGATTAATGAATTCTACTAAAAATTTAAAAATATGATAATAAATTTAAAATATTTTGATTATTTCACAAAAGTAGAAAAGTGAATATTTTACTCACAATTCAAAATGTTCTTCCCAAATTGGACTGAGTGTACAAGTTTTTACGGCAGTATTATATCTTCTGGTCGGGGCTGATTCGAGATAAAGGGCACAGAAAGGATCACTTTTACCGTTAGAATCTTTGGAGACTAGTTCTTTGGCTTCGATCACTTCAACATTCAGATGCAATTCTGGTGGCTAAAACATGAGCAATAAAATTATTAAATATATAATACTATCTCTCTGTAAAAAGTAATTGTAAAAATAATTACCTCGAGATTTTTCGTTTCTTCCAACACTCTTTCGTGTGTCTCGTTATCGACTTTAAAAGCATTTTGTAAATGGTTCAAAAGAGTTTCTTGACTACATTCTCTAGAAACGTCGAAGCCAATCTGATGTTGTGTCATATACAGCAATGTAGCATAAAGTTCTTCAATCTGTAAACAGTACATCAGTATAATATTAATCACGAAGAAGTAGCAAGAGATATATATGCAGGGTTGGGAAGTAACGCGTTACTTGTAACGCCGTTACCGTTACAGTTACTTTTTTTCGGTAACTGTAACGGTAATGGCGTTACAAATTTTATTTGTAACGGAAAAAGTAACTTCGTTACATTTTTCGGTAACGAGTAACGAATTTAACAGTTACTTTTATCGTTACTTTTTTCAAATTTTTTGATTTATTTAAGATATTATTCTTGCTATTGTGCGTGATAAAATTTTTATCTTAACCGTAAAGCCGTAAGCAAATCGACCAATTAGCATTCTTATTATGTTGTAAAAATGCTTGAATGTGATTGATCAATTTATGGCTCTTGCAAACCAGTGCGATGACGCGACGCGCGATATCCAATGAGAGCTTTATCTTTTCGGAAAAGCAGAGCTCTCATTTACTACCAGTTCTAAGTACCTTGCAACGAAAATTAGAAAATCTCAATAAATCTGACCTTATAGATTGCCATTCATTAGTTGAAGCTATTCAGCAAGGTTTAAATAAAAGGTAACTTATTAATTTGATTAATACATATGTTATTTAATTTTAAATAAGGATTTAATTGAAAAATATTATTTTATTTTAAACTATTGATTCAAAAGTATTAATTTCAATAAAACAAACAATGTCGCTTAATTTACTATATTTGATTTTAAATTTCTTACAATATTTGAAACAAAAGAATTAATAATAGCAGCATGTTTACATCCAAAATTTAAGTTAAACTGGTTAACCGGAGAAAAAAGAAAACGTGCTGAAAATTACTTGGAGGATTTATTGGGAATCCGATCAACTGAAAATTCTTCAAAAGCTGGAAAATCTGACGATCACGATGATTTTTTCATTTTTGAGCAAAAAACGGTGCAAAATGAATCTGAACAAGAAGAATCGCAACGGTTTTTAAAATCAAATAATTGTAATATAGAAATGTTAAACGACTATCCAAAACTTAAAAAACTTTTTATTAAATATAATACAGCTCTACCAAGCAGTGCATCTGTAGAAAGAATGTTTAGCATCGGTGGCTTTGTATTAACACCACAAAGAGGGCATTTAAATGATGATACTATGGAGCAACAAATTTTATTAAAAATTAATAAAGAATTTCGATAAAATTTAATCATTTATTTTGTAATAAACCTTGAATGAAATCTTGCTTACAATTTTTTAAAAGTTTTTCTTATGCAAAATAATTTATTAGTTTGTATTGTAAAAAAGTAACGGAAATTGTAACGACTCGTTACTTTTTAGTAACTGTAACGGTAACGAGTTACTTTTTAAAATTAGTAACGAGTAACGGTAACGAGTTACTTTTTAGAAAAAATAACGGTAACGGTAACGAGTTACTTTTATAAAGTAACTTTCCCAACCCTGTATATATGTGTATATATATATATATATATATATATATATATATATATATATATATATATAACGATAAGATATTTCTTTATCAATTATCATTAATAGCTTATTTATGTGTTTTATTTTGCTTAACTTGAATCTCACATAATTCACTTAATTGTGAATTTCCTAATTATATGTTATGACAATATAATTTGCCAATAATATAAGACAATTTGAAGCGTATTATTTTCGAAGCTCCGCTAAAGGTATGCGAGTCAAAGTACAAAGTCTTTAATATTTTTAAAATAATACTGTTACATATATAATCACACAATAGAAGAGTAATTTCATATAAATGATTTATTATAATATATAATGTACGTAAGACTAGAAAACTCGTGAAATATGTCACATAAAGCATAAAATATATTTGAATTTTTTAAATTATTATAATTTAAGTTGAAAGAGAAAGAGATTTATAACTTGTGATTAATAATTGAAAATATAATATGACATTTATATATAACTCATTTCAATAATTTTTTTAGAATAAGGAAATTATATATAAAAGAAGAATTCTAATTAGCATATATATAAATAAAATAAAGATGAATACAACGTACAAAGAGGAAGAGAGAGAAAGAAAGAGGACGGAAAAGGAAAGAGAAAGGAATGTAAAAGTTAATAAAACTTGTTGTCAAAGTTATAATATTTGATTTTTCTGGAAAAAGATGGTAGATGGTTTTACGAATTTTCCTCATCATTAATCACAACCATTAAGGATAGCTAATGATCAAACTCACCGTCATGGATTGCAAAAGTGCATTGGTTCTACGTTCAATTTCAGCTTTCGGCACTCCGCAAAAAATATTTCTCATACGATTAAGGGTGGTCGCCCTTATGGGCGGACTTGTGCTCACCATATTAAATCTCATGTAGCTATTTTTTCACTTTCCGGACTTACAAACAAAACTCACAAGAATCACACAAACGGTCATGTAATCACTTCGAGCTATACATTCAGTTCTCCGATGATACATATTATGTATGTCCAAAAGAGTCATTGTTAAATGTACAATCAAATCGTAATTTTTTCGTTAATGAACGTGATATGCTGTCAATTTTCTTAGACGATTCGTCTCAAATGGTTTCGACGACGATAACAAATAGCGGATTTAGAGAAGAGGAATCTAGAGCTACGCGAAAATGACCCGCAGAAACGCAAGACAGAAGATCATATTGTTAGCTAAGAACAATGACGTTTATGCATTAACGGATTCTGGCCTCAATTACACGTCAAACTTGTTCACACTGACACGTTCACGGATCTTGCGTGAGAACAAAGAATTGACCGCGCAATGATCCCTGTGATCACATCCAATGGAGAATAATAAAAATGTTTGCTTTAGACAAAGATTGTTTTCCGAAAGCGTTTCATATATTACTGACAGCACCGTAGAGAGAAAGAACCGATTAATCGTACGCGCGATCGACGAATTTCGTTGTGATATCAAACGTACTTTGTCGGCCAAAGATGAACTTCCATGACGGCCACGACCTTTCTTATCGATAATACCACGAGTCTTTGCATATTTGACCGTATGTATGCATAATCGACGATCGCAATCGATCGTAGCGTGCATAAATCGTAATACTTTGGAATCAACCGATATCAGTGTGGTTTGATACAAGCGTGCACGATTACGTCAATTAACGAACTTAGGATAAGATCATCGCTATTAAATAAGATTCTCAGTGTATCTAGTTATTTTATTTAATATTAAAACAATTACAATTAAGTTTTAAAAATGAATTATTTTATCTATTTTTACGTGTGCGATATTAAAAAGTGAAGTTTGTTTGGCGATGTCTCTTTAGGCATTTACAGATGATGGATAAAAAATTTATTGCCAATTTATCAGAGTAAAAACAAGTTAATAATACCGCATATTTTAAGAAAGCAGATAAATTTGAGTTGTCGTGATAAATTTCAGGTTGTTAGTAAATATTATATTATTAGCTTTATCAGTTAGGAATGTATATGTTTTACTAACAAATTTAAAAAAGTATGAAAACTGTAGCAAGTGCAAGTGTTATATAATATCATTCATAGTTTTATACTGTTATTGGAATTGCGGTTTTCTAACACCTACAGATGTTTCTTATCGTTCTTGCAAAAAAAAAAGTCGATAATGTGGTAACACATAGATATTTTTTAAATAAACTATTTTCACAGATTTACGATAACAATTTTTTTGGAATAGTCAATAATATTAAGTATGAACATCTTGAGTGTTTTACATATAATACATTGATACATATTAAGAATCAGATACATATAAAAAATCAGATTATTATCTTACACAATTTTTACAAATTATTAAATAAAAAATTATGAATATTAAATTAAGAATATTGATGATAATAAGCTATGACTATAAATTTCTTATTAAGATGCTATTATCATTTTAGTAAAATACTACCGTAGTTTTTTCTTATATTTTCTATATTCTCTTCTTCTTACATAGCAATTTTTAATTTTTAATAAAGATTGAAAAGTCAGCGACTCTGTGTATGTGAAAAGACCAGAATTTGGGGCATAGCCTTCAATTTCAATGTTCACTGGCAGATATAGTTGGTAGATATAGTTGGCAAGCGTAATTGACTCTGACAGTGAGATTTAGATCGCACTATATTTTACGATTAAATTAGATGTTGATGAAAACAACTTCTCTTAAACAAACAATATTATAAAATATTTACTATGCATTAATAGTTTGTTAATCTTCTATTTCGTCTTTTTACGGCAAGGAAAAGATACGTATATATGTATGTTCTCAGGAAAGAAAATCATGTTCCCTTATGTATTTAAACAGACTGAAAATACTTAGCAAATCTGGATACAAAAGAATTGTGTCGTATCCCGTTTAGAGTGACCTACAGGACAAGTGTAACCACATGTTCATATGTTCGCGCAATTACGTCCAATGAAAGTTGATATACCGACAATTAGTTCATTGGGCATCAAGGCGTATCGAGACACCCGTTGTATGATAAATAGAATGTGTGAATGTATACACGGGCCACATACTTTTCTCCTTCTCATTCCGTCCTCGTTTAATTTTCATAGAATTATGCAATTTTGAGCCGGTCTAACTCTACGCCTACTCTAATGCCGATTCTAATTTTCCACGAGAATAATATATATTTGTTATTATGTATGAATGTCATAACAATCACGATTTCACCATTATTTTATATAAAATATTAATAAATTTGAATATTTATAGCATATCTATTATCTTTATGTGCAATATAGGTATATTATATGTATATACTGAACAACATAATTACATATACAAAAATATCTTAAGAAATGTCTTCTATATATATACAAAAATCTTTTGAAATTATGTAATAACAAAAGGTATTTGAGATTCATATGCAAAAGAATTTGTTACTGATAAAAATAAGAAACTTATAAGACTTATATCGAGACGCGCGTGACATCACGTGACGATTCGATTCGTTTTTAAACTGTCTCTGACAATTTGCCAGTTTTACGAAAGGCTATCGGACGAAAAAAAAGAAAAAATAGTCCAACCCAGTTTTCCCAGTAGCGATTTATTTTTATGATTTAGCAAATATCAAAAACTGAAGTGCTTGTAACTACATAATGTACATTGTAACTGAATAAGCTATTAGAAAAATTATATTTGTTTTCGCACATATATTATAAATATATTATATATTTTTTATTATATTCTCGTTATACCAACATTTTTTTTTTTATTAAAATTATCTTTCTTTATTTTTTAAATAATTTTTTAATTTTTATCAAAATAAAGATTCTAGTTGTGTTATAACTTAGTTTTAATTTTCTCACATTATATGATATTTTTTATTAATTAAAGTTAAACATAACTTACTTTTATATTAGAAATGTGCGCTATTTAAGTTATGAAAAAAAATATAAAATTTTCTTAGTAAGGTATTTGCAATTATTCTGATGACATTTACTCTTTTCTGTGGGGCACAGAATCACACAACACATAACAAATCAATCTCTATTTCACTAATCTATACTCAATTTGAGAATACACATTTCTTGCACAAATCACCAAAAATCTTTTCAAATATTAAAACGAATTTAAAACAGATAATAATAATAATTCGCTACTCTTCATTGATTTATCCACACATTAATCGTACAAACGCGTAAATACATTTACGTTTAATTGCTCTAGGACTTCTGGAGGTAAATATATTTTTAAAATATTTGAATCCAGTTAATTAAATTAAAGCAATTAGCGATAAAGCTAGAAGAGGTGGTAAGGATAATCAGCGTGAGAAGGCAAGACAGGAACTTGACGGAGGCGAGCACCATACTGCCAGGAATAGATGGACCGACGGATCAGAATCGTCGTACGTCGACTAAAAGACTTTGTGGTAGTGTAACGTTGTGCATTTGCTAACGCACAGACACGTGGATCTCATTTCAGATTAAGTTTAACTACTCGATCAGGCATAACATCCCATATGGAGGATGCACGTGTGAATGTATATAATTGTATTATATTCAGAATATTTGCGACCAACACTTTTATATATATTTCAGAATCACATCGTATAAATCGCTTATAATACAGATACCAGGAAAGAAAGAAAAAAAAAGAGAGAAATGTATTGTTCAATTTCTGCATTTCTTTTATAATTTCTTATATATCTTTTTTATATGTTGTAATTTTTTAATATGTTAATAAATTTTATAATAATTTATTTTTCTCTGGCATAAAAATATTATTTGACTGACTAAAAATTTAACCATTTTAACTGTTGATGATTATTTTGTATCGAAATTCAACTTTAAGCTCGTAGAACAACGACTGATTCTCGAATGAAAATTTATTGGAATATTTTATTGCATATGACGTCACGCAAAACAAATTGCAGAAATGTATGAAAGGATATATTCATCATCTTAATAAATCTTTTGCAATCAAACTATTTATATGTGATTACAGATTAATAAGTAATAAAATATTTTTCTACGGAGATATCTAATACAAACTGCATCTACTATACAAATATTTAGTATATCAATATATATAAATTTAAGATAAAGTGCAAGAATGGCAACATAATGTGCAAGTAAATTGGTTTACCAATTTCAAACTTACGCATTCTTTCTCCTTTTCTTCACTATTAAAAAATGGTTCGTCAAACTTGATCAAACGCATTATTTCATGTCGAAAAAAAAAATGATTTTATATGGTAACGTAAGGGAACGTCTAACTTCGACTACCCTTCGTGTCGGACTGAGGACCTTTGAAAAAATCAATACCATTTCCGATCGTTACAATCACGTGGCAGGACATACAGTAATACACTAAAAATATAAAGTTTTGATCTCTAATGAGCAGAAGCATGAATCATATATATATATATATATATATATATATATATATATGTATATACAGGGTGTCCCATTTTAAACTCCTCAGGCAAATATCTCAAAAACCATGCCTAGAAGAGAAAAATGTTTCAGACAAAAGTTGTTTGGTTTCGAGGGGGCCATAAGATGATAACAATGATTTGACCTTGGAAAATCATTTGAAGGTCATGTGAAGGTGAACTTTAAAATCTTAAATAGAAACCCCCATTTTTTATTTAGTATTCTTGTAGCTGACATCGAGAGCTTTCCAAAACACTATAATAAAGTATTTTTTTATTAAGTACTTTTTGAGTTATTTTATATTTTAATCTGACATATTTTGATATAAAAAATTAAATGTCTCGTAAAATATTTAGTTTTTGATAATCTTACCGTAATACTTCTATGTACAGAATAATGAGACAAATCAATCAGTATAAAAAAAAAAATTGTTTTTAAGAAAATTATTTACAATGTATTTTTTTAAACAATTATTTGTTTTTTTTTGGCACTAATTAATTTGTATCATTATTCTGTACATAAAAGTATTACGGTAAGATTATCGAAAACTGAATATTTTACGAAATATTTAATTTTTTATATCAAAATATGTCAGATTAAAATATAAAATAACTCAAAAAGTACTTAATGGAAAAATACTTTATTATAGTGTTTTGGAAAGCTCTCGATGTCAGCTACAAGAATACTAAATAAAAAATGGGGGTTTCCATTTAAGATTTTAAAGTTGACCTTTACATGATCTTCAAATGATTTTCCAAGGTCAAACCAATGGTACCATCTTATGGCCCCCTCGAAACCAAATAACTTTTGTCTGAAACATTTTTCTCTTCCGGGCTTGGTTTTTGAGATATTTGCCTGAGGAGATTAAAATGAAACACCCTATATATATGTATCTATCATAAATATAAAATGTATAACTATATATTATGCTGTAACTATAGAGAAAATATGTGAAGAATTACATAACAGATATGTAAAATAGCTTTATGATGCATACTTATGAACTTAACGGTGAAATAACGGAATTTATTGTTTATTACTTAATTTACGAATATTCTAAATCTATCAAATTTTAATTTTTAAATTGTTCCACGAAATGTTATTTTTAATTATAAGATTTTTCGTTTTTCATATAAGAAACAGTCTCTAATCAATTTTTTTGAGGCATTTATGTATATAATGTGGATATAAATTACGAATGTCAAATGTGCTAAGTTTCTTTCGTGTAATTTAATTTCACACACAGTTAATGCAATTACGGTTTAAAATTATTCTCCCATGTCGACGAATCTGTCTTGAATTATATACGGTGTGAATATAACGTGTTGTATAAAAGTTCTTTCGACTGCTGTGCGCAGGCATTACAGATAGTAAAGAGCCATTCTGATCTTGAACAGACCATCCGTTATCTATTGACGTAAAGGATACGGTATGGACCTACTCGAAGTATTTCCAGACAACACTCTGCGTGCCGTTAACGTGTGAGAATTCATTCTCATGCCGAAAGTAGTCATTAATAACTTATGATATAACAAGCTATTTTAAATTAGAATCTCAAAATAAGATGTAATAATATCGTCTCTAAAAAAAGATTTATTAATCTTCCAATATTGGCTACGTATTACAAATTTTGAGCAGAACTTGTGCTTGAATTTAAGAGAGATTCGAGTTAAACCATTTAATTTTATAAATTGTGATGTTTTTTTTTTTATATATATACTACCTTATAAAGATAAGGATTATTTATAAAAATGTGATTATACTATAAAGTGAAATAAAGCTGTTGTATGATTTTTGTCGTCACGTTTAAAAGCAAAAATTAAGAAAAATTATGTATATGCAAAAATCCATTAATAATTTATTATTATGTTAATATTTATTCATTTTTGGTACGTTTTATATTAGTAATAATATAAAATATTTAACACTCACGTTTAAGCCTATCGATTCGGCCAAAAAATTCCGAGCATGCTCACTTTCATCTCTATCGCTGTCAGTTTCCAGCAGGGCCTCAGTTGGCTCATCGATACTTTCTTCCTCACTTATGGTATCTTCTTCTTCTTCTTTTTGCTTTTCATCCTCTTTCTTTGGAAGCGGACCTTCTGCTTGTTCTTGAGCGCGAACTTTTTCTGCAAGCAGTGTGCCGAGATTTTCGAAAAAGCTGCCATCCGATTCTTGAATTCTAAAAGTACATAAAAAATTTCATATTAATAATGATAGTTTAATTATATCTTAATTTTACAATTTACTATAAAATTTTGTATTTTGTTGATATATGTTTTTTTTATATAAAGATAAAATTTCTTTTATTTTGTAAAATATTAAAATATAAGAAATTTCTACTTCTTAAATATAGTTGTAATTGTTATATTATTTAAAACATATAGAAGAAAAAATATCATGTGTATTGTTAATATTTTTATATATTGAAAAAACAAAAATGTAAAAAAAATACCTTGCTATAAAGATATAAGTACCAAAGGAATGTTTAATATTTTATTTAAATATTTTTGTTTAAAATAAGAGGTACTTTTTTATGATATTGATTATAAAGAAGATATTATACAATAAAGATATTTATAAAATAAATAAAACGTTAAAGCAATATTCTACATATAATGCACTTACATACATATATGAGCTTAATGTCTGATGAGTGATATACAGGGTGTCCCATTTTAAAGGATCCACTCAAATATCTCAGAAACACTGCGTTAAATCGAAAAATGTTTTAAACAAAAGTTGTGTGGCTTCAAGTGGGCCATAAGATGGTGACAATTATTTGACCTTGGAAAATCATTTGAAGGTCATGTGAAGATCAACTTTAAAATCTTAAACGGAAACCCCCATTTTTTATTTAGTATTCTTGTAGCTTGCCTCAAGAGCTTTCCAAAACACTATAATAAAGTATTTTTTTATTCAGTACTTTTTGAGTTATTTTATATTTTATAATCTGACATTTTTTGATATAAAAAATTAAATATCTCGTAAAATATTTAGTTTTTGATAATCTTACCGTAATACTTCTATGTACAGAATAATGAGACAAATCAATTAGTATAAAAAAAATTGTTTTTAAGAAAATTATTTACAATGTATTTTTTTAAACAATTATTTGTTTTTTTTGGCACTAATTAATTTGTCTTATTATTTTCTACATAGAAGTATTACGATAAAATTATCAAAAACTGAATATTTTACGAAATATTTTATTTTTTATATCAAAATATGTCAGATTAAAATATAAAATAACTCAAAAAGTACTTAATGAAAAAATACTTTATTATAGTGTTTTGGAAAGCTCTCGATGTCAGCTACAAGAATACTAAATAAAAAATGGGATTTTCTATTTAAGATTTTAAAGTTGACCTTCACATGACCTTAAAATGATTTTCCAAGGTCAAATCATTGTCACCATCTTATGGCTCCCTTGAAGCCACACAACTTTTGTTTGAAACATTTTTCGATTTAACGCAGTGTTTCTGAGATATTTGAGTGGGTCCTTTAAAATGGGACACCTTGTATATTTAAGAAATAAAATCAACATTCAATGTTTCCGCACCTCTGTAATAGCACTACTACAAAACTCATATTGCCTGAACAATTGTATAAGTAATGGAATAAACATGAAGATACATTATAGCGCGCTTTTTTAATATTTAAATATTAAGTCGATTTAATATTTCTACTATTAAGATTATATTTTAGAGGATGAATATTTATAAATGAGATACTTAACATTAGACTTAAAATGTGATATTTAAAATAAATATATTTTAAATGTAATTTTAAGAAAGAAAAAAAGGAAAGAAATATGGAAAAATTTAGGAGGTATTTAGGAATTTGGGCAAAAATATATGTGCGTGTGCACAAATCGTTAAAAAGCGTGGCTTTACTAAAGCGCGTGGTTCACAAAAAATATTACAATGCTACTACCATATTAAAACGCAATGTAAGCTTTTCCATACAAATTGCACACGCATGAAAATCTTCTCGTTTCACCTGTTATGAATAAAGTTGAACGCTGCAAATTTCCAATAAAATCTTGCGACGGTCACTTCTTTTGCTTCCGGCTTTTGAGACATTCGAATAGCGGCAATCAGAAAATATGGATGTTTTTCGTTCAGCTTTTCAAAGTGTGCCATTTTCATTTTCTTAGTCCTTTAGCAGAAACACACAATGTCTAACGAAAACGCACGCAAGATACAGAAAAGCACGCTACATTATCAGGTGAAAAATATTTTTTTTTCGCTTACTATTATTATCTTTAACTTTTATATTATAAAACCTTATTTTATACACATCTTAACTTTTATGATTTTAAACTAAGTAATAAGATTTATTTAATTTAAAATTAAATAGAGAACGCGCATATATTACAAAGAATAGAATCTTACAACCATAAAGAAAAATTAATTAGAAAGAATTTACAGATCTTACGATAATTTCGAATTCTTTCTTTACACACGTACGCACTTTAACTATTCAACTTTACTTTAATAATCAATTTTTGTTACAAAGCACAACACCACAATATGATGCACTGGATATCAGCATATTATGTTCAAAAATTTTCTTATGTTTTTCAATATGCAAAAAATCAACTGTAGTAATTAATATTAGTTTGACAGTGAATTGACGTTTCTGCTCACATTTTTGTAGGCTGGATTATTTTTCTTAAATCACCAAGTTATTTTTCTTGAACTATGTATGTTCACGTTACGCGACTTCGTTCGCACTGACTATCACAATGTTACGACTTGGTCATATAAAAATCAGAACTTAATTACTTTTCCGCTATGTAAATGGAATCCCACATGCAACATAAATTATACGAGATCCCCACAATCGTGAATCATACTACAGATTCTGCGAAAGTAAATCGGATCGTGTTAGATTTATGTAATTTTTTGTTTCGATACTGGTAAAACGCACAGTCCTGTTTCTTTGCAAACTGAGTATACACTCGAATGAGAAACAGGTAAGAGATTAATAAGCAGGCAGTACTAACATGTTGTCTGGGATCTGATTACATAAATAATTTGCGATAGAGATATAATTAGAATTACGTAAGTTAATAAGATTAACTCAAAAGAAAAAAATAATCTATTACGTCAAAATCAATATGGATACAATATATAATTCGTTTAATAAAGTTAAAATTATATTATATTTCTTTTCTTATGTGTTGATAATTAAAATTCATATGCAGCACATTGCATAATCGAGAATGTGATTATGAATTTTTAATAAAATAGTTTATATGCATTTATAGCTACAATAATGACTCAACACGTTCTCAAAAAGATAGAAAATAAGTTGTAGATAATATGATATCTATCTAAGTAACAAGGTGACGTTAAATGATGTCTTAATAACGTCTTAATGACGTTTCTAACGTCAATAAGACGTCATTGAAACGTTATTTGACGTCATCTTGCTACTTGGATAGCTGCATGAAACTACGATATTATATATTATAATAGTTCTGATTTATTCTCCAATTATCGGTTATTAATATATTTTATTTTTAGATATTGCTTTTTACAACATTTTTCTTACTACAGATTTATAAATACATGTTAACAACTGTTATGAAGTCAGATCGCATATCAATTATTATGCGCAGTATCAGATAAACAAGCTTTACAATTGATAGATAAGCACAAATTTAGTTTATAACGTATATAAAAGCATCACATGATCACTCAAGTTTGTTATAAGAAATAACTTACGCATAAAAAACAGAAAAAAGGAAAGGAAAATCTTTTTGAATCATCTCAGCTAATCAATTAAGTAAATAGTAAATAATTTTGATCAAATGTATATTTTTTTTTATTTTATGTACATTTCTTTTAGAAGAATATTTAGAAGAATGAAAAATAGTTAAAAAAATTATTATGATCCTCAATTAATAATCAAAGTAATATTGGGAACAATTTGTCTAAAGCTTTTTTGAACACCTTATACGAAAAATAAAACGAGAGATATACGGTCTCGAATTACGAAGCGAAAAGAATAGGAGAAAGATGTTTGTTCATTTGCGTCACTGCTGCCTTTCTTTTTTTCGAAGCAATGCATTGCGTCTTCTTGAGCCTCTTTTATTCTTAACTGAAGAACGAAGTGATTCATGATGTCGCATGCCAGTCGGGTATTTTGCGGTCAATCGCGTCGCTCGAAAAATGTACGTTTATACTCATCTTATTTTATTCTTTTTTGTATCTACTTTTAAGTTCTTATGACGCATTGTAGTAATCTTGAAGGCTACGTAGTTCAATTGGATTGTTTCTCATAATAAAAATTTCTCATAATCGTCTTTGATATTAATCGATTAATCGCGAACCATAATTTACATTACACTCGATAGAAACTTATATGTCATTTATAATCTGTATAAAATTGACGAAACAATGTTGCAGGTTCACAATATTTTTTATAAAAATTTATATAAAAATTAAATAGCGTGTTTGTTATTTATTGTAAATGGCTCATTTGTTTTTATTGTTTAAACTTAACCGTTATTAGATCAATTTTTAAATACTATATTATAATGATATATCAAACTGACGTGTTGCTTTGTAAATAATATGCGCAAGATTTATTGTGATGTAAGTTGAAGGCAGTCTTCAATAACATGAATAACCTCGAAATAATATTGCCAGGCCGGAACGCACACTATCGTGTTCTCAATTTCAAATTTGTCAATACAATATAAATATATAACATAAATATATATATATATATTTATATACATATGTATATATATTTATAAACCTATATATATTTATATATTTATAATTTATTCTTAAAAATGTTTAAATATTTTGTATGCTTTAGTACTTTACAAGCAAATAAAATGTTAGATTTTATAATGAGTTTTAAAGTTTGTGATGTCTTAATATGTTCAAAATCTACGACGTTGCGAAATTACATAATTCATATTGCTGCTATATACAGGGTGTCCCATTTTAAAGAACCCACTCAAATATCTCAGAAACACTGCGTTAAATCGAAAAATGTTTCAAACAAAAGTTGTGTGGCTTCAAGGGAGCCATAAGTTGGTGACAATTATTTGATCTTGGAAAATCATTTGAAGGTCATGTGAAGGTCAACTTTAAAATCTTAAATGGAAAACCCTATTTTTTATTTAGTATTCTTGTAGCTGACATCGAGAGCTTTCCAAAACACTATAATAAAGTATTTTTTTATTTAGTACTTTTTGAGTTATTTTATATTTTAATCTGACATATTTTGATATAAAAAATAAAATATCTCGTAAAATATTTAGTTTTTGATAATCTTACCGTAATACTTCTACGTACAGAATAATGAGACAAATCAATTAACATAAAAAAAAATTGTTTTTAAAAAAATTATTTACAATGTATTTTTTAAAACAATTATTTGTTTTTTTTGATACTAATTAATTTGTCTTATTATTCTCTACATAGAAGTATTACGGTAAAATTATCGAAAACTGAATATTTTACGAAATATTTTATTTTTTATATCAAAATATGTCAGATTAAAATATAAAATAACTCAAAAAATACTTAATGAAAAAATACTTTATTATAGTGTTTTGAAAAGCTCTCGATGTCAGCTACAAGAATACTAAATAAAAAATGGGGATTTCTACTTACGATTTTAAAGTTGATCTTCACATGACCTTCAAATGATTTTCCAAGATCAAATCATTGTCACCATCTTATGGCCCCCTTGAAGCCACACAACTTTTGTTTGAAACATTCTTCGATTTAACGCAGTGTTTCTGAGATATTTGAGTGGGTCCTTTAAAATGGGACACCCTGTGTATAAAACTTCACTTGAAAAAAATTTTCATTGTTTTGATCTCGTAAATACTAAGTATTTGACGATCGTTTCCGCAGAGATTAGTGGCTGTTTTACGTACTCATATACATATATATATGCAACTTTGAAATTCATTGAGATGGTACCAAATAATCAATTTATATACGCGAGCTATTCACCTAGAGTGATGATTTAAAATGTTTTTTCCTTTTTTTATCAAGCCGTTCTTAAAGAGCCGTTCTAACAAAACCAGGGATTTCCATCGATTATTTCAATGTCGTACGCGTTATTTTCACAACAGTATCATCAAATCTTTTAGAGAACCGTCAGAAATATTATAAAAACAGAAATAAGCGCAAAGTTGCGTTTATTAATCAATGTATTAGATATAATTTATATATATATATATTATATATATATATATTTTTTTATAATTGTAATTAGTATTTATTCTTGTTGTATGAATTTAAACTTACATTTAGATTCAAGTGTTTAAACACACACATATATAGATATTAATATTATTTCATAGTAGAAACAATTTATAATTGATTATTTATATCGATAAAATCGGATTAAATCTGATCAAATTTTTTCATGGTCGATTTCACGTTTCTCGCGACATCTGTAGTTAATTGTTTTTCATGAAGACGTTGGAACGTATGAATCATGTAACATCATAATGACCTTGCACACCAGCTCTTGTGGAACGGGATATGTATATACATATATATATAGATAGATACATTTATATGTTTTACATACAGGTACAGAGCTCGGACATAATCCCTACTCTCAACTGCCTCATGTTGATCTCATTCTATTAATAGATCTTATATATGCATGTCTGCTTATATACAATCTAACTTAATACTTCACCGATGAGTTAAGAGCATTCATCTAGTCTATCATAGGACGTTATCATCAACCGTGAAAATTATGAGTATGCATGCAGAACTCACTGTTATTGACGTTTCAGTTTCGTGCCAAATACGTCACACATACACACACACACACACACACAATCAGTATTTATCTTCTTCTTTTAAAATTATTGACACTAATACAGTAATATTATAGTACAGTAATATAATTTTTGAATATATATTTTTATAATTTATGTGTAAAGTTATGATTTATATATATAATCTGATTTTATACTTTATTAATAAATAATTTTCAATTTTCTTTACAGAATTATGACATTTTCTGTATTTTTCTTTTCGGGATATATGCTTTGCGGGAAACTAAAGTACAAAATACAGAACAAAATTCAACATAAGAAATGATCAAACGCGGTTGACATTAATTTACCTTATCTCATGTTCCGATTTCTCTTGTTGGTTATTCTCTTCTGTCAATTTCTCTTCTACAATCTTGCGATAAAAATCTTTCCACATAGCTTCCTCGTCCATCTTCGTAGCTCGATTTCTTCAAACTTATCCGGTATTTAGAAGTTATTTATATGCAATCTAGCATTCTCCAAAAGATGTACCGTATTATTTTAAACATGTGATTATTTTGTGCTTATGTGGAACTTGCGCAAAACGTTTATGTATACGTATACAAAAAAAAAAAAAAACGCGCACTTACGAAAACATTTCTTGCTATTATCAATTTTTGGGATACGGGAGAAATTCGAGTGTGTTCCACAACGAAAAAATGCCGGCTGGTGTTAACAGTTATATAGGTGCAACTAGTAAGCGTCTCACTTATTCGCAAATGAGATCACTTTACCAGTCACTTGTACTTTTTGATCGCCCTGTAGATGGCACCTATTGTCAAGCGAGAGAAACGTTCTTTTCTTATCCGTCGCGCATAGCAAAAAACTCTGTATTTTATATATATTCAAATAATATTAACTTTTTTGCAATATCTTATTTTATAAAAAGGCTTTATTTTCTTTTTTCGTTTTGACAAAAAATAAAGAATAAATTAAATTAAACGTTAATAAAATTTAAGTTTAATTTTGTTTTAATATTTAAATTAAATAAAAGTAATAAAATAAATTAAATAAATATTATACGAAGAAATTATGTTACCACGCTTATGAAAAAAACATTTTACTTAGTTGATTTAATCTATTATCTTATCTTTCTCTCATAGCCACTATTATCAGGCTAATTAAATAAAATTTCATGTCACAAGACGCACAGATGTAAATGACTCAACATTCGCGGAGCTTTTGTCACTTCGGTGACATCATCTTTTGTATTGTCTCATTGTTGAACTTATATGGAATATTCATATCGACGAATCACTAATATAAAACGTATAATTAATATGCATTTTACACACTATGTAATACACCCCACATATATATAACGTGTATATCAGTTTTGTATCAATTTATTGTAATGAAGCTATCAATTTGACTAAAAATACAAATATATAAATTTACACACAAAATATTTTTCTTACAAATGTCAAACGATTGCTAGATAGCACTGATATAACGGTATATCTAATGATAAGAAGTCAATACTTATATAGAAAACGTAACAAATACAAAGAACATCTAACCTCACATTTGTCATTACCACAATGATTATCGCAATAAATGTCATGTTCTATGAAAAAAATAATGCAAATGCATTCCATTACTATTTTTAGACCAGTACCTGTGTACGGAATTGATTCCTGGCAAGCTGCTACCCAGACTGGCGTCCCGATCGTTGTGGTGCATGAACGCAGGCGCCATTTCGCTTGATACTATATACGTATTTCTCCGTTACAGCATTGCCAAACATCAATAACGTTTATTGTAGCATTATGATATGAAAATGTTACCTTTGTTTTTTTTATAGGAAATATTAATTTTTTTACAAAAGCTATAAATGCTAGTTATCATTTCGTAATCTCGGATATAAATTTTGCACTATAATTTAATATTTCGATATGTCGTCTATGAGACGGCACGTATTAATGTCTGCTTGAGTGCATAAATTTAAAATTTATGATGTACGTCTCGACATACGACTTACAAAGAGATAAGTACGAATAAACTTATAAGAAATATTTTGCTGTTGTTCTGGATAAAATGCATCACATACATCTGAAAGAATCTACATACAAACGAGTTAGCTATCTATAATTAGCTCAAGCATGCGACGTAAATTAATTACATTGTTTCTATTCTTCGGTAAGTAAAGGAGAAAAAATATATTATTTAATTCCATATATCAATAATAATTAAATCAATAATTAATATTATTTTTTCTATCATTTCTACCACAGGAATTACAATATTTTGTGCGTCAGCGAAGCGTATTTATTATAATGATAATGTTAACGCATGGACAGCATCTCAAAGGAATCAATCGGACGGTACATCATTTATTTTAATAAATCCAAGACAGATTCAAGATGCGGAAGCAACGATAAAATATTTCTTGACAAGATTGACTGGACCAATCGCTCAGCCAATAACGCTAAGAATATCATCTTCCGATGGAGGCAATTTGCAAAGCACAATTAATGAGATAGGCAAGATTATACGAATAAAAATTATGGGGTTTGCCCGAGCTAGTGGGTTAATTACATCAGTTCGTCAATTCGAACAAAGACCATGGAATTCTACAATCTCTGAAAATTGGTTTACCGAAGGTCTGATTCAGGGATCACTTTTACTATGCGATCTCGTTAGAATAGGAGAGGAAGTTTGCTCCACGATCGATCGTTATTTCGATAGGTATAATATGACTTTGCACAAGGTAAGTTGTAAATTATTTTATTTAAGATATTATATATATAAAAATATATATAGTAATAGATTTATATTTTGAAATAAAATATTTAGCATTATTTTCTATTCTTTATATATATCGTGAAAAAGAATATATAATGCTTTATGGTAATGATCCCTAATAAAAAAATATATTATGAAAAATCATATATACCTATGTATATTTTCTTCTCCAGGAATTATTATCACGCAAGACAATGAAAAGCTTTAAGTTTCTAAGCATTATAAATGATCCCGCCAGATTTAACGAAAAATTATTCAAATGTTTATTGTCAACAAAGAATAGAAGAAATCTTACATTTTTTTATCTTGATCAAACTCTCGTGAATTTAATAAAAGATTCACCGGACAGTAATGTGAAAACATTTAAGTTTAATCTAGAACCAACATTTTCCTATTTTACACCAAATAATGGCACATCCAATGAAAAATTGAATGCGTTGCTTTGTCATTCATTGGTTAAAAGAACTGATAATTATGACGATTGTATCAAAGAGCTGCGACGTCTTGTAGCTTGCGTGTCATTACCAAGGCAAAACTCACGCGAAATAATTACTCATCGCACACCTTTTGCCAAACCATGGTTAACCGCTATTGAAGATTTAAGTGACTGTAAGATTTATATCAATGAGGATGACAGCGCGATCGTTCGCTGCAACTTCGATCAAAAATTACCGAAGACCACGACGCGGCGAGTTAAGTATATTTATGAAAAAATTCTGGACCGTCGAATATCTAAACGATCACCTCTTCGGCGTGTCGCAAATGAACTCGGAAACGTTCTCTCAAGAAGCAGATGGGGAAGACAATTTATATATGACGTGTGTCAGTATTTTACGATTTATCAAGATGGCCGCAGAAAATTAAATACACTTTCGAAAAATTATGCTAAGGATAAACAAACAACTATAAGGTTAATAATATTTACAATAAATCATATAATAGGCACAACAATGATACTCGTTACAAAATTATTGAACAAGTTTATTGAACAAATGCAAATCAGAAATATTAAAATAAATTTAAGTGGTATTACTTTTTTACTATACTCTGTATCAGGCGCTATTATTGCATCCCGTTATATCCGTTATATGAAGATATGGAGATGAAGAGATAAATTAATTATGTTGCTTGTCTTAATATTTTTAATTAATGTTTTTCTACAATCTCTTATAGCATATTTAATAATTAATACGTTACTAATTCTTCGAATATTGCAGCACAGAATATAATATGTTATAGTTTTTCAATCGTATTATTAGATTTTTCATGACAAAATGTATTATCAATATAATGTTGGATTTTTGATGAATTTAATTACACACTTATTTATAATTTTCTTTTTAGGTACAAAAAGATATCTGTATCATTGGATCTATACAAAAACGGAGTATTAAGAAAAACAATGTTTGCTATTGGTAACTTTCATCGTTCTGCTTTAGCGATGCAAAAATTTCTTATTAGTTCTTTCAAGGAATCATGGCAGACTCAAATCCTTGTCTGCTTGTCTAAGTGGATGATGAAACTCTTGAAATTATTTGGATATACAAATTTGGATGACATAGACGTAGATATCGACACAATTACTGATGTCCCATTAATTAATATGACAGATTCAGATAGCGCAATGATAAGCGATGATATCTATGATAAAAACGATGAAATGAAACATCTTGTGATACATCGAAAAAAAGATCGTTAGTATTTATATTAGTAATTATATACTTATATTAATTATTATAAGAAGAAAAAATATTTATCTTATTAGTAAGTAATTTCTCTGCTCTAATTTTTGTTTTGAAATTATTAGGAAGATATTTCATGTCGATCTTAAAATAATTTCAGCAAATAATTTACTTTTATTGATTAGTTTTAAATTTGTAAAAGAATCTAGAGGATTAATAGATTGTATTGCAATAAAAAAATATATATTTTATAAATTAATTATATATGTTATTACAGAGATAAGGAAGGAGACTGATGAAGCTTTCGATAGATTAGTGCGTTCTATGAATCACGTAAATAGAGTGCAAAACAGAAACAGTAAAACCACTTTAGCATGTCTCGCAAATAATTTGTTATTGGTAACTATGTTTATGGAGACTATTAGTTTTGTTTCTACATTGTTCTGTTTGGGAGAGCATACAGATGAATCTAACTTTGAGGACTTGGAGGAAGAATGAGTTTCACCTGCATCTGAACATAAATTATAGTCTTTAATTAATTTTGCAGAACTTGATACAATTAAGAAAATAGCTTTTCTGATAATATTTGAAGCTTCTAAGGAAATTGTTGTTATGTGCAGGAATAAATTGTAAACTTTACTGCAAATATGTCAATAAATATAACAAATAAGTTTTATGGCTTAATAAAAGATTTTTATTTAAAAAATTCATATACGGTCTGTTTAAAAAGTTCCAAGACCAATCTTTTCTTGAGCGAACAAGTAGCACTATCTTTCAAACACCTGCGGAACCTTTTATAGTTAGTACTAATACTTGACTACTTATCACATTTGTTTCACGTCATCACCGATAGTATATTTCGAATAGTGACCATAAATTGTTGTATTCGTCATAATTGTCATAATGGAACAGGATGTTGCTCTTAAATTTTATTTTAAAATTCAAAAAATGTCAACTGAGGCCTATAATTTGATAAAACAACCATATGATAAAGACTGCCTTTCATGTCCATGTGTGTTTGAGTGGTACAAGTATCACCGATGCAAATGGCTTGATTCATTATAAATTTGTTCCTCTTAGCATCACAATCACTATCAAATACCTAGAGATACTCAATCTTTTGGCGTGAATCAGACGCATTTGTCCGCAACGTTACGTCGGGATTTTTTCTGCTGCATGATAACGCACTGGCCCAGTTTTTGGCCCATAAACAGGTGCCTATGCTTCGACACTCTTCGTATTTGGCAGATTTTTTTTATTCCCAAAATTAAAAACGCAAATGAAGGAAAAGCGATTTGATATCCATGCGATCCAAGCGAACGAGAGAATTGAAGGTTATTCCAAAGAAATGCTACTGCGGAAGCTTCCAACAGAAAAAGAACATTTGCAATGTTGCATCGACATCGGAGGACGGGGAGGAGATTATGTTAAACATTGTAATTAATAAAATTTATATATCTTGATTTCTCGATTTTTGAAGTCTGATGAAGTCACCGTGTATATATATTTTTTAGGAAGCAAATGTACATTTTTTTTTTAACATGTATAAAATGTATATTTTTTTCAACATATATATTTTCTAACAGAAACAAGAATAAGAATTAATTATGTACGTACTTAACTAATTGTCAAAATATAAACAATATATAAACAAGAATTAAAAGAATAAAATTTTAATTTAAATTTATATCCTTTATTAAGAAATTTCATTTCTTTAATCTTTTTGTGTACGCCTGTTTTTATAAAAATTATATTATTTTTGTAATTTGATTTAATTGTTTTTTTCATGTTTCGTATTTTTTTTTTTTTTTTTTTTTTCGTATTGGATAAATAATATGCGCCACACAAAATATATTAACAAAACAATTTTTTTAAATTAATTTTCTAAATACAATGTAAATGTAGAAAGAGAGAGAGAGAGAGAGTTTTTATAATAAAAAAAGTTTTGCAAAAGTAATTTATATTATTTATTAAATACAATATTACTTTTTGAAAATTTATCAAACGTAAATTTAATTTTTATATTTTATATGTGTAATAGTTACACTTATATTGTATATAACACGCGATGACAGTTTTATCCTTCAAAAGGTAGAGTTTTTTTGAATTTTTACAATAAATCTGCCGTTAATAAGTATTGAACTCGCCACGACAAGAAATGATAAATTTTAAATTATTATTTTTTGTTTACGACACTTACATAAATCAAATTAAGCCTTCACATTATTATGATACCGTAAGCGCGATAGTATCAGCGTTTGTTTCAGTTTAACGTTCATGATATATATCGTGTTTGACATTTACAGTTGCGGCAAAATGGATCGTCGCATTTTATATACCCGTTCACATATGCCATATGTCACATATGCCTGTTCACATTGTATCATGACACAGTCAGTAAAAATGCGCGGAGCAGTCATTATTCTCTATTTCGCCGGTATGAATAACTATGTACATTCTACAATATATGAATGTTGATTAATTTCCTTTGTTATTAGTAATTATCGCATATTATTATCGCATAATAGTATTAAAACAATAATTAAATGACATTTATTCGCATTATTCTCGATACGAACCTTAGCCACACACGTTATTTATCTTTCTCCATCATATTTTAGGTTTCCTGATTAAAGCATCAAGCGAAAATGCAGCGCATGAAATGCAACCAAAAATTATCGGAGGACATCCAATTGATATAAAATCTCGTCCTTTTATGGTTAATATAATTTTTTAACTATAATTATCAATGTATATAATTAATATATTTCATTGTATATTTTACTTGTATATTTCATTTTATTTGGATATAATTTATTTATTTCAACAATAACATATTTGCAGCTCTCTTTACATACTTCAAAAGGATTTCTATGCGGTGCTAGTATAATATCGAGGACATTGGCTATCACCGCTCTCCATTGTTTGTAATATAAGATTTTAACATTATAATATATTATTAGTTTGAACATTATGATTAGATAACATCTTTTTCATTAAAATTTATGAATCAAACACCACAAATTAATTCTGTATAATTTCAATATTTTGTATTGTTTTTTAGACGCAAATCAGTACAGTTTTATGTACGAGCTGGATCTAATAAAACGGACAAGGACGGACATATGCATAAGGTGACAAACATTCATGTATATAACGATACATACGATCACTTTTCGCAACTATTCTATCACGATATCGCACTTCTTGAAGTGACACCACCATTTCATTTTTCGAAAACTGTTCGACCAATTCATTTACCGAAGTCAACCTACGGAGTACAGCGTCAACTCTTAGTTTGTGGCTGGGGATCTACAAAATCCCAGAAAGTGAGTAAACTTAATTTATAATATTTATAAAGATTTGTATAATTAATGTTTTTGAAAAATTGTTGTTAATTCGACATCTTAAAGATGTCTGCGAAACATTTGAAAAATGAATATGTAGTTTGGATTTTTTAATATTATTAGATTTCTTTATTTATGCAATTAATTTCTTAATTTACGCTATTAATAATGAAAAAATATATAATATAACTTATGTAATTTATAGGAAAAAATACCCAAGGCTCTTATGGGTGTTTCTGTAGAATATGTTCCGTTTGAAATCTGCTCTTCTTATTACGTATCCATCAAAAATGATTATCATCTGTGTTATGGGACTCGAGGGAAGGATGCCTGTTTCGGAGATTCCGGAGGACCATTAGCTAGTAAGAAAACCATTTATGGCATCGTCTCTTTCGGTAAAGGTTGTGGAGATATTACTGGTGTCTATGTTAAAGTATCGTATTATTTAGAGTGGATCAAAGATATTATGAATTTATGATCGTGCACATTGATATACATACATATTCGATGAACTTCGTTTTTTTTTTTTGTTAATTTTTGTTTTAATCAATCTCTCGCAATTTTAATCGATCACATATTAATAATAATTATTGATAATGAAAAAATAGTTTTATATGTTTTTTTTTTTCCATTCCTGTTGCGATTCGTAGGTATAGAAAGAAAACCGAAATGATTATTCGACACGTTGCGCCATTGAAAGCCTCATGTTCTTATCCGACAAGTTGAAGGTATTGTTTTCCAGAGAATAGGCACAAAAGGCGTATCGAATCACGGAGACGTGAACCCTACTGCGTTCAGGTTCGCTGCCTGCAGGAAATCCACCGCATACACGTGCTGCGCAAGAGCGTCGCGCACGCCTGCACGCGACGCACGTAGCAGGGCTGAATAAAACATATACGTGACTACATAATGAATATATTTAGCTTTACGTGATAAAGATATTTTTCGATAATATTGGTTGCATATACTCTGTGATCATAAAACAAAAATTAACAAATCAATAGCAATAAGTTAAATTTAAAATATGACACATGAAAAGGTTGTCCATTTGCGTATTGCAAAATTATAGATTTTTAATAATATAATAAAAAAATTATATAATAAAACATAAATTTTGAATAGCGGAATAAAATCATATACACAATCTAGATTTATATAGGGGAGAATGTTTATAACATACTTATTATTAATAAATACGATAATTATTTCTATTTAAAATCAATTATATAATAGCAATCGCGATATCAGAATTAAATAAGCACAGAATATAATATTTTTTAAAATTTAAAACATGTTTTATATAAAATCACATACAATTATACGATAAAATAATTTTAGTTAAAATTTTCATTTATATATGTCTTTTAAAATACTACAAACATTAGAGATAATAAAAATCATGAAACAAATAAAACGCGCAGATACGTATTCTATCGTTTTTTGCTGTTTATTCGACCATGCACACGCGCTTGTTACTTCAAACTACTATTTACTTGAATGACTCATCCATGTTTTCCTGCGAAGCGAATCTACCAGGTTTACCGTACGCGCTTTTAAGGGTCTTTAAACTCCCCCGCCACGTGCATTCTATCGAATATCTTCGTAAAAGACCGTGAGAAGTTACCATTATCACAGTGAAACATCCGTTCGAATGTGGGCAGAATAAACTATTTTTACATATTTACGCTACCAATTCTGTACGAGATAAGGCTTAGCGATAATAGCAAACTTGTGGAAGTAATGATGTATCATCCACTAATTGATAGCAAAATTATAAAATAGAAAATTTTATGTGTATCATCATAGCAATGTGTATCACGTACATGACGTGTGACTGCATTTAAAAATAAATCTACTTAGCATTTGTGGCACATATTATATAATACATGTGGAATTATAATAGTATTCTATAAATAACGACACCATATATGTATGATATAATATAAACCTTGGTATAAGCTGAATATTATCTTCAAATATATGTTCGTATCCTTTATACATAATCTTGCGGTTTTATACGATTCTTACGTAACAATATGTAACTGTTGTTAATATAATATAATGTAATTTTAGTAGGAAATATTGAAGAATCAATATTAATTATTTATTTATTATACTTTGTTAGTATTATATGTTTAAATGGAATAGTTTCTATTAACGCAATAATCTCATGTAGAGACTATTAAGAGTTTTATTTTTAAAGAAAGAACCATACGCGCGTAAAAGATTTTTTATAAACTTACCTATTCATCACTAGAGGATGAATTTTATTGCGGCAATTCTTCATAATCTCGCGTCGGATTTTTAGAAACCAAGCGCTACTACATTTAGGGCTACAGTACTTTTTCTTAGTACTATTATTTTGCACAGATTCAGTGATATCACAATAGTTCACGTACTCCCAGTTAGTGTCTTCTAATACCACAGGTATTTCTTTAGACGCTATCAAAATATATGAATTTTGTGAATCTGTACTAGAGGATGAATTCGATGTTCTGGCATTAGTGTGCTTCTTTTGTCGTAGACGAACGTTGTCTACGACATCCGATTCGAGCTGCGTATCAGTCATAATCGATAGATTTCTATTAGTTAAATATTCTTCTTTACAAACAGCAGATGACGTTTTTATTTGTTCAATATTCGTCTTGTCATCTACCAAATTTTTCGAACTTTGTGGAAGACACTTCTTGCGATGAAGCTTTAGCTTGATGGGATTTCGCAACATGACTATATGTAACACATTATAGTCTTATGGATTATCTTGTACCGCGATACGTTCTTTGCAAATTTTCAAACTTCTTCCGAAGTACGAACTTTTATCAACTTCACACATTTACACATACATACACTGTTTCGATATGTAAAAATTATGATTTTTCAATTATTTTGGTATTAATATTATTTTATGATAACTTGCTTTAATTATACGGTATATTATTACAGCAAATTAATAATTTTCTGGTATTAAAAACTGTTGGGACTAACGCTAGTTATTTAGTATGTGAGCCCTATGAAGGAAAAAGTGGCACTGAACAGTTTCCATGCTACGAAGCTCACTCTCACCAACCGGGGATCCCAACTGATTGTGCACGTGTTAAGAAGAGGGGTGTATGAGTTGACTAATGTTTTGTTTTCTTCATTAATTAAAGAGCAGCGGACTTTTTTTGCAGAAACTTTCTAGCATTGCATTTTTATGCAATGTAAATTTTAGCCAAAAGTTAAAACATATAAAAATAAAATTAATTAAATATAAAATTATAATTATTATATTTGACAATTAATATTGCTATTGTATATTATTCTACTAAAGATAACAATCCCAAATTTTTTTAGAGAAATAATGTTAATTCTAAGATCGGATATTATATTTAGAAGATTCATAAAAATAAATTAAAACTACGTTAAAAATAAACTGTGTGTGAATTCCCGTAAAATATGTACAGAAAAAATAGAGAGATTATCTAAGGTCGATATTGCGGTTTCCGGTATAGTATGCTATTGATATCGCTTTACGCGCGTTAGTTATATATAACTATATATATAAACGTAAATGTTAGGAAAAATCGTATCACATACACCCACTTACTAATAATCATTTGAATATCAAATAAGGATTGCATATAATTCTTGATTCAAAACATCTGGCACCGCATAATGATATTTTCTACATATATTGTGTTTTATGTTTTGTCCTATTTATCTTGTATATTTGAATTAAAATACTTAATGTAAAAACTTATAAATGCATATTATATAGCGCATTGATATTACTATTAATCAGATGTGATGTGATATCAGATATACGTAATACATCAGATTTAATATTAAATGAAAACTCTTTATTTGAAATAATTAAATATAAAATATTTTTATTGTTACAAAAATTTTGATATATATTAAAAATTAATAACTGTTTTTTATTAAACTTTTGTTTGTTAAAACATTAATATTATAGAAAGTGTGTTATTCGCGAGACATATAATTAATAAAATATTGTAACAAAAAGATTTATATATACATCTTTATATATATCTTTTTTCTGATAACAGATAAAAATATGATGATGATATTGTCTTCACGGGAGGATACTAAAATGTGCAATTAATATAATATGCTTATGAGACTATTCTGAGAAAAGTAAATATTAATTATATTCATGGAACCGCAAGTATATAAGCTACTCGTACAAGACGTTGTTACGGAGAAATTCAATTAACCTTACTTGACTCTATAACAGTTATATTATATACGTGACACATGGTAATATAGAAACTTAAATATTCATACACATAGTGCATGACTTATTATACTTTATAAATTATATTATATCTTTCTAGTAAAAGAGTAATAACTATAAAATAGCTTTGAATTTTGCCAAATTTGATTAACTCTATTTTAATAAGAAAAAAAGAAAAATTTTTTTTGCGTATTATTATATTATTATAACGTAATAATTTAGAATTTTACTTTCTAGTTAACCAATATATATATTTAATACATATGGTAATATATTAATTAATTAATTAGTATTTAATTTTACAAGACAAAATTTTTTTATAATCTGTTGCATTCTTATGCTATCGCTTCTTTTACTTATTTATCAAGTAATATTTTTACCTTCCCTTTTTTCTGATAGCGAATTTTTATTACAATCTTCTTAGAGTGATGGAAGTTTTAAACTTTTCTCGGTTCATCTAAATTACGCTCTAGCTGTTCGTTATTAATTGTTTTTATAAGTTTTGCGACCTATACTGTTTTTATAAGTTTTACAACTTATGAAAACAGTTGGAGCAGAGTAATTTCGTCTTTATATTTAAAAGCATAAAATATAAGTTTTTTTTTTATTATGTAAACAGAAAGAAACAACGAATGAATAAAATTCATTTCGTACATATTGTTTAATCTGTTAATATATAAATTATGTTAATAAATTATATTATTATATCAAAGTCAACAATTTGGAGATTTATAAGCTTCAAAAAATATATAAGCTTATGAGAGAGAGAGAGAGAGAGAGAGAGAGAGAGAGCTAATTTTGTTGTTTTCTTTTTTGTTATCAAGTAATGATAACGTTTATCTCTTTAAAAACAATCATATTTAATTGTGCATTAGAGTTTAGTGATTAATAACTCTACATTATATATATAATTTATTGTTAATTAAATGAGAAAGTTATTTCTAATAATTTGTAAACTTTATTTTTGTATATTTTATAATTGTTATACAAAATTAATAAAGTAAGATAATTATAATAATCAATATTTTTTAAATAATTACTTAATTGTTTTATTCTACACTTTTTAATATTCCAGAACAAATTCTAAAGAGATCCAGATCTTTCTTTCTTATATAGTTCTTCGTAAAATAATCGTATATTTTTTATTTGTGTAATGAAATATTAATTATTATATCATTAATATATCAATAATGCTATCATCTGCCCGAAATTATCTCCTTCAAATTTAAGAAGCTCGACTTATCCTATTCTTCGGAAATATTCTTGCCACTTGTGCGTTTTCACCCTCGTTTTCAGCGGATTCCGGGCGGAAAGCTTGGCCGGCCGGATTCGCGGGGGTGGATTGAGATATGCTGGGGTGTGGCCGAACCCAGGGATTAACCCCTGCTGACAACCAATCATATCCGAGACAACCCCACCAGGTGGATGACTGCGAAACCCAGCTGAAACTGTCGCACTCCCTCGCCATCCCTCGCAACAACCCCCACCGCTAATTGCCTTGGCTTTAATATTGCATGTGGAATGAAAGCTAGAGGACGAGATGGAGGAGGAAGAGGAGGAAGTGGCAAAAGGGGAAACAAGGCGGTGAAGAGGGACCGGGGAGGATGGTAGCGTCGGTTGTAAGGCAGCAGAATGTTGTAGTCCAGGAAGGGAGAGCTTGCTTTGTATGTGTCGATCGCAATACCTACGTTCCTACGTTCCTGCTCGAGAAGGGAAGGAAGAAGCGAAGCAGGGGTGCGTATGGCACTATGCGTTCGCGAATTTTACATGGGCATCCGCGCGCATGTGGCAACGAACGTATGATTAGACTGTAGATCGTACAGATACAGATTCAATTTGGAAACAATAGATAGCATAGATAGTATACTATTTGTAAGTATACTATTATGTAAAAACTGATATTTTGTCGAGTAATGATCTTCTCGTCACCACGATCAGCATATCGTGAATGGAAGAGTGCTTGATAGACTTATTGAACCGAATCGATACGATATGAAAACTTCATAGATACAAGAATCAATTTCAATTATCATAATCTGAACGATAATATTTTTATAATACTTAAGTATATATTAATTTGTCTTTTAAAATTGTTAATATACGTATAGTAAGTATACTGCATTTGCACATTATTTATATAGTATTAATTCGATTAATTAAATCCTCTGACATTTTCTATTGTAGTAATTATAAAATTGATTATTTATATATATGCACAGAATATATAAACAAATGGATGCACAATTGATCGTTCTTTCTTTTATCAATATATTTTTTGTTTGAGCTAAATTAAAAACACACACTTCGCCATAATAAAAAAAATTATATATATATATTTTAAATTTCATATATATACAAAATCTTTTAAAAATTTTAATTCTATAACAGGCCTTGTTGTAAAATACGGATCAAGAATATCTTGTTATAAGATTGGATTTATTATTCAAGCATTAAGTTGCCTGTACATCGAATCAAACTTGCTGAAGCGAATAGGAGTCTCACCAGATCGTCTTTGTCTTATATATTGGCTCGTAAGGGTGGCTCTTATAAAGCGGAGCAATTATCCGGGTAAAATACTCCACGAAATTTCCGTGATAAATTTCAGGCCGTAATAAGGGTGAGTCGCAAGTCATTTGGTCGGAGATCAAGAGGGTGGGCATCGAGCTTCAATAGAAATTCTTTCGAACCCCCACCACACGACGCGGACTATCATTTAATTTATACATTTGTCGCCAATTTTATTTGACCCTGCTTTTGCTTTCCCTCGAGAGAATCTTCTTATGTGAAAGCTGATAATTACCAGACTAGGGAACAATGAAAATAAGACAGTGAAGAAATTAACCTTATGTCGTTCTTTCCTAAAGATTTTAGGTATACAATTCTTTTTTGTAAAAGAGATTATTATGTAAAAATAATATCAAAATCGAAATTATATAATTGAATAGCAAATTTAATGTATATAGTAATGTGTTTTGATGAAAAAATATAATTTATATGTAACATAATATTATCTGCTTATTTCGAAAAAATAATTAAAAAATTTAGATAAAATATATATATGATAAAATTAATTACATGTGTATTAAATCAATTTATAAGAAACTTCAGTTTTTGTATTTAATAAATAGATATTTTTAAATCTGCAAAAAATAACGGGAAAGAAAAACGAAGATTATTGGTACTAGAATCATTGATAAAAGTTTATAACAAAGTTTGTGTAATAAGAAATATAATATACGATGTAATTACGAACTGGTTTGTGAAATAGTTAAAGAATAGCTTAAGTAAATTTGGAATTTATAGCTCAATCTTAACTTTATAACGGCTCTTTAAGCGTAAAACTTTTATCAGGGATGTTATTCACGTGTACGCCGACTTTGTGAAAGATAGAATACAAGAATTTATTAATGACATCTATATAGAATTGCATACAGAATTATATTTTTTATATAAGTAAATATAATTATTAAGATATAAATGTTTGAACATTTTATATTTTTTCGTAAACAAATATATATCAATTTATAATATAAAGTATTTAATCATTTTAATATTTTTTATATCATATGCACTTCAGTTAATTTTATATTATAACATAACATTAATATAAAATCTTTTATATTTAATTCAATTAATTCTTCTTCAAACAGAATATTATGCATTATATTAAGACGTTGCATACCATTATGTCAACAAGAAGATAAGGCTGTGTGTATATGCAAGAAGTCAACATGACGTAAAATCTTGATGTAATTAAGCTCTTACTCTTGAGTGTAACCTCCTTAGAGGTTTTCCAAGGCACTGAAATTCCCGCATACCCGTCAACGTCTAATGAGGGGATTGTGAATGAAGTTTCAGATTGGCATGAGACAATTAAGGAGAACCTATTTACCTCGGCATCTTTAGAATATGTTAATAATCATGATCGTCAATTCACAGTCATGTGTCTCAATTTTAATTTAATTATACAAAAGCTGCAGAGATAAATATACATTATATTTATCGCAATCTATTTCTTTCAATGCTTAAAGATTGTATTTTTTTATTTTAGATGGATATCTTAGAATGTAGAGAAAAATCTACTGTTAAAAAAAAGAATAAATATACTTTCAAAATTTCTGTTAGTTACAAATTTTTTTAAAATATATAGAAAATAAATTGCGAAAACATTGCAGCTTATTTTCCTATTTGCTTATGTACAATTTTGTCTTAACAATTCTGTTGATAAATGTTCTATATATTTTTAT
Source organism: Polyergus mexicanus (assembly GCF_030449975.1). Taxonomy (NCBI): domain Eukaryota; kingdom Metazoa; phylum Arthropoda; class Insecta; order Hymenoptera; family Formicidae; genus Polyergus; species Polyergus mexicanus. The sequence goes on along the minus strand of NW_027223327.1, from coordinate 7,065,295 downwards.
TTTATAATAAATTTTTATAATTAATTTACGTTTATTATAATAGTACCATCTCCATGTATAATTAGCTCAAGAATTCCTCAAGTCAGTGCAAAATTTTGCAAGATAAATTGCGCGAAATTCCTCCCAATAATCCATAGCGAGTGAACTCTTCAAGATGCGGAAGACTATCTCAATCCAAGACGAGATAAGAAAGATCATCCGAACAAAATTAAACTACCTCATCATCATTAGGACCTAATTACCGGAAGATCTTAGACGCGGATGACACTGCTGCCGTATGACACGAGCGGTCGAGGCAAGGCGCTAACTACGTCCACGCACGCGCTCGTCTTTGCAGGAATGCCTTGCAGGAACCTTGGTGGTGTCGGTACGAGCATCTCGAAGTGAGCTACGTCGGTTTAGGCGAAAGCTTATTAATGGGTGCTTGCGAGGAAGGACGGGGGTGCTTTTGCAGAACGACGACGAGGAAGAACGGGTTGCGAGCTGGCGGCGGTGGATGCTGGCTGGATGGCTCGAGAGATAGAGGGTAGAAAAAAGTAAGAGACTCCCCGCAAATATCCTCCCCCCCCCCGATGCTCGCGGTAGGCGTGTCTCGGAGACGGGGTGATGGCAGAATCCGGCCAACCAGGAACCGGGAACAACGCGCACCCCGGCCTTCTCTTATCGAATGAAAAAATATTGACCGTACGAGGAGGTATCCTGCGGTCCATTTGGGGGTTGCGGAGGTGAAACATAACGGTCGACTGATTGTTAAGGGTGGCAGGCGGGCGAGGGGGGCTCATGAGGCGGCGGGTGAATACCCTCCTCGTCACGTACAGGATCATTAGCTGGATATCCTTGGTCCCGTTGGCCAACCCTATCCGATAGCGGTGATCCTCGTGTTTGACATCATTATCCTCGGAGCGCCAACGCGGTCCAACCATATCTTGTCGCAGGCGCCTTCGCAATTCGGTCTTTCGATACTGTTACGTTTTCTTCTCGCGCTTCTTCATCTTTCTCGTTTTCATTTTCGTCTCGTTTGTATTTATCCATCGATTGTCTTACACCTCGAGTGATATACAGTTAATTATTATTCAGTGAATCTACAAAAATTGTGATGGTGAACAAATTTGTTTTTTATAGCGGAATAATAGTTCCGCGATAATGGCCATGATTGTGATAGTGATTTAATAAATTTTTGATTTTCTGATATTCTATATTGCGGAAAATTAATATGACGAAAGAAATAACGTGATTTGTTTGACGAGAAACAAGTGATCTTTTCTGACGATAATCCTGATAGTGACGAATAAACTGTATTATGACTATGGTGAAGAAGAGAAACTGATTGGACTATTCAGCCGATTGCTGAGAAGAGAGAGACAAGAATTTGTGATAAATATTTATACGAATATAATGTCCTAACAAATATCACAAATTATTGCTATAATCGCAACTTTCTTTATAAAATTAAATTTACAATATTTACGAAATAATGAAATAATTTAATAGATGGTATATTAGTATCAATCAAAGGCTGTAATCTTTGAACATTTATTATCTGTAGTATTAGTGTGATAAAAAATAGAAGATTAAAAAATAATAGATTAAAATAATAAATAAATTTCAAGAATTATAATGGAGACGAACGATCCGTCGGGCAGACTAACGGCGGAGGACTTATCGGATTGTATAAGCGACAGTAGTCATTCGGAATCGCAATTAAGAGCTTTTCAAAGTTATGAGCGCATCAAAGAATTAAATCTGTCTATTGATAAAACCAAAGAAGATGCATCAACAGAACCAAAGGATTTTCACCTTAGCCTCGAAGGCGGTGGCAGAACATCCCTTCGATTCGACGAATTTTCATGCGAAAATCCAACGAGAAATTTGACTATGACACTGAATAAAAACAAAGATTTCGGTTATTCCGCCAATAACTTGAATGAAATCAATTACCCGTTAGATAGATTGAACGAGAATGAGGAATCGTCAGATGCCACGACGACGCTTTGCAGATCCAAAAATTCCAGCGCTAAGAACGCGCTGTTCAATTTACGCGAGACCAAGCAAAGGAGTCCTCATGCGTCATTATCCTCTTTAGACAGATATAGCAAGGATCTTAATTTCGTAGTGGAAAAAGAGATAAAAGACTTTGGCTTGCTCAAAAATTACAGTCTCGATCGCATGAAGGAATTCAACTTTTCCTTAGACAGAATGAGAGACAGCCACATTAGCAATCTGGCCCTCGAGAGGCTGCGCGGCGGCGCCGGTTTGTTAGAGAATCCGGGAATGCTAGAACACAAGGAATTCAGAAATCTGCAAGTACAACCAAGGAATCCCGATCTCGAAACCATAGCATTGGAGCGCATGAGACGCTCGCATCTCCTGGGCACGGAATTATCCGCGCAAAGCCTGTCGACGCAAGTGCCGCATTCGCATTCAATCACGCATATGCAACACTCTCAACAGCAGCAGCAGCAACAAGCAAAGTCCTTCACTATCGATGCTATCTTGGGCCTGAGGAATAACCAGCGAGAGAAGCGAAATCAACAACAACAGTACAGAAAACATCAAGGTATTTAGCATTAGTTATGCATCAATTTTTATTAGTTTTGCTTATTGCATATTATAATTTGTCTGTCTTTATAATTTTTTTTTAATGTAATCAAAGATGTCGTACGTAACAAAAATTGTTGAGAGAAATTTTAATTTAATTAACTTATGCAAGCATTTAATTAAATTATGTAATATTATTTTCTTATGTAATATTAAAGCAACGCATTTTTTAAAATTTGCTTGATTCTTTTTATAGCATATAATAAACTATTATATCAAATCATATTTATTTATTATAACATTATCTCTCTTTTTATGTCACTCTAATGACAATAAATGTTCTAAAGGTAAATTGTAAATAAGCAAAAAATGTTTTTATACAGGAATAAAATTTTAAGGAAGCTTAAATTTACCTATTTTATAAGAAATGATGTAAAAACTTTTTCTGCATATTATTTTTAAGTAAATAATTATGAAAATTATTTATTTATTTGTTATTATTCTAAAATACAATAATTTAATTTTTATATTAATTTAAATTTAAAGCAAATTACCTTGAAGTCAAATTATTTTGCCCCAAAAATTATTCTCCAGATATTGTATAAAAATATTAAAAAATTGTATTTTTAGTAAAATTATTTTTAATAAAACATCCTGTATAATATATTGTTTAATAAAATAAAAAAACAATCATAATGCTTCTCTTTGTATATATATATATATATATATATCATAAATTATGATATATCGAAAATCTGCAACTGACTTCAGATAAATTTTAGTTCTCATTAGAAGGCAAATGTTAAATATCTAAATTTTCTATATCGAAGCAATAGTTTTCAAAATCTTTTAACTTGAAATTTAAGGTATTATATATATATATATATATATATATATTTATTTTTTTTCCGCTATAGAACTATTTTTTGCAACTTTTTAATGTATTGGAATAAGTTTTAACGCATATATAAAATATAACCTTATGAGAATAGTGATTATGTCTAACATATTATATTTTTTATATTTTTATCCTTTTATATTTTATCCTCCTAAAGTTTCTAGTAATTTTAATACTCTTGATTTTTTTGTCTAAGCGACTTTATAATTAGGTATTCCTAATTTTTAGTACGTTATACTTTTTTTACGCATATTCGCCATTTTTCAGCCCAAGAAGGCACAACAAAAAACAACAGTTCGAGTACCAGTTCCGGTGGAGGCGGAAAAGTAAAGAGGGTGCGAACGATCTTCACGGCAGAGCAATTGGAGCGCTTGGAAGGCGAGTTCGCACGTCAGCAATATATGGTGGGCCCTGAAAGATTATATCTGGCTCACGCACTTAGATTGACCGAGGCCCAAGTTAAAGTTTGGTTCCAAAATCGCCGCATCAAGTGGCGAAAGTTGCACCACGAGCAACAAAGCCAGAGGGTGCACGAATTTCAACGCACTTTGAACACCTCTTTGGAGCACGAGGATAGCAACGAGATCGACAAATGGTGAAACAGGAATTTATCATCTACGCGTTTCTTTATCGTGATTATCGTTTTCTTTCTTTTTTCTTAACTACGCAATCGTTCCATTCCTTTTATTTCGTCGTATTAGGAAACCGAGAGATCATTCTATATCGTTATAGTCGTGAACGAGACTTTAAACGTGTACTTGTCAATCTCCTGAAGAAATATCGTTTTTAATATCTTCCTGCCAAGTGTCTACTACATTGTGTCATTCCTTCTTCACTCTTATACCTGTGTGCCAGTTCTCGATATCATACTGCAAAACTTTGAGTATATTTCTTTGAAAAAATTGTATGGATTGTGAAACGTGACAAAGATCTGTGACAAAATCTTGACAGTGCCAACGTAAGCTTCCTATTATTTAAAATATTTTTTTTATATCTTTTAGTTAAAAATTTTCAAGTCAAATTGACACTTTTTTGATGAAACATCTTGTTTTCAAAAAATCATAAAAGTATTCTGTAACTGCGTACTTTATTATACAAAGTGCAAATCAAAGTTAAACTAAATTTAAGATATTTCAAAGAACATACTAAACATTAATAAAAAATTTGTGCCAAAGAGAAAGAGAGAGAGAGAGAGAGAGAGAGAGAGAGAGAGAGAGAGAGAGAGAACAGTGTAAATAGAAATATAATGATGCATAAGGAACAAAATCTAATGAAGATAAACTGGGAAGCATGAGAAAAAGATTCAACACATTTTTCGACATCATATACAAATTATCTAATAAAAATGGAACAAATTGGAAGAAATAAGACAAAGTACACTTCACCACATGCATCTACGTGGTCTACTAAACAAACTACCGATGCTAGAATCCCACCTGATGCATATTGGAAATATACACAAAGCAACAATCAAGACACAACTGATAAAAACACTAGGTAATTTTTAACAAATAACAAAATTTTTTTGATTTGATAAAAAATGCGTAATATATATAATTTTATATGCATACTTAAGAGATCTTCGTCGAAAATTTTACTAACGTACATGTTTTTATACTATTATATTCGAAAGATTAAATATCTAAATTTATACAAAAAGATCTTAATCTTAAAAGTCATAACTTGTTAAATATGTAACGTTAAAGAACAAATTTTTACTGTTCAACAAATAATAATATCTTATAAAAGTAATTTAAAAACTTCCATTTTTAGACGCCATCAGAATCCCATATCAGAACCAACGGTGAGCTATTATTCCTCCGCAAATTCCTACAAGACTCTTAAACAAAATACTTATCCACGTTCGATGCATTTGAAATATCCCTCTCCTGTTGCGGAAGCATCACAGCGATATCAACAGAATACTACAAAATCTGGTAGAAATAAAGATTATGCTAACAACGTTGCTGTGATAGACAAAAATCGGTATAAGAATCGGCAGGAAGATGAGAGCAATGTAGAATACATCGACGAAGAAGTAGAAAATTTAACGGAAGATAATATAGAGGATGATGGTGAAGAGGAAGGTATGAAATGTAAAAATGCAATTAAAATCTTTTTTCATACAAAACTCTATTATGTATTTTAAGAAAAATATTAAGAAAATAATAATTTGTGTGAGAAATATTTAAAAATATATGTATAGTTTAAACATATTTAAAAAAATATAAAAAACTATTATAAGCTATTATAATTATTATCGCGTACATGTATGAACATATAATACATAAAAGAGTAAAAACCGTAAAAGTCATCAAATCTTAAAAAAAAAAAAAACATTTTTCTATAATAAATACCCAAAAGCATAGCATACCTTTTAATAAAATAATTACATATAATTAAAAAGCGTGGTGAAAAACACATAATCATCTTTTTGCGATTGCGTTTAGTTTATAAAAACAAAATATATTACTACAGCAGAAAACGATCAAGAGAGGGTCGGTGAGTGTCACGATAAAGAGTACGATGAACAGGAAGCAGATGATGAGATAGATGAAGAATCTGATGTACCTGCCGAATCACACGCGATGCAACGAAATGCAGTTAAGAAAGATACTCCGCTGCGCACACAGCAACGAATGGAAATCAATCAACAACAAAATCCGCATAGAATTCGTTACTCTCAATATTCGCCAAGACTATATCAAGCTCATCCTTTATCAACAAGGTTTGTAGGATAAATCCGTAAAATATATACATCTAATATTATTTAAAAATTTTTTAATCTAGTAAACAATGTGTTTAACGTCTTTATCAGAGGAAATAAAATTTATTGTAATTTATCTCTGTTAAAAAGTTAAAAATTTATATAAAAAGATATTAACATATAAGATTTTTCTATATTTCTTTCCGTTTTATCTATAAAAGTTATATTTGGTCAATTCTAATTACTTCTCAATTTATGTAAGTTTAATCGTATTATCGACGGTCCATTCAAAGCTAATGGAGAACTAAATGAATTATACATGATAAAGTAGCATGAATCAGAAATTAGAGGCATAAATGCACATTATAAACGGGGTACGTAGTAATTAAAGAGCTTTATGATAAATTATCTACATTATACTTTTGGCTCGGTATTCTTTTTAATCATATATGTTTTATCGATACGACAATTTTTTGCAAAATGCCCATGTGATTAGGTATTACCGCAACATGCCCGATCGTGATATCCATGAAGCGTTGTCGGAGGAAGATCTGTATACGGCTCAAGCGTTGAAAAATCCTCCTCGAAGATCATCAGCGGGTTATCATCAAAATTGGATTCCGCAGAGGAATTCAACCGATCGATACGACACAATGATCTCGCCAAACCGCCGAGCGCAGACGAGACCAGAAATAAAGTCCTTCACGGAAGCAGAAATTGTTGATAGGAGAAAATGTAGTCGTTGCGGTAATGTCTCGATTAGAAAGCCATCAACTCCTAAAAGGAACAATTGTAGATTCCAAGATAACCCTAATTTCTCGACTAGAAGGCATTTTGGTAAGCGAGATGTGCAAAATCATTCTAGCATTGAAAATAGTTAAATCATATTCGAAACGATTGTGATTAACGACATCGCTGTATATGTAAAATTAAAATAACTACATTTGTTATTACTTATAATAATAAAAAAAATTATTCCTTTTAATTAACCAATTTAATTTTTGATTTAATTTACAATTATTCTATTCCGTCATATAGATTCAGATATAAATATTATTCGAGAGAGAAAGTTCTTATATCTTTATTAATAATGTTTTCATTTTTATTTCAGGCGATGATGCTGAGATTCTCGATCAATCCTGGTGCGGGTATTGTAAGCCGAAATATCACGTTGTAGAAAACATGGGACCTTGTGAAATTCCATCACCGGTTTTGTATTCGATGAAAACGCGACGCTTCAGGGACTCTAATATACCAATGTATGAAACGTTGGAAGGAAAACATCCGATGAACGAGTTGTCGCATAAATTCGCACGAATATCATCGAAATATACCAAAGATACACCAAACATTTTACGCGATAGGACCAGACACTCTGCGCAAACAACACAGGGTGCAACAAGAACGTCCGTTCATTATAATGCTTGAATTGTTTCTTTCTAATTTTGTCATTTTTATAAAAGAAAAATTAAGAAAAGTTGTTCTACAGATGAAATACATAAAATTCCTTCTTAGGTAAATTGTGTTCCAGGAATATATGTTCTCAAACAATTAAAACTAGTTTCTTGTGTTTACAGGAATAACAATTATTAAAATGAAACTTTTAAAATAATTTTTAAGAGTAACTTGTTGCATGTTACAATATGTGACACTGAGAATTAATTCAATTAATTATTAAGAAAGATGTTAAATATCTTATTATGCTTTACGAGAAGAAAGAGATATTTACAGCAAAGTTTTCTAAATGTGAATATTGTTACTTTGAGATTATATTTCACTAAATCATAATGTTAAATACTTTAAAAAAACGAGAAGTTTGATAAAAGATAAAGTTATCGAAAGTTGATATAATAGACTCAATAAGAGATGCAAATCACAGATTGCATCATCCAACAAACGTTAACAATAATGCTTCTATTCTCAGTCATTTCTCTTCTACCAGTTGTCCAATATATATTTTTGTAACTGTCTTTCAAATCGTGTAGATGTATTCTATGTAGTACGATAAAAGTTTATGCTATAAGAAGGCATGAAAAATTAGTTTCGCAATGTATATACATATATACAAATTAAATAAAGCCAATCAAGCTAACGTAAAAGCGATGTAACATCCTTTTTCTCATTTTAATTACAAAGAGACAAACGTCATTTTACGTCTTTTGGCACTGGCGCACAAAAAAAATTAACTGTAAATATGTGATACTATAATATAATTAACTGTACGAGATAGACGTACGCGTACATGTCAAATGGAGAATAAACTCTCAAATTGTACATTCAACATAAATAGTCTGTTTAATTATGTGACCCCAAATTAATGTCCATACCTCTAAATTAATATCCATATTAATTCGCGATAATTATTTATTTGATAAAATTATAATTATATCTTTTTATATTAAAAAATTAAATAATTTGCAGGACAAAGAATATCATGTGACAGTAATTTAATACTGCCAAGAAAAACAGACAAACATGAGTTTATTTAAACTTTTTGTAATTGCGAAACATGGATGAGATATCTCAAGTTTCTCGGATAATATGAGGAAAAAGAATCACTATCAAACAATTTTTACTCGTAATCAAAGTCGGAAAAGGAAGCTTTTTATGTGGTTACTAGCCGGGCACAAAGGAGAAACACTGATCAAAGCTTTTGTCTAAATATATTAATAACGTTCAGAAACTTGATGTCGCACTAACATAACGTTGCAAAATTACGCTTTGTTCAATTAAACTTAATATCTTTATTACATTAACGCAAGATGGATGTTAATTATTGCAAAAGAGATAGAAAATTTAGATTTTCATAAATTAAATATTTTGTACAACAAACATATTGGTGCCTGCATGAAGGTACAAACATATTTGACTTCTATATAAGATATTGCCTTTCTTTAAACAAAAAGAATTTATAAAAGAAGTATATATTATAAATAGAAATTTGATATAATTTACATAGTTATTATGATAGATCGATTTTTTAATTTTTAATAATTCTTAAATATCAAATATAATCCTCTAAAATAATAACATTATCATAAAATGAAAGACTATTAATGCACATGTGAATTGGATCACGCATATATTATTCTTTTATATAAAAATTTGACATGGATGATGGTTAGTAACTAATATTCGCTCGTTACGCGAAAGCCTCATTGTCGCCGTGATAAATTAGCATACGACCCGTGTCAAAGCATCACAAAAAGCTCTTGACGCACAATCATGTAGACTTTGCCATTACGGAGATACGGGGAAAGATATCAATCAATTCGTAATATACCATTTCATCGCAAATTTCATTTATTCTAAATGAATTAATATATGCTTATTACCATTATAAAATTCTCTTCATAATTAACATCATCATGTATATTTTAAAAGCCATTATCGGTAAATCATAAATTTTCATGTATGTGTTAAAAATAAATTAAATAATTTTGCTCTCTTTAATTATTTTTTAGATTAAATTAAATAAATTAATTAGATATAAAAAATAATGATAAAACCATCTTATAATCTTTTTCTGTTACAATTAAAGAAAATAGTGATTGTTTTTTTCTCTTTATTTTTTGTCAACATATTCTCAAAATTAGATAAAGATATTTCTCCAAAAAATAGATAAAATTAAAATATGGAAAAAAAAAACAAAAAAATAAAATTGTATAATTATTTCATATTTTTCATATCTTTTATTTTCATTTTTTCGAGTGAATTTATAAGTTGCAAAATTTCTAGAAACCGATAGATCATTGTATAAAGAAATTCATGCTTATAAATAAAGCTACGATAAGATCAAAATCGTCACGAGACTAAAAGGGAGAATGAAGGCGAGATGAGCTTCGATATCTCGCACTACAACCCTGTGCGAGATGTAAGCTCCGCCTATCCCTCGGTTACAGCGGGACTTCCAAGAGCCCTGCAACCCCCACCTTTCGACGGAGGGTATCCCAACCCCTGCTTCATCGTCGTTGGCATCCGCGGCATTCCAATTAGCTCGCGAATCAAAAGAGCCCCACTGCCTTTGTGGGGTCTCACCCTACCCCCAGTAAACTCGCTCGTTCTCTCTCTGTTGCTCTATCTCGTTAACCACCCTCTCTCTGTCCGTCTATCTATCCGCCTTGCTATCTGCTTTATCGCACTTTCCATATATTTATCTTTCTGTCTAAATCACTACGCTTATATATGTATAGTTTCCCACGGATTACTTTATACATGATATGCATATATACATATTCTTTTCATATAAAATTATTTCATTATATTTAAATTATCTAACTTTGATAATAAAATATATTTGCCTTGTATTTTGAAAATGATTTAATGTAAATTATATCTGTGGATCATTATATGCAAATCATTCATATATAATTATAAATATATAGAAATAAATATGTATTAAAATACATCATAATCATCAGAGAAATATCTTCGCTTTTTGGTGAATTCTCCTAGATAATAAAATAATTGTTTTATTAATTTTTTTTCTTGCTTTATCAAGTTTATTATTTTTATTTCTTATATGTGAAAAGTGTAGATAATAATTTAAAAAAATCTCTTTTATACTATCCTCACGGCCCTCATCTAATCTCTCTTCTTTCTGCGTCTTTTCCCTTCCAAGTTCTCCCTTTGCTTTGCCCGTTACTACCCCTCTGCTTATATTTGTTGCTTTTTTATCTTTTTCCTCCTCTCACTGAATCGTTTCCTCCTTTTCTGTGTTATATTCTACGTCCTTCATTCATGGGTGGTTTTTAGTGGAATAAAACCAAGCAACGGTAAAGAGCGGCCGTTACGAGAGAACAGAGGTGGGTGGATGGGATTAACCGCAGTTTTAATCGTGAACCCTCTTCTTTGACGAACGAGATTCATATAAACGCATGAGCACTTTGGTAAAACGACCGAATTACATTGCTTGCCTTTAACTGGTATGCAAATTCTTGTGGGCGGTTCAGATATATTGTAAGTTAATATCAATAATTATCTAATCAGCTAATATTAATAATCAATTTCTTTTATGAAATATAATTGCAAATATTATTATACAACTAAATTTATATACATACGATAAAAAAGTAATGTTTATAATAATTAGATTACGATCTCTTTACACAGTAACACAGAGCGGACAAAGTGCAAAGACGGAAAGAATAAATTATACATTTTGTCAAATATGTAAATATTGTAAGTTTGATAAACTTTGTATATTTCAATAGCAATGTGTGCCAAGACAAATATTAAATGAAAAATATACTAGTTTATAGAACGGCGTTACTCCTATAAAGATTTCAAAAAATGCAATTTTGCTGGAGTATATTTCAAGACATTCAGAAATATGGCAAAGCAGATTTCAATATTCTCGACGGTCAAATGACAAATTGGTATTGTAAAGCGACTCTTGACGTTTCCCTCGACCTTTCGCGTTTTTACTCAACGGACATCCATATACACCAGTTGCTCGGGGTAATTGAAATTGGAGAAAACCGCTCGTAATGTTTCCCCCGACTTGGTCACGACGGAGCGAAACGCAAATTTTATTACGGCACGCCTTTATCCCACTTCGTTAGATACCACTTTGTTTATCATTCGCGGATATTAAAATCGTCAGTGTGATGTGTATTCAACATCGTTCCGCCATTTGCACGCGCATTACCAGTTCTCTACATTTTTATATTTTTCTAATTTACTCTTTTGTCAAATATTTGTACCGAAGAAATTAACAATTACACTACTAATATTTATAAATACATATTAATTACTAATATTTAAATATATATTTTATATTATCATTTTATCATGTTACAATAGTATTTAAAACTCTGTATTTTTCAAAAATATTTAAGATTTGGTTTTTTTCTTTGCAAAAAGCTTGTAGTAATACGAGGACAGTAATCGTGCATGATACAAGTTTCCCGGCAAGATCAAAGAGCATTCCTACGCTCGAAACACGCAATCTTCACTTTATCTCACCGTTAGATTGATATCAAACGCGCTATCTCTGGAATCTGCATGTGAATTCGTATGTACAAGTGCAAATCTATGAACTGATATTGACAACAGAATATTTGTTAAAAATATTTCTTATTTTATATATCTTTTAAAAATTAATCGTTCTCTAATAATAAACAAATAAAATTTAATAACAATAAGTTTTCTAAATAGATTTACACACTTTCAAAATAAATTAAAAATATATAACGTAAAAGTTCTTTTAATCTTTTTATATGCATTTATATAAAAATTAATAGAAATCAAATCACATCGTAGATTGAATTGTTAATTAATTTCAATGATCTTGGCATGTATCGCGCAATACAATAGAGATACAAAATTCTTTACAAAACGATTCAGAGGTTATAGAAATCTCAAACGTTTGTAGCGCGTTTCAGCATCCAATTAATGTTGCGGACACGACGAGCGGTCGAGTATAATTTATTACGCGACGAAACGACTGGTAATTGCAATATTCTTCCCAGATGCAAATGTCTCTCATCGGTCAGTAGCACGAGTGATGCCTGTGTTATTAAAAGGCGAGAAGCATACAAATATGTTTGTAATAATTAGATGACGTGTCCCCACCGCGAGGTAAACCGATTGCATTTGCATATTTGTAGTCGTTGTCACACATCGTAATTTTCGATCATTATTTTTGTATTTGTCTATGATTTGTTTTAATATAACGTCATTTATTTAAATATTAATTAGCAGCAAATATGAACGGTCTTTCGATCAATTCTTTAAATATTTGATTACAATTAATTCACTTGTTGATAATGTATCTTAATAGTATTACGTAATGTGTTATGCATTATAGGGTAGCTCAATTATAAATTTTTGACAAATTAAAAAAATTCTATTAAATAACATTTTTCACGATGCATTTTCTGTAATTCATAGAATAATGCTACAATCATCACCAAATGTATGGTAATAAAGTTATTAAATAATTTTACATCTAAGCGTATTAATTTTTTTTGTATTTATGCGTATATAATTGATCGATTTAAATATCAAAGTACGATAAAAATAAATGCTTTTATATACGTAGCTAAAGTGGTACTTGTGATGAATTTTGTGTAGCTTTTATGGAAATTAAAACATACCATCGAAATTCTTCAAAAAATCATATAAAAAATAATATAATATTTTACAAATATTTGACTATTTATGGCTAATTGGCTACAAGTGGATAAAGGATCCATACTTTTTGCGTCCTAAATGCTGCCAGAAATGTATTGTTGCATAAAAAATGAAAATAGCATCACTATATCTTCAATTTTTTATTCTTTTTCAAAGCAAACGTGTGATGTTTGACATTATAGAAAAGACAATTTGGTACATAAAAGGATGTTATATCGTTTTCTCTATATATCATCAAATTGTTCAAAAGAAATAAAAATTTTATTAAAACATTTCAAATAAAATTATTTAAAATAAAATAAAAAGGTTATTTTAATTATAATGCTGTAGATAAGTACGTAACGTAGCGCAACGTTATTCATAAATATTTTAAATTTATATTCGAGCAGCAAATAATCGAGATTTGGGGATGCTTGGTATTTGACTAAATGAGGGTTGCACCGTACGCGCGTGTTCGTAGCTGTCACTAATCATGACCACGAATATACATGCCGTAAAAAGCATAACCGCTATGCAGGACGAACGATGGAAGGGAAACGTACGTCTGAGGGGCTGCATACAGGTCGCATTCATAACATCAGACAGGGTAATAAAAGTCAGCACCCTGCTCCCGCCGTTTCTACGCCACCCTCGCTCTGCCTGGATATCTAGAAGAATGCGGGGAAGTAGAGGGAAGGCTGCGTAGGTGAGTCAAAAAAGCTAAAAGAGAGAGAGAGAGAGAGAGAAAGAGGAGGGGAATACTGCGAATCGTATTGTTCGTGCAGACATGTGGTATATTCGTGAGATGTCGTTGCACATATATATATCTATGTATGTATACATATATATATGTATATTTCTGATATGTTCAGATTTATGTTATCCGGAAAATTTAATAAAATTTAGCGATTAAAAAAACAAATATATTTTTGAAATAAAAAAAATGTAATTTGTGATTATGCATTAAAGATATAGTATATATAATTTTTCTAATATTTAATAATTTGGATCATGATGTATGTATATGTACAAAAATGAACATGTTTTGAAATAAAATTTATATAAAAAATTTATGATAAAATGATACTTTCATGAGAATATTTTGTGCTTTGAATGATAATAAATGGTAGATTTTTTTAAAACGTTTGAGGTAAAATTATTTTAAAACTCGTTTATTGTAATAATTGCAATAAAATATATAACAGATATATATTAAAGAAAATTGTTTTAGAAACATTAAAGATAAAGCGCTTGAAAGAATTGATTTTCAAAGGCTCGATGCGCTATGCGACTAGTTAGAAAGACGATGTGATCGTACCTCGACAGTCACTTTGCCCCAAATATAATCTCCCCGTTGTAAACCACTTCAAGGGCCACCCTTCCTAGTCAGGTCAAGTGTTTTCTCTCATTGCGTTGTTGAGTGCATTCGAAGGGTGAGACCGAAAGAATCGCAACTATTTCATTTTGGGACAGATTAGACAGATTAGCGGACAAGGATGCATGACCAGGCAATATTTAGCGATGTCATCACAATGCGATATCGTAGGGTAAAAGAATATTATTTTTTGTCAACTCGATGCATCTCGTAATTTTTTTGATTGGCGAATGCTTGCTATATAAAGATTCACAAAGAAGAATTGCTAAAGCATCTCAGTTTTATTTAAATTAACATTAATATGTAATCATATATTTAAACATAAAATCTAGAGCAATAATCTTTCTCTCTCTAAAATATATGTAAACTGGTCAACATGCCTAATATTTAAATTTCTAAGACAAAAGAAAAGTTATTTGATACATTTATCTTAAATGAAAAAATAGCCAATTCGCAAAAAGTTTCAAAATATTCTAAATTAAATAAAAAGAAAATGCAAATAAAGTAGCATATTATATCAACTTTTGTACGATTTTGAAATATTATTTTATAAATAACTTTTATATAATAAAAGTAATATTTATCTAAAAAATTAGAAGATAAGAAAAAATTTTGTTTTATAAATGATTTAATCTAATATATTAAATTCATAATTTTTCTTTTCCACATTTTTTTTCTTAAAGCAAAAGATTAATTTACTGGTAAATACATATCATTAGGGAGAACATGATGCAAAGGGTTAAAGATTTACTTATCATGTAAGAGACACGCAAATCTTTAATACTTGTATCACATGTTGCTAATTACTTGGCGCTTTGAAGTTTTAATGCTTTCATCATCGTGTCTCTTGTCCCAAAAAGGATTAAATCGTAAATCGGATTTCAACGTTTAATCTTTTCCTACATGAGTCTGCGGAAGTCAAAGTACGTTGATTAAAGTAAAGTCTTGATTAATGAAAACAACAAACGGATCATAACTGTATCATATCGAAATATTAATGTGTGTATATGCCATCAGACAAACGAAGGAAGATATATAACACTAACTGTTACAAATATATTATTTGTTATACTGCATATTTTTTTAAGTAATTACTTGCATAAAAAAGTACATTCTTTTATGTTATTATAATAAATTATATGCATATTATATTTTGCAAATATTGTGAACGGAATTATTGTGCACTTAGAAAGAAACAATATTACTTGTACGAAAAAAAAATATTTTCAAGAAATATTGATTATATTATATAATAGAATCTTCAAAGCCGTATTATAATTTACTTAAATTTTTATACATAAGTTTTTAGTTCTAGAGAAATTTAATTCAAAATGGGCGTTTTATTTTGAACATTTTAATGAGAAAATTTGCATCAATTCTCTCTTACAATTAGTAGGAGTTAAGAATGGAATAGTCATACATTTACAGAGAAACTTATCTCCCAAGATTTCATTAAGACTGGCCGCTAACGAAATAGAGATCGTTATTATCAATGACAGTTAAGTTTGAATTTTTTAAATTCACTGTGTATAACCACAGATGAATAGACAGATAGCCAATGGCCCGGGTTAAGGCGAGACTGGTCTTTCTCACTGGTTTCAGCGCCATACCGTCATAACGGCCAATGCAGTAACTACGTTCTCAAGCAAATTGGCAATTACGAAGCGACGCGTTACGCGGCATGCAGACTTCTCGTTGCGTATAACAGCGTGACATAATATGCTTCTTCGAGCTACATTTATATTAATTTAAATAAATAAATATACACACACACACATACGCGCGCGCATATGTATAATAATAAAATTACAATATTAATATATATTATAATAATAAAATTACAATATTAATATATATTAGTTAACAGCGATAAAAATAAGCTGAAATCAGGAATTAATATTTTTTTTACATTTAAGTATCACGCGCACATCTTAATTCAAAATAAGAGTCTCGAGACCGAAACTCTAGACTCGCGCACGTTGAAATATCCGCTATCGCGACACGCGACGCGAGTTAATGTGCGGGAACATTGTAAATAAGCCAAGTCACAAATAAAGCTGATATTTATCTATTTATTTAACGCGGAAAGTGTCTGAATTATTTAACTAAAGTACGTGTAGTTCCCGGGCGGAGCCCGAATTCCTAAATTCCTTCCGACAAACGATCCCAACTACCGTGCCTCTCCCGGAGGCACAACATAACATTTAAATACGATTTTTATGAAAAAAATATTTTAATACAAAACAGAATATTGCGCAAAATAAAAAATACTAGAAACAAGAATAAACATTAAATATTACTTATAAAATATTTATTATAAAAAAAAATTAAATAATGAAAAATGTATCACTTAATAAATATTTAAAAAAATTTGTCTACAAAAAAATCAATAATGATTAATTTATAACATCGAAACAATAACATAATAAATGAAAGACAAAATCAGCTGAGCAATGAAAATCAATATCACATGTAGTAAAAAAATCAATAATGGATAACAGATTTACCGCGCAAAATAACAGAATAATGAGACAAATCAATTGGGGTATCAAAAATACATAGTTGGCTTTAAAAAAAATATAATTTGCAACATGCAGGTGCATACTTCTTTTTAAAGGCAACCATGTGTTTTCTTTACATCTTTACATACATACATATATATATATATATATATATATATATATACTGGGTGGCCCATTTTAATCCATCCAGTCGAATATCTCAAAAACCAAGCCCGGAAGAGAAAAATGTTTCAGACAAAAGTTGTTTGGTTTCGAGGGGGTCATAAGATGGTGACAATGATTTGACCTTGGAAAATCATTTAAAGATCATGTAAAGGTCAACTTTAAAATCTTAAATGGAAACCCACATTTTTTATTTAGTATTCTTGTAGCTGACATCGAGAGCTTTCCAAAACACTATAATAAAGTATTTTTTCATTAAGTACTTTTTGAGTTATTTTATATTTTAATCTGACATATTTTGATATAAAAATTAAAATATTTTGTAAAATATTCAGTTTTCGATAATTTTACCGTAATACTTCTATGTACAGAATAATAACACAAATTAATTAGTGCCAAAAAAAAACAAATAATTGTTTAAAAAAATACATTGTAAATAATTTTCTTAAAAACAATTTTTTTTTATACTAATTGATTTGCCGAAATCACTCAGATGATCGAAATTGCACTCCAATGGAAGTAATTTCTGACACCGTTTTTCCGGACATTATGGAGATCACGAATAAAAAGTGTTATCCTTCTGGAAAAGAACTTTTCAGCAATTTTGGAGATAACTTTGCAAATGACGATGAATGGCTCAACAATGGAAATCCACTTCCATTATTTCCATTTCTGGAGAATAATTCTCAAAAAAAAGTAGAAATGAAAGCGATCATGCTGAAAAAGAAAAAAGTAAACAACCTCCAAAAAAGAAGTCTGCTTCCAAACAAATATATATTGAAAAATTGTCCGAAATCAAAAAATTAAAGAGAGAAAATTCGAGATTAAAAAAGCTTCTTATATAAAGAAAAAGAAAACAAAAAAATGTCACAGCAATTTTGCAACGTCGCAATATTGAAGCTCAGAGGAAGAAAAACGTTTGCAAGCACAGTGTAAATGAATTTTTGCATGGAAAAAAATATTTAAAACCACTAGCAAAAACAATGATAAGGCTTCAATTACACAAAGGAAAAGCAGAATATACAAAAGAAGAAAAACAGCTTGCGAAATTTATGTTTTATTATTCCGCAAGTGGATATTCACGAATGAGAAAAGCAGGATTAAATCTTTCATCAGAATCTTCTGTGAGAAATTGGATTTCATAAACAGAAATTCGACCGGGATTCTGCGAAGAAATATTTTCGAAAATTCAAGAAAATTTATCAAAACTACCATCTTCGCAAACACTTTGTTGCTTAAAATTTGATAAAATGTCAATAAAAAAATTTGAAGAATACAGTAAAAAATACGACATTATTGAAGGATTAGTAGATTTTGGACCTCTAGGACGAAGCGATCAACCAGCGGAACATGTTTTATTATTTTGCCTTGATAGTATTAATGCAGAAAATCCTTGGCGGCAAATAGTAGCATACTTTTTGACCGGAAAAAATTCAACGCATAAAGAAATTGTTCAACTCACCGAGATATGTTTGCGAAAACTGAAAGATATAGGAGCAAATGTTGAATTGATTACATGTGACCAAGGTGGAGCAAACAGAAAAGCTTTCAGTAATTGGAAAATTTCATCACATCAACCGTTTTTTTTATTGAATAATGAAACTTATTTTACTTCCTTTGATTGGCCCCATCTTATCAAGCGGTTGATTAGTCAATTGAGATCGCATAAATATATTTACGTCAACGGAGAAATAATAATATCGTTTTATGACTTATTTGGAACGTAGCAATTTGACAGAAATTTAAGCACTTCAAATTTATTAAATCACATTACCTACGCGCACTTTTATCCAAATAATTTTGAAGCCATGAATGTCAAAAGAGCTTTTCAAATGTTAAGTGCAAGATTTGCTGCATCAATATCAACAGCAGGCCACAGTAATGTGTTGAAAAGTACTTCATGGGAAGCATCTGCGGATTTTGTATACAAAATGAATAAAATAATAGATGCTATGAACGTGTACTATTTAAATGATTGGAAAGGAGAAAAGGGGCCGTTATCAAATGCTAATGCAATGGCTGAAGAATTATTAACATCTTTTATAGAATGGTGTTCAAAGTGGAGTATTTCTTCTAACAAGATGTCGAGACCTTCGTGTTTTGATGGAATGATTATGACTGTGCGAGCAATTTTATCTATGTATCGTTCCATCCAACAACATTATCCAGACTTCAAGCTCGCTACAGCACTATGTAACCAGGATAGTTAGAGGACGCGGAGGATTCAACCGTAATCCCACCACGAGAATGGTACGGTTAACATTGCGCCATATATTATCAAGTGGATGTATTTACGGAAGTGGCAAAGGCAACGTAACTTGTCCAGAAACGCTTTCGTTAATGGAGAGTACATCCGAAGTTCGTGAAATGGAAGCTATAAATACTGTTCAATTGCAAGAAGAATTAACTTTTCCAATTGAAATGGATAATGACGATAATGATGATCTTATTGCGACAGCTTTTGAAGAAATAACGAAATATTCAGAAGAGAACTATTCCGACAACTTTATAATAAATATAATCGACAACAGTAATTCACCAGGGACATATGAAGGAAATGCAATTGCATATTTTGCAGGATATATTGCTCAAAATAATTACAAAAATACTAAGTGCGACAGCTGCCGTGAAACAAATATAAAAACACCGATGGAGGGATCAAATGATAATGAGATTTACATTCAGTTACGTGAATATGAACACGAAGACGAAGATGGACCAGAAGTTGAATGGCTATCAAGGCCAACGGATGTATTTATAAATATTGTTGCTCTTCAACTTCAAGCATTCAACTTTTGTTATAAGAAATATTGGCATTTAAAAGATGTGAAAAGAAATCTTCTTGAGATTTGTATAAAACACGTTCAGCATCATGTAGCTGCAGATTGGTTTGATCCAAACAACGAGTGCTATCTGCATAGAATCCAAATGTTGGACTTTATGATAAGAGTCAAGATATATGCAATTGCAAAAAAAATAACAATGGAAGGAGAGTAGGAATAAACATAGTTGGAGGATCAAAAGAAATAAGAACAAAGTGTCAAAAACTGAGGAACATAAAGCACATGTAAAAAGATAAAGATAAAAAACAGCAACGGATATCTCAAAAAATCTAAAGCTGGGATAAAAAAGCATTTTAAATACACAATACAGACTGCGCTTTGCTACAACTTTGCGCGCCTGGCAGAATGCCTGTTCAATGCCTTTTCCCCGTATGTATATATATATTTTATTACATTTATAAATACATAAATATATATTTATTTAATTATTACGTACAAATTTATTTAATTGCTTTTAAGAAAAAATATGTAATTTGCAACATACAGGTGCATACTTTATTTATTTGATATATTTCAGGGTCACATTTTTTTACATGCAGATGATAAGGTATAATGGATTAAAAATATATTGTCATAATGCAACTCAGAGTACATTACACAAATATGAAGAACAAGTATAAATCTCTTTGAAAATGTATGCATAGAAATTAATATAAATTCTTCTATTTAAATCTTATTTGAGTCTGAATACAATAATTCTTCAAAAAACACGTGAGTATTTAAATCTTAAGTTCTTTCTTTTTATGCATTATAATTAGTAATATGCATATAATAATTACTCATTATTATAGATATCGATGTTTGGAGACTGGCTGATGACAATAGATATCATAATTTATTTCTGGTTTGCACGTAGATTAAATCGGAATTCATTATTTTATTATATTTGTGGCATAACACTAAGAAGGATTTTATCCCTTATAATTTTAATATATATATATATATATATATATATATATATATATATATATATATATAAGGAAAATTAAACCACAGGTAACTAATTTATAGTTGATTTTTAAAATTTTTTATATTTTTAATGTTTTTTATATATTTATTCAAATTATGTAATGTTAATTATCATATTTTATAATTTACATTCTACGTTCCAACAATTTTTATATACTTTTTATATAAAATGTATAAACGCAAATATTGTACTTTCAATTAATAATAAAATGTATTGCTACGTTTTTATTTGTTATTTATTTAAAAGAGACTTGTCTATAACACCGCAATATGTATATACCTATCATATACCTACCTATATAAAATAAAAATTTATTAATAGCAAAATAGAGATATATAAATTTTTTTAAGTTTATAAGATGTATGGTAAGAAAATAACATTTATCAGAACATAAAATCAATAAACACAAAGAAAAGTTTCAAAAAGTTTGGAGAAAATAAAAATACATAGACGACCTTCTCGGGAAAAAATAGATTAAATGTAAATAGATGTAATTATATCTAATTAAATCTCGTTAATCTAAAAAATGAAAAACTTAAGATCTACTTAGATGTAAGCATATCCCCAAGTAGCAAAGAAATGTTTAATAAATGTTTAAAGCTCATTTTTAAAGATATTTTAAAAATGTTTATTAATATTTTATCAATAAAATATTAAAAAATTAAATATTTAATAAACGTTGAATCAAGACTTATTTTACATAAACGTTAAAATAGAGTTTTTTTAAATAAAAATATATAAAACCAGATTTCACTCATAATTAGAAACGTTTTAAAAATATATATCTATAAAATAAGTTTCAAACATTTATTAAACATTTCTTTGCTATTTGGGTCCATTTAGATCCAGATAGATCTATCGATGCAGATCTATTTCAAAAATAGATCTGCACCAGTAGATCTAAATAGATCATCATACGTATACTTAAATCTTAGTTGATCTTTGAAGATCTACAGAGATTTAGATAGATCTACCAGTGTAAATCTACATAGATTTATATCGATCCACTTACAATTAGATCTAAATTGTTACATAAGTAGATCTAAAGATATATATGCTTAAATCTAAAAGTAGATCTTAAGTTTTCCATTTTTTACATCTAACGAGATTTAATTATTAGATATAATATTATATCTATTTACATTGAATCTATTTTTTTCCGGGTTTACTAAATAATAGTACTTAAATTTAAAAAATAATGTTGTTAACATTTGACGCTATTTAGAGTATATAAATGTATAAAAAATATATACGAAAATAAAATATATTCCTAGCATTAATCCAATTATTTTAATAGTTTCTTTTTTTATCGGACGCAAAAAACAAATTTTTAAATGCAAGCGATATTGCATTGTATAATTTTATTAAAAATTATTGAAAGAAAAACTATAAGTATTAGTATTATCATATTTAAAATAGTTATGTTAAAAAGTCAAATATTACATATAGATAGCCAAGAAGCAAAACTCTGACAAAAATAAATATTGGAGTGTAAATCAAATGTAAGGAAAAAGTGACAGAAGCGTAAACGAAGCTTCTAGAAGACAAAAATTAAAACAACGAAACGTAAAAAGAACGCTTCTTTTACGTTTTGTTGTTTCAATTTTTGTCTCCTAGAAGCTTTGTTTGCGTTTCTGTCACTCTCTCCTTACATTTGATTTAAGCTCCTTTGACTTAACGAAAACAGTTTATGACAGATGAATTAATTATTTCAACAGTAATATAAAAGTTAATTATTATATTTTATATATATATATAAAATATAATAATTAACTTTTATATTACTGTTGAAATAATTAATTTATCTGTCATAAACTGTTCTAGTTTGCCGGCCGCTTACCACCGCTGCAATATCGCGTCACTGATCTGTCTATTAATCTCATGTTTATTCTCATCATTTCATCTCTCAGACTGTCACACTCGTCTCGCGGTCATTTAGTCCGGATTTGCACCTAGGGGCAAAGTCTATCGACAAAATTGGATATATTTAGTCTGGACTCAAACCAGGGGCATAGTCTGTCGACAAAATCGGATATATTTAGTCTGGACTCAAACCAGGGGCATAGTCTGTCGGTAAGGGGCATAGTGTGTCGATAATCTGAGCACGGAAATGGCAGTCTCGCCTTAACCTAGGCCATTGGCTATCTGTCTATTCATCTGTGGTATAACTGTCTATGTCTAGATAGTCGGTGGAGATTATTATAACTGTCCGTAGAGAGAGTATATACTAGAATGACAAAGCATCACGCGCAGTTAATAAAACATTAATAAATCTATAATATTTCATTTTTGATCCACAATTATAAATCCACGTATATGCACCAACCGATCATTTTACCGTGGCACCGAAAAGTGATTCTGGCCATGTAGTTCTGCGGATTCTAAAATGGATTCATTTGGCGCTACTAGCTAGAAAAAGTGTCTTACAAAAAACGGCGGCGTGGCCCTTTCTCTGTATAACAGGCTTCAGTCTATAACAATAATTTCCATAAATTATTTAAATGTCACATAATTCTCTATTTTTTTTTGTTATTTTTTGCTGATTATTTCATTTATGATTAATCAATAAAACTTGTATTTTGATTCAAAGCATGTGACATGTACTTTTTTAAATTTTTGCATCTAATATATATGTACTGGCCACAGACATTCTTATACTACATATACACTATAAATATGCTTTCAATCTATCTAATTAAATAGCTGTGTTTGTTTCACATGTCAACATGTGATGACAAGATATAGCCGTGTTAGCAATCTAGGTATAATATATAGAAGTCTGCAGTACTGACTATGATATCTGATATACATACAAATATGGCGAATTTTAGCGCCATCTTTGATATACCCTAGATATAATACCAATGTACAAACGGAAACATACAAAATTTCCTAAACGTAGTCGACGATTGTCCGAGACAGTCACGCTCCATAAGGGCACGAAGAGGTACAACGCAACGCAACGTGTTCACTATTAAATAGGTTGATAAGCACATGCTTACGTGGACGATAAGATAACGTGGGTTTGCATTTCAATAAGAGCATTTGAAGTCCCACAGTGTTTATTTACGCTTAAATGTCAGTGCCACTGTGGACTGTGTGGGTTCCGACATCATAGTGAACATGAACAACTCATCGCGTAAAGTGAAAAACCCGTTGTTGTCCGCTGCTGGTCCTGACTTTCCCTTTGACAGTTACGCGGAGAATACATTATTAGTACCAGTTACACCCGCGTCAGCTGTACTCCGAGACGGTAAGTTTATTCAACGAGAAGCTCTGGGTGAGGTCCAGCATATTTTTCATATGATTTGACCTGATAATACAGAAAATTGGATAGCGATCGATTTCAAAGTGTGATTTGCAAAGAAGTAATCATAAGAAATAATTCTTCAGGAAAATGATTCTTTTTTGTTCCGTTTGCTCCGTTTTATTGCTCTTGATCTTTCTTGCATTGTGCCTCTGTATTTGCCAGAATGCATTCGTTGGCAAACATCTGTTATTCCTTCATCATTTACACAGTCGATATTGCAGAGAGAAATGACAGTACGCGATAGAAGTCCCTGATAATGACTCGAGCATAAGGCATTTATATCTATCTAAATATAAGATTCAGTATATCCATTTGGCCCACACATTTAGTTATGCCCAAATTTATATAGTCGCATAAAGCATATGCATAAGAACTCAAATAATGATACAAAGATCAATATATAAGATTTTTTTCTTTATATGCTTTCTTTATATATGCAAATAAAATTATATATGCAAATAAAATTTGAATATTAAGATATAAAGATCTAAACTTCAAAATATGCAATTAATCTAAACAAACTAGCGAATTTGAAAGAATCTACATGTACATAAAAAAAATTTATTAATAATATGTCTATTATAAGTGATATTAATGCTTTCTTTATTAAATAGTAATTGAATGAATAATTTCTTATTCAACTTAAAATATAGAAAGTTATATAGTTTATATATATTTTTTTTTTCTATTTATATACAGTAATGTAATTTAAATTTCAATTTAGTAACATTTAAAAAATAACACAATTATATTTTACAATAAAAATTTATTAACTGCATTATACATATATACACTAAATAATAGATATTTTAGAAATTTAATGTAAAATTTTTATGATATAGTTGGTTGTGATAATGATAGCTAATTTTCGCATTAAACATATT
Source organism: Polyergus mexicanus (assembly GCF_030449975.1). Classification (NCBI taxonomy): domain Eukaryota; kingdom Metazoa; phylum Arthropoda; class Insecta; order Hymenoptera; family Formicidae; genus Polyergus; species Polyergus mexicanus. Next base: position 7,039,970 of record NW_027223327.1, on the reverse strand, counting down.
GTTAGAAACTTGTTCTTTCAGATCTAACAGGCGGTCTAGAACCATATCTTTGTGTGTAAGGCAGATCGTGACTACTCCTTCTACTAACGCAATAAATTATTGCAATAATAAGAAGTATTATAAGAAACAGTAGTAGTAATGCACCAAGTACGATAGCTGCTATTTCTCCTTGCGATAGATTGTCCCATGCTATAAAAATGAGATGTTATCATGACATTTTATCTTTTGATACTATTATACATTATATTACCCATAACCATAACATTATACAGTCATGCCATTTTCATATTTACGGCATCTTATATTTATCATAAATTTCTGTTAAATAAATGTGTCAAATATACATTGAAATTTATCGGCAATAAAAAAAAAAAAAATATTACCTGTGACGTCGATGCTACGAGAATACTCATTGTCTGACACATCTATTGCCGTAATAGTAGCTGTTGTTGAGCAACACGTCGATGAATAAAAAAATGTAACACGGTCCTTTGTGCCGCTTATAAATTTTGTGCGTAAATATAATCCATTTGGAGTCGATATAACGCGTTTTAAACCTACGTAAAAAAAACCATAAGTAATTCAATTAAATAGAAACTTTTGGTTGGTAATTATATATATTGATTATCTATCCATATTATTAAACATTTGTCGAATACCTGAATCGGAATCTTGAACGTTGATGTCAACACTCCAAAATGTTTTTTCACAACGATCTTTGTCCAGTTTACCAGCGCAATTGCTATTGAACGTATAATCCACTATCGGTTTTACATTATCGATGCTCTAAATGCAAAGAGAAATCATAGATAATTAAAAATTTATATAGTATATTTATAGTACAATTTATAATAATAATAGGCATAAAATATACAATCTTATATAAATATAAAATTAGAATACATTGTAACTCTCGCGTTGCATATAATTTATTTTATATTATTCTATATTATTATTTTTTATAAATTATTGTTTCTTTAAAGTTGGGGAATTTATATATGAAAGAAAATTAGAATTGTATATATATAATATTGCCTATATATCTTCACTTATTTACCTTGGAAATTGCATTTTGAACGTAAACATAAACTGTCTTCTCCGGTATTTCCGTACCATCGATAGACAACGTGAGGGTATTGACAGTATCTTGAGTATCCAATGGTACAACGATATCCACGGCTACATTAGTTGTCTGTCCTGGATACAACCATAAGCTGTTGCATACAAATTAACAAAGATAACCACAGATTTCAAAAGCAAAGACAAAGCACAATCATACGGATGCTTTTATATATATGACATTTTTTTATAGCTCGTGTTAATTATGCTTGCTTTAATACAATTTAGTTTTTTTTTTTCAGTGAAATTAATAAATTTTTTAAATATAAAAATTTATACACACATAAAACAGAGAAATAATACTTATTTTAACTTAAAGAATAAAATTTAATATATAATTTGTTTTCAAAATATATAATCCATATTATTTACAAATTAGTAAGTTGGTTATATTAATTTCAATAAATTAATCGTAATAATCTTAATTATATTAATTAATTTATTTAAACAGAACAGTGCGTGACAAATTTTTGTATAAATATTACTTATTTTCTTTTGCTTAAAGATCACTACTATTGATGTAAGATTTGTACTCAAAGCTATATATATGCAGATTCGCATTTTTTATTCAATCAACAGTTTATTATTTGTGCATTGGTTGAGAAGGACATAAAGAAAAATCTAAACTGGTATTTACTGTGAATTACATTATATAAATTGCAAATATATTATATACGTCATATGAACGTCAATGCTTATCGATTTGTATTGGCCAATATATTCTAATTTAAATCTTTCCAAAAACGAGTTAATCTTTATTTATTTTTATTAGTTGATTTACTTACAAAGTTGGCATGATGCTGAATATTCTAAATGGCAAACTTCTCGCTCGAATTGCATATCTCACTGGAAGCACGCAATTATTCGTCACATCAAATAGCACTCTGTGTGTTGTTCCTGGTGCAGCAATCAAGTTACTTTTGGCATTAATTTCTAGCAGTATTTTTCTTCTTTCAAAAGAATTTCCAATATTTCTAGCAAACTTCGTTGAAAAATCTTGATCGCTATCCTGTGTATGTATTTGCATTAATACATTATCTCTAGTGGATAGTTTCACATCGTTTGTATCGATATCTTCATTTAATGATGCAATTTCCGATGATCGCGATTGAGCTTTTTGTTGTTGCTCCTGTACAGTAAAAATCTTATTTATAGAATGGGAGAGAGAGAGAGAGAGAAAAAGAAAATCAGTATATATAATATATATATGTATATTTGTATTTTATATTTATTAAAATTGTCTTACAAGGACTAATATTTTTCCATTAAATGCCTTGCTATTTTTTAATGCATCTTTTGGAATTTTAATATCACCATAGCTTGTTAGAGAATTATTACGTGCGCGTAGAGAGAAAACCGAATAATTGATGAAGTTTCTTGCTACAGTAGTCTCCACCGAAGGCAATAATACATCAGAGAAATCCATTGTTTCGTCGTCATTATTTGTTTTATTTTCATCCATAATTTCTGCCGATCTCTGAAACACGCGCGCAAACTCTTTGGTCTTCTAGTTATTTTAGAATTTATTGCATATATACTGGTTTGATTGTTGCCAATATTTTCGGGAATATCCTTTAGAATATATACATGATTGTAATGACTACGTAAAAGTATATCCTGATAATTATGTATGGTAATGTACAAAAGATGTAAAAAGATATCGTGCTGCTATTCAACTTACTTTTCTTAAATTGATGAATTCTTGAATTTTCTTATTTATATTCGTTTCTTTAGTTTTTTCTATGCCTTCATCTAATATTTTATTAGAGTCCTTTTCTGTATTGAATTCTAGAAGAAATAGTAAAAATAAGAATTTATAATAATATATTTCTTAAATATAATATTAATAAGTAATATATTTTAAATAGTGTAGTAAAATATTATATTCTTTTAATGTTTCGTTTTTTATCCGATTATGTATTTTATACATAAATGATATGTATTATATCAATTTTTATTGTTTATATTTATAAATGTAATAATCAATAGAAAATCTTCTAATTATTATTATTTTATATTTTGTTTTATTTTAATTTCTTTAGCTATTTATAACCAGGTTATAAAGCAAAAGAAAAAAATATAATTGACATATTTTTGTCGTTTGACAGTTAATATATGTATTATATCAATTTTTAAAAAGTTTGCTAAATGATGCACGCAATATTCTTTTTGGAATTCATTTCGGAAATTTCATCTTTCGAATGCATAAACAGAACTTTCACTTTCACCTGTAAAGACTTTATTTAACTTTCTATGCCAACGAAAGCAATAGATTTCTATTGAAGTTTGTTGCAGTATTGAAAAGCAAAGAATAATTAAAAGTGTAACACAAAGCTATAAATACAATATCAAGGAATCTCTATTATACAAAAGAGATAAGCATTGAAATAATTACAATCATTTCAAAACTACAACTAATTTTATTTACCATGTACTAATAGAAATAGAGATATTTCGTAGATTGGCTAAAAATATAATTATACGAATAATAATAACCTTGGCAAAGTTTCGAGATATTCAATGGTACGGCCGAAAGTAGATGTGTAAATTTTATTTACAAGAAACGTCCGTAGATTTATTTACGATCGCATATTTTTGTATATATATCCATTTCTCATTAACTCTATCTTAAATGTCGCATTGTGTAGAAAACAGAAAACAATTTTTTATTAAAATCTTGTTTCTTTCTGCATGGGCTGATATGCCTAAGGATGCAAATGAGCGAGAGTAAAAGAGAGGGATTGAGCGAGAGCCGTGGCCAAAGAGCATCGTGAATTGCACAATCTTGTGTGTATCTGCGAGCCAGAAACCGATGGATTGCAGTTGTAAGACGACTGCCGTATTATGAGGAAGTTGGCAGCCGCGCAAGAGTACGTGTGGACCCAAGATCAACTCGCGTGTTTTTTTGACAGTTAAATCGCGCAAAGATAAAAGTGAGTGTTTTGTCTTGTTGATTGTGATAAGAATCCAATTATTAGTCATCGTGATAAGGGAATTTATCTGATTCTTACGCACAATTGTAGTAAAATTGCGAGACGTAGTCGTTTGATTTATTGATTTATAGTCTATAATTCTATTATTAATTAGCATTATTTAGTTAATGCAATAAATTGATATAAAATTTATTAATCAATTTCTTTTGGAGCACAACTGTTTTGTATTTCAAGATTTGTTTTATCTTTTATTATTAATGATAAAATCAATTCTTTTAATACTAAAATAATATTGCGTCTCACACAGACCTTTTATCAAAATTATCATATTTATATTTATAAATGCAATAATCAATATATATATATAGAAAATCTTTAAATTATTATTATTTTATATTTTATTTTATTTTAATTTCTTTAGCTATTTATAACCAGGTTATAAAGCCAAAGAAAAAAATATAATTGACATACTTTTGTCGTTTGACAGTTAATTATTTATTAATTATACCAAGAACGTCTCATAAAAAATGAAAATTTAAAAAAGAGTTTATAAATACATACATATAAAAAAAATAAGTTCATAATTTTAAGTTGCATAGCTATAACGTTACATAATCAAGATTTACAATTTCGATTATCACTCGTTAATTATTCTTCGTGACGTTATTCTCATCGCATTTCAAAGAAAGTGATTACATTTAAGTCGTATTTTAAATTTCCCACCCCTGTTAGTTTCACGCACCACCCTCTTGGTGGCAGGTTGCGCGCATCAATAACTACCCTTTCCGTGTTGTGCGTACAACATGTCAACGATATCATTATTCCTGGTTTCCGCCTCATTCTGTCCGTTAATGTGCATATTGACAGTGAAAAAATTGTTCTTGAAATAAACATTTCGATAGTTCAGATAGTAAATTAAAATTGATGATAAAAAATCACAATTTATTGATAAGAGAATCATTAAATTTCTTATCTTTGTATTATTTAAAGCTGAATTGAGTTACTGATTATAAAGGTTTCGTGAAAAGAAAGGTATATCGTCTATCAATCAAAAATAAAATATTATAATAAGTGCAAGTATGAATTCTTGTGTGATGTGGCTATCTGTGCTCAGTGTAATACAACGAATACTAAGCAATCACTCGATCAATATTGTCTTTGGTGTATGAAGGTTAGATGGATGTAGCGACATTGTTCTACATAGATCTAATAATCTAAAAATACATCAGTAAAAAAATTAGTATGATATGATTTTTACAATTTGTTCATACACGGTTTAAATGGTGTTTTTTTTTTTTTGCACAAAAGATATTTCAGTAAATAGAAGACAGTTGTGATATATATGTATTAAAAAATTCAGTATCGCATGAATAGAATAATAGATATTGATATATTTTCACGCTAGTCAATCGCGTGTATGTAGTGTGTTATTTTAATTGTAAGATTAATTAAATAATCTTATTTCAGATCAATGAATATATTTTTTTTTATCAATTAATATATATTATAAACGTCAACATAATACTTTCCACGAATAAATAAACAAAATTAAAGATATATACTTAGAACAAAATCACATATATTCAGAATACCGTCTTCTTATTGTATATAAAAATAAAAAAATAGAGTATGTGTACGTGCACGGATGTATGTGCTTATAGATAGAATTAGAACTGCTTGCGAAAGATTTTCTCTCTATGCACACACACACATACATAGAATGTTAATTAAAATTTCAATTTCATTATTTATGAAAATTGGTTTTGATATATTCGTTCAAGTTAACCCTCCTCCCTGTACACTAATTTCTTTCTGCAATATATAAAAAAATGCATTATATATATTTTAACCGAGAATTTTTTTGTGGTATTTAAAGAATACTTTAAACTTTAAAATATGAATTTTGGAGTTTCAAGGCTTTAATTAAATTCTGAATTTAAATTTATTGTGTTGATCAATTGACTTTTCTTCTATATTTGTAGTATTTATAGTATTTACAATGTCAGAGCTCAAATAAAGATAAATATCTAATTAATAGATATGTGATAGTATTTATCAAAATTGATGTTTCTTTAAAAATAACTTACTTGACAATAGTCAAATAGTCTAAAATTATTGAATTTTATTATCAATAGATATATGTCTTTCTGTCTTTGTATTCGGGCTATTACCCAATAAAAAATAATCTAAAACATCAAAATAATTATATAAAACTAATTTATATATAATTTGTATTTCAAATCAATTTATTATATATATAAAATATATTATCTTATTATAAAGAATATATTAAATAAATGTATATATATATATATATATATATATATATATATATATATATATATATACATTTATTTAATATATTCTTTATAATAAAATCATTATCATCAGTATATGTTATGTTGTAATCATGTGTTAATAATTTAAAATATTATCTAATCATGCGTTATCAGTTATTTTCAAGATATCTAATGTTAAAAGTTAAACTAACAATAAGAGCAATGGCATAATTTGTAAAACTTATATACGTCATTCAATCGAATATGATAAACAACGGCAATAATATTAATAATCTAATAAAACATGATTTATGTAATATCTCCACGTTAAGATTTTTTTATATTTTTTATTTTACTTTCATTTCCGGCGAATGAAAAGAAAAGATAAATACCTTTAACAATAGAATCGTTTTCACCAGTTTTTACTTGTTGTATGCAGTACCTTCCAACAAAAATATTTTGTTTTTTTTATTTCACATACAAATTAATTTTTGTAAAATAGTTGTAATTATTTACGTATATTTTGTATATATCGAGAAATAAAATATATATATATCTTTTTTGGCTTTTTTTTTTAAATTAATGTTCACACATCTACAATATAAGCAATTAGAACATAAGAAAAAGAATTAAAGTTTCGTCTATATAATCATTCTTCTAGTTTTATTAACATAAATATATATTGTCACACAAATTGACATAACAAACCTAGAACATCTTTCTTTTAAAAAATCACTTGGAAATTTTATCATTTCAGATAGATCCTTCGGAGATTCTAACGGAATGTCAAATTTAGACCAGCCATTCTCTAGAGTAATCCCATCCAATCTCGTTTTTGTCTCGATTGATTGCACATTTCGTGTATTTTCTGATTTGAGTATTCCCGCATCTTTCTCCGATCGAGAAGCGTTATTAATCGATGTGAAAACTTTTACGGACGTTGATACACCGAGTGCATTTCTGTATAGAATACAAGTTACATAACATATCACAAAAAGCCAGTACACGCGTGATTTCATGACGTAAGCACGTTAAGCGCAGGGAAAAGACTCGACGGAAAGACTAGAGTAAAAATGTGCGGCGTACTTATAAAGTTTCGTTCACATGAGTTTACCAAGGGGTAACATGTCTTCAGTTACATTGACGATAACATGAGTGCAAAAGTAAATCTGGGCGTAACGTACGTTGCACAATCAAAGATATCTCGTTATGAGTAAAGCTTGATACACAATAGTTGGATAAATTTATTACTTAAATATTGTAGTATTTAATATTATGTAATTATCTCAAATTAAATGCTTTATAATTTAAATTATAGAATTAATATTTATGAGATAATATGCATATTCTTCATAGTGTGTTTCAAAGTTATATTGAGAAAAAGTGATAAACATTTTTCATTATTAAAACAAAGAGTAAAATAAAATTTGAATAAGTTGGTTATTTATACTTATATAATAAGATTTAGAGTAAAAGCTTTAGCTTTTCTTTAATTACTATATATCAAATTATTAAGTGTTTTATATTTTATATTAAATTTAATGATATTGTATATATTTTTATGATTATGTATAATAGAAATAAATTTTTTTTATTGAATAAATACAAGTATAAAAGTATTTTTACTAATATATATGTTGTCTGTTTTTATAATAATTTAATGACGATGCCAAAGAATTGATATCTAATAATTCAAATACGAAATCTTTGAAAACTATTAATGAGTTTTTCCTTAATTTCGCGAATGTCATTGTTAATTATTGTGAATTACCTTTAAAGATTTGCACTTATGAATAAGTTACGTCAATGTAAAAACATCAAACAATAATACAAAGTATCTCTCAGGATGCTCGTCTAATCAAAGACTACGTCAAAGAGTAAGAGCATTATCGATAGCATTATCTTTTTCATTGGTTCTTACGTTCATTGGATCCTGTCTAATATTGACAGTTCATAAATAACATGGAAAATTCAATTGTCTAGAGGAAGATATTTTTTGTGGACGATTTATTATATCCGATTGATTAAAAATGATTAAATGTATCTATTTTTTAATTTTTTAAAATGCTTTTTCTATATTTTAAGAGAAAAATATTATTAAGAAAAATTTATTTTTGTGATATAATTTTTTATTTTAAGCATGTTTGCCTATATTTACATGAATTATTGCAAGATGTTTGCAATAACGGTAGACAAAATATTTTTATATATTTCTCGCATATATCACGGATATATATACAAATATATCAGAAAATCAAATATATAATATTAAAAAATAATATATTAGAAATCGATAATTGTAAGTTAAATCATTTTCTTCTAGATGCCGAGCTCGACAACTTCATAGGACAGGAGCCGGCTAATATTCAATCAAAGGTTCAGTCTCCATCAAAGGCACAGAAGAATTTTTCTACGGATGCATCTTTTCAGTCAAAGGAGAACAAGGATACAGTGAATCAGCCAGCAAAATCGGGATATTTCACGACGATTCTTTCTTCTCTACCGAACTTGTCGCTGTCATCAGCTAAAACCGACGCTTTTGGATCGCAAATAAATCAAACAATCGATAACACTTCAAGCGGAGTGGTACACGAACCTAATCTTTACGTATCTTCACAAGAACATAATGATTCTCAGTCGGAAATACCAGGATTCTTAGCAATTAACTCTCAGAATCCTCGAAATACAAACTTATCAGGATTCGCTGCTTGCGGTTCCACTGATACTGTATCGAATCCTCCGCCCAGTTTACCTCAGTCTGGTTATGGTGAGTGTCTAAAATTAATTTGTAAATAAAATTATGTTTTTCGGTTAACATAATTACTAATGACCTAAAATAATTTTTATTACGAGTTTTTTTGATTAAATCTTTAGTTAATTATGTAATGTTTGAATAAGTAACTAAGTGACACGTGAAAAATATGATTTAAAGCAATTCCAAAAAATCATAATTAATAGAAATCCAAGGTTAATTTTTACACACGCGCATAATTATTGTACATTTAGTTCATTCTATTATATAATATAGCAACGATGTTATGTTTTAGGAGAAAATTTTTTTAGAATTAATTATTATTTCTTTTTAAAGCGCCTGTTTCTTATCGACTTGGTAATCAACGACGGCTGAAGTATGCGCCTCCACCTGATTTAACGACCAACAATGCAAAGCCGAGCCCAACGGTACAAACATACTTTCCTACTCAAAATGTGTCTGCACCGCCAACCATTTTGAATCCGTTTAAGTCGGAGGAATCGGTGCAGGGTAGCAATTCTAACGTACAACAGACTAGTTCTTTACCCGAACAGCTTCCAAAGTTTGAGCAGCTATCGGGAAATAGTTCTCTTCATAGCTCATTTCGATCCAATCCAGTTGCAACAGAAACAACATATAACTCATCCGTAACATTTACAACTCAGAATAAATTTTCTGAAAGTTCTTCCGTATCTACGCCATCGCAATTTGTTTCGTCGTTATCAAGACCAATACCTGCGCAAATATTGGAGCCCGCAACGCCACAGAACACTCCGGCGAACGTCTCATTCCCCGGGTTCGCACCTTACGTGAATCGAGATATTCTACCGGCATCTAATTTAGACAGAGAAGTGGTTGCGTTTAGAAAGCCAAATCAACCAAAATCATCGTCGGAATTTTTAAGAGACGATATTCCCGAGACAACTACAGAATCTGCGCATAAACCGTCATTGATATCGAAGGAGACAAAAGCGACATTTACTCCGATATCAGCAGCCAAGGTGACAGAAAAGTTGGAGCATTTACTGGCAGAGCAAAAACAAGATTCTCCTTGCGTGACAACTTCCGAGACCTTTTCAAAAATTAATGAGATTTCATCTAGCGTTACTACTGAATTAACAAAATCTTTCGAAGCGCAGAGCGAGACACCGCTGGCTACAAATGAGTTCATCGATGAATCATACACGGCAAAGTTGAATGACGTTCAAGAGAAAACCGCTCAGCCTGGAAGTGATACTTGGAGTGACGTATTTCTTGGGCAAGAGCCCGCGGCGGAATCTGTGATCTGTCCGGAAGTACATACGGATAACAATCCGGTTGTAACAGATAACCAAGCGGCTGAGTCGAACATACATTTGCCTCCACAATATTTCCAATCGCAATCGACATCTATGCCAAGCTCCGTTGTATATGCAGACAGACCCGCAGATCAAAGATCAAGCTTGAATTACATACCGCCTGTTCAACTTCCGCAAAGCAGTTTTTACAATCCGTCGAAACTAACGGAGCAGTCGGCAAGTGTATTCTTTGAATCGACAAAACCGGACGGATTCTTAAATTTTTCTCAGGAGAAAAATATAAATCCTTCTTATGATCAACCAAGTACCTTAATAGTTGATGCGACAAAAAATTCGCAGCAAGTTGAAGAAAATTCGGCTTCTAATTCTACAGCGATTGATTCCACGGTTCACGTACCGTTTTGGAATGCCGATCAATCTTCTCAATCGCAGGTGTTAAACGTTATATCTAACCAGCCAGTATATAACGTGCCCAGCCAATCGCCAACGCCAACATTTTATAATCCTGCTCAATTTACAAATGAATTGCCTAAACAACTAACTTTTTCACATACATACAATCAAAAATCTTCTCAACAGCAATCGTATCAAAACCCATCCTTGTATGAGAATACCAGTGGATTACAGCAATCTTATATTGCTCATGCAGAAAATATTGCATATTCTTCGCCTATAGTCTCGATGGTAACAGCAATACCTGAACCAACAGGATCAGCCACACTTAACCCTATTCAAATGTCGGTTAATGCGCCGATTCGTACTACACCAGATACTATTCCACCAAGTTTTCAAAATTGGGTAAAAATATCTCGCTTACATCATTTCTAATTTATTTATAAGACTGGGCAAAAGAATATCTCATAAAATATTGCCACTAAATACAAATTACTAATAATATTGATAAATTTTCTTTATATATATATGTAATTAATTTATATTTTTTCTCTATCTTTTTATTAATAAATTCTTTAGACAATATTTTTATACTTGTATTTATATAAGTAGAACATTTTTAGCTATATTTTATTTGTTTTATTTTGTTATTTAAAAAATACATAATAATATATTATTATACTTACAAAAAATAAATATTTTTTAGGCTGCTGGATCTTCTGATAAACATATGCAGTACAGATCGGTATACCATCATTGGTTCTACCGTAAAGAGGTGGAGAACAAAACATTATGGCTTCCGTTTTCTATGCAGGATAGTTTAAAGTTAGAAGAAATACATAATTCTACCGATATTACGCCTGAAACCATAGTGGCTATTGAGGGTGGTCGTTACGACGTCGATATTTTGCGTCGTCAAAGAACGCCCGTGTATTGGACCGGTGCGCCTACCGAAGTCAGACGATGTTCTTGGTTCTTCAAAGAAGCAACTGAATCGAGATATGTTCCTTATAACGAAAGCATTGCTGTAAAGCTCGAAGAGGAATACAAGCAAGCATGCCTTACGAACAATTGGAATCGAAGAGTTGATTTGAATAACGGAGAATATATTATCTTCCATAGCGCAACAGTCCAGGTTCATTATCTACAACTAACTTCGCCCGATTTGGCAGGATCTTGGGGAAACAGTGTAGTAAGAAAATAAGCTTTATATAATAAATTCAACGTTAAAATAAAATTATATAATAATTAAAGCAGCATATATTTGGAAATATTTAATTGGAAAATTTGAATTTATAAAAGTTCTGCTTAATAAACTGTGTAATGATCCTAAATTGCACTGATGAGTAATTGTATGAATTTTGTATTAAAATGTTTGTTCATAGTTTTTTTTAGATTTTATTATTGTTGAAATATTGTACAGTTTGTTTCGTTGTCACTGCGATTAAACATTTTATATTATTATTTTATTTTATCAAAATAAATGTACTGTTAAAAAATTATTTACTCTTTATGTAAATTTATATGCAATTTATATGTTCAATATATTATTAAGAATGATTTGTTTTATATAGTTTACATAAGCTTCACTTAAGCTTTTAATTTTGTCTTACATAACATTTTATATTTTCAGTGTTTTTTAAATTATATTTTATTTTATATCACACACATTATTTCCAATTTATTTTTTAAAAATATTTTATTATTTTTGATAAATTATTTTACCCCTTAAGACGCGATTTTTTATAATACACGCATGGTTCTGTTTGAAATGGTGGATCCTAATTTCTACAGGGTTCAGAGGACACTACATATTTACAGGGTGCTGTAAGTAGACCAAGAGTTGTTAAAAGAGGAGTCGATGAATTCAATATAGACGAGGGTGAGCCCGAAAAAGTAGATCATCTCCTATTTCTCGTTCATGGTATAGGTAGTGTTTGCGATTTGAAATTCCGCACTGTAGAAGAAGTCGGTAAGTTGTGAAAAATGTAACGTTAAATGCGGATAAACTATTTATAATGATCACTTATCAAATCTATAAATATCTAATTTCGATATATTAATGCTTATAATTTTTTTTTTTTTTGTCAGTTGATGAATTTCGAACTATATCACTTCAATTGGTGCAGTCACATTATCGTACTGCGGGCGAGCAAGGAATCGTAAACAGAATAGAAGTTTTGCCAATCTCCTGGCATACAACACTTCATTCTGAGGATACAGGAATCGACAAAAAATTGCAATCTATCACATTGGAGAGTATACCAAAGTTACGGCATTTTACTAATGATACTTTGCTCGATATACTTTTCTATACTAGTCCCATATATTGTCAAACTATTATGCGCACCGTTGGAAGTGAAATAAATAGATTGCACTTTCTATTCAAAGAAAGAAATCCTACCTTTGATGGAGAAATATACTTAGGTGGTCATTCATTGGGCAGTTTAATCTTGTTTGATTTATTGTGTCATCAAAAACCCGTTAAGAAAGAAGAAGAAGAAGAAGAAGACGGGAAAAACGATGACAATACTGGCAGTGAAAAGGAAGGTGTAAGTAAAAAAAGAAAATTATCGCTTTTTTACTCGATTTTATGATAATTTAAATATTTCTTATCTTAATTTGAAATATTTAAGTAGTAAAATATCTATCGCGTTATCGCAGGATAATGATAGTATTGGGCCCATTAAGCCAATGCCGGCAGCTGTTCTGAAAAGACGTCTTAGTAGAAAAATCAGTTATGTTGTAATGGGCGCGGCAGGAACTGGCCAACCTTACATACATTATCCGCAACTCAATTTTCATCCGCGTGCATTTTTTGCTCTCGGCAGTCCAATTGGCATGTTTGTAACGGTTCGCGGAATTGATACTCTCGGAGAAAACTTTACTCTACCCACTTGTCCAGCTTTCTTCAACATTTTTCATCCTTTTGATCCAGTAGCTTATAGAGTAGAGTCCTTGATTAATCCTGAAGCTCACAAATTTCGACCTATGCTGATACCACATCACAAAGGCAGGAAAAGAATGCATTTAGGTGAGTTTAAAAATTTTTTATTTTTATAATATACATATATGATAATTTAGATGATAAGAAATTTTAATAAAGGAAAATTCATATATTTATTAATATTTATGATTTGCAGAATTAAAGGAAACGATGGCACGTGTCGGAGCAGATTTGAAACAAAAGTTAATTGATTCCGTAAAAAATACATGGAACTCTTTCTATCAGTTAGCCTTATTTCACAAGACAGACAATCAAGTTTTGGAACGTGAGATCGATAAAGTTGTCGAGGAACAGTTACAGAAGCAGCCTAGTATATTAGATCAACATAACAACGACGATGGTGGTGCCAATTTAAAAATAGGAAAACTTAACGGTGGTCGAAGAATAGATTACGTGCTTCAAGAAGCGCCTTTTGAATATATTAATGAATATATTTTTGCTCTTACAAGCCATATCTGTTACTGGTAAATCTGGATACATTTGTTGCGAGAAATATTACGTTATATTTACTGCCTACTAATTCTTATATTGTTTGATTAATTTTAGGGAATCCGAGGATACTATGCTATTGATACTGAAGGAAATATATGGATTTAGAGGTATTCAAACAGATGCGCAACTTCCTCAGCAAACAATGTCAATTGAGAGAGTGTCTCCTTCGCCATCTTTGAATTTAGCAACTGCATTGTCAAACAATGAAATTAACGTAGGAACATCTGTTATGGGAATAGATCCTACAGTACCCATATCAGGCAGACCTGTTGGTCCACCACCTAAGACTGGTTTTGTACCAAAATCATGATCGACGACACATCTTTCCGACCTTACTCTTTTGAATATATAACAGAAGTAAAATTAATCTCTCTCTTTTAATGCGATAATAAATCATCGAGAAAGAAATTTGCTTTCGGTTGGTATCTAAAATAAATAGATAAAAATGACACATCTAACATTGATATTAAAAAGAAAAATGCAAAAGAAAAATCAAACTTTGTATTTTACAGTGTTTTTGTGTGAATTATTTGTAAATTTTATTACAAAGCACTAATTAAGAGATATATGTATATGAAATATTAATTGCATTATATTACAAAATCGGCCTATGTAATCAATTCTCCTCTCTCTGACGATTTTTAGTTTTGTAGTAACAAATTATTTGACAAGTTATTAGATGTTAATGACAAAAAAAATGTTAAGAATAATTCGATCTATTGGTATGTTTAAATAATTGTTGATTTCTAATTATTGCGTTTAATTGCATATTTAATATATTATTGACATTAAAATGTTAAATATTAAAATGTTGTATGCAAATGTGATTGTATGATTGAAGGTATGTATAAAATATTGCATAGAAAAGATATCAATATTGGGACAAAAATATGAAATAACATGTAAATATATACGTAGATTAAATAAATTTTTATAATTTGTCTAAACGGATTATAAAAAGATACTAATTTTGATTCTTATGTATGCACCAATTTTAATAAATTACAGTATTCTTTTTTACATTTTGGCAACTTTATTCCTTTATATAATTTGATTACAAATTTACGCATATATTATATAATCATTATATAACCGCTATTTAACTGATATTAACAGTATTAATTCCAAGTGTATTTCAGGTATAGCCATAGAGACACGTGATAGAATTCTGAAAAACTTTGGCAATAATTTTGATCGTACAGTCGAGCAGCGTGTGCGCCAATATGTTCCTTAAAATGGTGTTACATGTTCAATCGGATCAGCGAATAGCATCACCTTATCGCGCGAGCAGCTTTAGCGGTTCTAGAAGAAAAAAAGAGAATGCTTCCGCACATGCACGGCTATCACGAAACGCTAATTAATTGCGATGCAAGCCTACCAGGTTCGAGACTGCTTTGCATTTTGCGTGCAGGCTCTCGTAAAACTACATGCCTGTCAGCCCCGGCGAATTTCAAGATGATTTATCGTCCTCGCAAAACTAAGTTTTTCGCAGTACTTCGTGGCTTCTCGGCGGTTCCGAGAGGCACCGCTTTCGACATGCAACTGTGGTCGCTGCGGGCACGATCCGTAAAGTTGATGTCGTTGATCGACTACTACTATATCCTCCCCATCTAGCCTGGCTGACTTTGAAATATGTTTCCTTCAAAAAATCCTTTCGACATAGAATTTTTCGGTTGGCACGTTTCATGGTGATCCGTATATGTTATAATTGGAGAAATTAAGTGCCAGCTTTTACGTGACGGCGTTTAATACGTACAGCCAAGCCTATATTGTCAGGCGAATAATCATGCACATGAAAAGTCACGTTGTACATTAATCTTTTTGTAATTTCGTCAAATTATAACAAGAATCGTGAAACTATATAGACATCGAAGAAGTTAAAGTGCTTCCATGTATTTCTCTTTACCATATTAATACACACACACATACGTACGTAACGTACACACACACGTACATTACGTACACATACACGTACATAACGTATGCACACACAATGGAATGTAACGTACAAATACGTACGTAACGTACACATACACGTACATAGCGTATACACACACATACATACATAACATACCCAAACACGTACGTAACGTATACATACACATACGTATACGTAACGTATACACACACGTACATAACGTACACACACACATATTATTAGTATAATACATATATTTTTTTTTCATTTGCAATAAAAATAATCTTTATACCAATTAATCATTATTTACAGCTATTTATTGATTTATGAATCGAAAAATGAAAGTTTCATATATTTTATTTGTTTATGTTATCAAACATGCGTATATAGTGGCATATAAGTAAAGAATTATTTCAGTGTATGTATAGTATAATATATTATAGTATGCATTTGATTTTTTTATATGATGAATGTATATATTTGTAAACTTATGTGAATATTTATAAGCTCTATATTTATAAAAAAAAGTAAACTTTCTATAGTAAAAATTATAAATGTCGAAGTAATTTAAATATTCGGCCAACATCCATTTGATCATATAAACTGATAAAATTTGTGCCAGATTTTCTTTTTGTTTCGTAAATATAATTTGTGATCAATTGTCGTAAAGAAATTATGCAAATGTAAAAAAAATACATGTATGTATATTGTATTATATTATATGTTTAGAATAACAAAACAGAAAAAAAAATAATTATATATTTCATTTATATTCCAAACTAAAAAAATTACTTGTATTACTAAATGATATTTATTAATTATTAGTAGTAGAACTAGGAGAGTTCTAACGCAGGTCCTCCGAGGGGTATGCGGGTCGAGGGGAAACCTTGCGGGCGAGGGGGCATGACGTCACGCGGGCGGAGGGGGATTTTGGTGCCGCGGGGGAATGATATCACGCGGGTGAAAGCCGATAAGGAACAATCATTCGTCCAAAGTCCTCCTTTTCCTTTACTTAATAAATATAGCATTTCTATTGATTTGTGATAAATGTTTGTATCTATATTTATCACATTTTTCTATGCTATTTGATAAATATTATTTATCAGTATTAATGTTTGATTATTTAAAAAATATGTGTGTGTGTGTGTGTGTGTGTGTGTGACAGTATACATATATTATTATATTATATTTATATTATATTACAAACAAATAGTGTCTCGCAATATTGCACGTGCGGCCGAATCGGCGCGGTGTATTACAAAGGCGGGTTATTATATTTATATTATATTATGAACAAATAGCGTCTCGCAAGATATAATGTTGCTTTCATGTATAGCACAATAATAAAAATCAAATAAGATTTGAATATGTTAAACATAAAAATATATTTTATACATGAAATTCATTACTTTTTTAACACTTTCTATACTCTCTTCTATACTTCTTTCCGATTTTCCATCGATCAACATATGTACATATCAATAGATATTAAAACTATCGCGTGATACGAACGCCAAAGCGCCCGAGTCCCTTTGGAAGAGAAAGTGGAATTTTTTGGTGGAAAACTAAAAGATACCGACTAGATAATAAAATTCTTGTAACGAAATACCCATATTATTATTATTTATCAATAGATATTAAAACTATCGCGTGATACGAACGCCAAAGCGCCCGAGTCCCTTTGGAAGAGAAAGTGGAATTTTTTGGTAGAAAACTAAAAGATACCGACTAGATAATAAAATTCTTCTAACGAAATACCCATATTATTATTAGATTTTAAAAATGTCGATTATTTCTGTGCTTCCTTCTTTCCTTTTCCTACTCGTGCATGTCTCGCGCTATCCTTCTCCCACACCCATAGAATGCTTTCCTTTTCCTACTCGCGAACGCCTCGCCCTATCCTTCTCCCATCCGGTCGCGCCACAGTTACATATCTATCTTATATGTGGGGAAGGGAAGGGAAGCGAAAGAAATAAACATTTTTTTCTTTTCATTTTTTTTTTTTTTAGCACATTTATTTATGTTAAAATACATCACCTCGTCTCAAGGTTTCAGACAAAATTTCATCCACAGCATAAGCTAATAGTTCGCAATCTATGATAGATGTTTTATCAAAAACATCGCGCAAGATTTTAACAGCGTTATCTTTCTCGGCGCCAAACATATTACCTTGCAAATTAACAACAAATCGATCGAAACTCTCATTTACAGCTTCTAAATTCTCACACAGCTTCAAATATTCATGATTAACACAGTGTTCGAGTTCGAATAAGAAAAATATAGTTGACGGTTTCATGTACAAGCAAGAATCGCGTAACGTAAGTTTTACAACACTCGTATCGTGTATTTTAACAATCTCGATTGTTAAATCGTTAATCCATATTGGTGTATGATCGGGCGTTTGCACAAGTCGTTCAACGTCCGCTCGTTTCAGCATTAGCGATTCCCATGTGTCAATAGATAATACGATTTGATTGCCTCGGTTATCGCCGAGATGTAATTCCACGTAAGATGTGATTCCACGCTGTGATTCAACGCTGATTCCAATATCCAAGTATTTATACGCAGTGCGCGTCAAAGCGAATCTGCGTATCAAAATACGTGGTATACAACGAGGTTTACCGTGTCTGAAAAATACGATTAAATATGAAATAGCATGGAAAAAAACAAAATATATATATATATATATATATATATATATATATATATATATGAAAATTTGTGATACTTACAAATCAAGCGGTTTCTTGTACGGCCTAATTTCATCTCGAGGAACGTAATAATTCATGCGTCTGCCACCGTTGCTGTTTCCTTCGGCGGAGTACATTTTTCTAAGTTATGAGAAGTAGAACGGTTGACGCGACACTGATCGTGTAAAAACTAACCGATAATACGCTTATTTTCAAAAATATGATGTGGTGGGAGATTAATGCTCAGAAAATTTAGGAGAAGGGGCAACGATCAATGTTAAAAGAATTCTTAGAAACAACTTTCGAGGAAAGGAGTGGAGAGAATAAGAAATAAAAAACATTAAATACGTTTACACATTTTATTTATAAAAATATTTTTTTTAACGTTGCAACCACCAATTAAATATTTTTAATACATTCTGTAATGCACAATTCTTAACATGTTTTCCACATCGTATAGTATTAGTAACATCTAGATTATTTAAAGATTCAATATCTTCGTAATCAGCATCCAAAGTCTCGATGATTAGGTTTTCTCTCGCATAATTCTCAAGTAAATCCACCAGCCATTCTCGTTTCTGGCATCCCTTGACGTACACGAGAGTCGACGTATCGCCATCCTCTTCTGTTCCAAGCACGGCTGATGTAATCAAGCGTTTAGCCATGCTGTACGGTACGTTTCCGTCTTCCCATCGTAATCCATGGTGATTCGCGATCAGCCAGGAAGCACACGATTTGTCGGATTTTGTGAGAAGATTCCATGGTAGGGGGTATGTAAAAATGTAATGCGCCAGAACGGTCCCCTTTCTCAGCACCGCCACCTCCTTTACGACAAATTTCATCCCGACGAAGAATCCTTGTAGGTCCACGAACGTTGGTACGGACATGACGTTTTTTTTTTATATCAGCACGTCGAAAAGAAGAAGACTGCGATTGATCCTGATGTATTATAGATTTTATATCGTCTCATCCCCCCCCCCACACTTAGGTGATTTTGCGCACAACATTGGTCAACGGGTTGTACTGAATCACGCGATCGTGTATGATGAGGCAGTACGCTGTGGTATTCGGCGGCACGTTCTCCTTACACTCAAATTCCAATCTCACATCCACGGTTGCGCTTTTGACCGATTCGTTTTGTCGAGAGCAATCGATGATCACGAATGGACCGTTACGTAAAAATTGCGTGACGGTGAGACTCGGCTCGAGATACTCGTATCCGTAATAATTTTTGCAGAAACGTTGATACGTGTCGTACAAAATCGACCATCTGTTTTTATCGAAATCCAGATTCATATCGTCGTACGGATAACATTCCGAGTTCAGATAGAGTTTCACGTTGGTCAATTTGCAGTCGTCGAATCGACTCGTATCCTCGGACATGACGTTCTTCCGACCCGTCTGCAGAACGAAAACAACGTATCGCGGCTTCTCCAGCTGAGTCGAGGTCTTAATGGGCCACGAATGTTTGGTTGTACACTGCAATAGCGGAAATTCGTACAGATCCCACGAGCGGAAACCCATACTGAGGTATTGTCCGCTTTCCAAGGCGCGCAGCATCGATAACTTGTTAATCTCGTTCAATACGACGTGCGGCATTCGCCATTGTATCTTGAATATGTCGATCACAGGCTCCAGCACCAAATTTCCAATCAGGCAATTGTTATCGTTGCGCGATCGTATTAAGATCAATTCGTGACGAGCGTTAATCACCACGCGCCTGTAATCCTCGCAAAATCCCAATAACATGTAGAGCGGTACGCAAAAATTAAAGTATCCATTCGTGTTAATAGGCGAATCCCAGCCGGCGTTTCTCATAATCACGGTTCTATCGGAAGATATCGTTACATAGTTCTTGAGTGTGCTGGTTATTCCCACATTTCTGCTACGATCAATCTCCACACCGTCGAGTTCGTATCGAATCTCATCAAACATGAACGCGACGCAATTATTCCCCAGTACAACATCAAACCCTTCAGCTGGTTTGTTTATCACTAATTTTCCCTCGATGTACAGAAAACTCTCATACGGCAAAGTATACAGATCTTGTTGTTGTATGGGTATTCGTATCTCATCGCTGTGCTCAAACGTCGTATTGGCGTACGGGTTGTACGTGTGAGTCTCGATCTTGACGATACGATTGTCAAAGACCGGCTCACCTCCGATATTAAGGATATCGGTCATGTTTTCTTAGATATTTCGCACCGCGAATCCCAAAGATTGTAAAAATTTAACGTTCGATGCGTTGAGCTTCTTTCTGATCTTTTTAGCGCAACCTAATGATGATGATGATGATGATGATGATGATGATGATCGGATGATATCATCAATCGGTACCGTAAAGATATTATCTTTCACGTGTTTCGAGTCGTTCAACACGAGCATCTCATGTATCGCACGCTAATTTTGTCGCCTTCGTACGTGCAATCTGATGGTAATCTCTTCTCCTCGAAAATCGAGCAATCGCCCGTCTTGATCCGCAACGCGTATCGTTAGATCCGTAATGCGATGATCGGCAGATAAATGATCTGCGCTGGTGTTTCCGATATCTTATATCCTGGCGGAACGCTCGGTGAAAATTCATGTATCGTATGAACGCGTTTGCCGTTGCTGAATGCACCCGCGGTCACGTTACACTCTACGCGGATAATGTTTACGTTGATGATATTAATCGGTATGTCCGATTGATACCACTGTTTCGGCTGCAATATACGCTTCGACGAGAATCCCAGCAGCGATCCAATATTGTTAGGTTTGTTAAAGTTTACTCTGAATGCGCACTTGATCTCGCTATTCATCGTATTGTAATTAGCACGGAGCACTATCGGGTATTCTACAGCCTCGTCTTCGTCACCGTTCGCTCGAACGGTCTCCTCTCGCGATATCGCCGTGATATCACCGCGATTGTCGGAGCGAACTACGCGTCGCGGGCGTTTCCGTGAAATTGCACGTTTCAAAAACTCGTGTATTGCGTGTATCTCGTACGATCCCTCGGGAATCGTAATTTCCGTGTCATCTTCATCGAAATAAAATTTATTATTCGAGGAATTCACGTTTGATATCGTATGATAAGTTTCAAAATTAGTTAGACCGAGCTCGTAATCACCGTCGCTCAAATCTACAGCTGGATGGTAGTGTGCCGCGAGGACGCTACTCTTCCCGGTTAGCGTGAATGTCATAGACATGTCGACAAAACTGTTTAACGAATACTGAGTCTTAACGGCGCATCGTCAGGCTTTAAATTCACACCGATTGTCGTCGACCGTTCGGAGAAACCGCAGACACAATTGTCCGCAGATGCTTTGATCGTAAGTTTGAAAGGACGTGCGATTGTACTCGATCTTCGTAACGTACCGTCCGAAATATCGCACCAATTTATTCGGCGGTCGAAGATTACCAAAACCGTCGAAATATATAGCACGATTTCCCCTCTTTGCGTACGCTACCCAATGAGTACCCGGTCCTTTGGTGATATCCAAATTCACGATGCCGCTCTCGTTTCGATATATACCACCGATCGGTAACGAATCACGCATGAAAACCCCTCTAAAGTACGGTATACGCATACGTTTCGCCAATTGTTCTAATTGTATGTTTGTTGTCACACCCGCGGGCATTTTTAGCGTCTTTTCGACGTTTTTTTTTTTCTTCGTTGCCACTCCTTGTCCACGTTTGTACGGACCGAGATACAGTCCCTGTCCGTATTTATACGGAGCGAGATAAAGTCCACTGCCTTCCATCGCGCGATCGTGACGTTGCAGCTCCTCCAGCTGACGGCGCGCGGCTTTGCTGTCGTTCACCGCCTTGGCCACGCCGGCCGCTCCACCGATCAAGGATCCGAGCGCGCCCAACATTGGTAGAATCGGCAATACACCGCCTCGTTTCGCTGTCGGAAGTATCCGTTTTTTCGTCGACCTTTTCCGCGTAGTCCTCATCTTCGTCTTCGTCTTCGTATTCGTCTTCGTCTTCATACCCATACCGATTTTTGTCTTGGTTTTCATCGCTGCCCAAACAGCTGTGGCTGCGGCTCTCTCACCGAGAGTCGAATCTTTCGCAACGATGCGTTTTCGCGCTCTCTCGGCGAGTATCTTGTCAGCCGCGTGTCTCTCGGTGAGATCGTTGCTCCGGGAGTACGCTATATCGTGCTCGCAGCACGCCGCGTCCAATGGATTTATACCCCGATTACCTCTCGCCAATCGTTTTTCCAAATGAGTGCCCGGACCGCAAAACTGATAGCCGGGAATATGTAACTCGAAAGGAAGTGCGTTTATCGCACGATTTAAGAAACCACAACCTCTTATAATTTTTGCTGGCATTTGTCACAATTTTTTATTAACGGTGCTGGACCGTCGATGTGCGTTCGCTGCCACGGTTGATTGTAATGTTCGTAACAGCGCCGATATTGTTGAACCTCTGAGTCAGCTTTTATATGTTCGGGAAGCCTATCCCACATGTAGTGGACGTGATCGCCGCACATTCGCAGCAGAACGACTTTCGGCACAAATTGTAACTGTTCGGCGCTCAAATTGTAAATATCGGAAGGTCTCAACAGCAGCACGAACATTTTTGTTACTGAGCGATTTGCGGTTCCGCGCATCTATAAATAGGCGTTCGATCCAGCATTCCTCAGTCGACAGTGTGAAAATGAAATTCGTGCGACAACCTTTGGCGATACGCGTGACGAATTGCGACGACAGATTACGATCGATGGGGGACAACGCGGAGATGCGCAAGCATGGTACGATGCTACCGACTACTATACGCGCGATCGTTTGTGGCCCCTCGAATTGCGGTAAAACCAACGTTCTAATAAGCCTGCTGGAAAGTCCGCACGGTGTACGTTTCGAAAACGTGTACGTGTACTCGAAGTCGTTGCAACAACCGAAATATCGATATCTGGAAAATTTGTTGACATCGATCGATGAAATCGGCTACTTCACATTCTCCAACAACAGTGACGTCATTCCGCCGAGCGAGGCACGTCCAAACTCGATTTTCGTGTTCGATGACGTGGCATGCGATAAGCAAAATGCGGTGAGAGAGTACTTTTCAATGGGTCGACACTCGAGCGTCGACTGCTTTTATCTCTGCCAGACGTACGCGAGAATACCTAAACATCTGATACGCGACAACGCGAACCTGCTGATCTTGTTCAAACAGGATGGTACCAACCTGAGACACGTGTACAACGATCATGTGAATACCGATATGCCGTACGATGAATTTTGCGCGTTGTGTCGCGATTGTTGGCAGCGCAAGTACGGATTCGTAGTAATAGACAAGGACAGTTCGCTCAACGATGGTCGATACAGAAAAGGATTTAACGTGTTCGCGATACCGCAAAACGATTAGTTGTTGCCGATACTTCGTCGGGGTGAAACGTGAAAGAGAGATTGACATTTTTGTTTTTCCACGATGGCTGCGATCGATAAGAACGAGGATATTCGCGAGCGCGAGAAGATTGCGAGGGCAATTGTGAAAACTAGCGAATCGATTCGCAAGAAACATCGCGCTTTGAAGACCGGTAAGATCGAGGAGGATATCGTGTTGGATAGGCGCTTTAGACCTCTCATCGAGCCGTTACAAAAGATCGTCGACAACTCTAGCTCGATCGCGGTGAAGAACGAGCCTGCGAGTAACACCGACGCGGGGATCGAAGCGTTGTCCATCCCGAAGCGCGAGAAGGATGGTGATGATGATGTGACACCGCAAAAGAGAAAACGATCAAACGTCAGGTCGGATCGCTCACCGACACCGCATAAATCGAAACGATCGGACGCTCCACTGGATGTACCGCTGATAACCTCTACACCGTCCGCGTCAATGAGAACTATACAACCTACGATGCCCGAATTATTCACGAGCCAGGATGTTTTTGAAACCACGGACGACTCGCTCATGACATCCGTTCGAAATCAGTTGCAAACGCCGGAAGGTCAAGAAACATTGCGAGATCAATTAGGTCCACTGGGTCAAAGGTACATCTGGCCTATCTTGAGCGGCGATCAAGAGAGCGGTATAGACAACGTGTACGGTGTTTATCTCGGCAAGAATGGAATGATGTTCGGTAATAAACGTTTTGACGTGGACAACGCGGATAGCATAATTATCGATGGCATACGATACGTCGGCACACCTGGTCTTTACGAGCTGATCTTTAAGAAATTTCCCGATGACGTCATCTATACGGAGGATGATAAGCAAACGTACAAGAGCATGCTGTTGACGACGAGCGCGCATAAACGCAATCACGATGCGCACGGTCGATTACTGAGTAACAGGGGATACAAGTACAAAGAAATAATCGCAAAGTTGATACCGATCGAACCTAAAAGAACAAAATCTGGAAAGGGATTATTCGCGCCTCGCGAAATGACGCTAACCGATAACAAGATTGACTACGTGCACTGGGACGATCCCAACGAGCTGGTGGATCGTCTACGATTGCTGGATGCTTCGCACCAAGCGGGTCACAACGGTCACGACAACGAGATCTTGTCGATCATCGAGGAACTTCGCGAAGCCGGCATTATTATAAATTAAACGGTGTCTCGACAAACTAATCAATCGATCGACCGACATCGCTCGCATCGATGATGCATATCAACAAATTTGGGATATCCGAGCAGAGTAAAGACGTGACGAACGTCATTTCGTACCGTCGATGGAGTGGATTAATGAAAAGTTTCGTGCGCGATAACGCTCTGTGCGCTGAAAAACGTAAGTCCTCAATTTCTTTAACGTTGTACAAGAATTTTCGGCTAAACTCACTTACTGACACGTAACTAAGACGTTCCGAACGAACACAACTTGCGTACATAGCGATCTCAACTTTGTGCGCAGAAAAACGTAAATCCTCAACTTCCTTAATGTTGTACAAGAATTTACGACTAAACTCACTTACTGACACGTAACTAAGACGTTCCGAACAATTTAATCTTGCGTACATAGCGATCTCCGCTTTGTGCGCAGAAAAACGTATATCCTCAATTTCTTTAACGTTGTACAAGAATTTTCGTCTAAACTCACTTACTGACACGTAACTAAGACGTTCCGAACAATTTAATCTTGCGTACATAGCGATCTCCGCTTTGTGCGCAGAAAAACGTATATCCTCAATTTCTTTAACGTTGTACAAGAATTTTCGTCTAAACTCACTTACTGACACGTAACTAAGACGTTCCGAACGACCAAAACTTGCGTACATAGCGATCTCCGCTTTGTGCGCTGAAAAACGTATATCCTCGATTTCTTTAACGTTGTACAAGAATTTTCGACTAAACTCATTTACTGACACGTAACTAAGACGTTCCGAACGACCAAAACTTGCGTACGTAGAGATCTCAGCTTTGTGCGCAGAAAAACGTATATCCTCAATTTCTTTAACGTTGTACAAAAATTTTCGACTAAACTCACTTACTGACACGTAACTAAGACGTTCCGAACGAACAAAACTTGCGTACATAGCGATTTTAACAATGTATGCCGTGAAGCGGTTCTTCTCAATTTCCTTGATGTTGCACAAGAATTTTCGACTAAACTCACTTACTGACACGTAACTAAGACGTTCCGAACGACCAAAACTTGCGGACATAGCGATCTCAGCTTTGTGCGCCGTAAAACGTATATCCTCAACTTTCGTAATGTTGTACAAGAATTTTCGACTAAACTCACTTACTGACACGTAACTAAGACGTTCCGAACGAACTAAACTTGCGTACATAGCTATTTTAACAATGTATGCCGTGAAGCGGTTCTTCTCAATTTCGTTAACGTTGTACAAGAATTTTCAACTAAACTCACTTACTGACACGTAACTAAGACGTTCCGAACGAACAAAACTTGCGTACATAGCGATTTTAACAATGTATGCCGTGAAGCGATTCTTCTCAATTTCCTTGATGTTGCACAAGAATTTTAGACAAATCTCATTTACTGACACGTAACTAAGACGTTCCGAACGAACAAAACTTGCGTACATAGCGATTCTAACAATGTATGCCGTGAAGCGGTTCTTCTCAATTTCGTTAACGTTGTACAAGAATTTTCAACTAAACTCACTTACTGACACGTAACTAAGACGTTCCGAACGAACAAAATTTGCGTACATAGCGATTTTAACAATGTATGCCGTGAAGCGGTTCTTCTCAATTTCCTTGATGTTGCACAAGAATTTTCGACTAAACTCACTTATTGACACGTAACTAAGACGTTCCGAACGAACAAAACTTGCGTACATAGCGATCTCAGCTTTGTGCGCCGTAAAACGTATATCCTCAACTTCCTTAATGTTGTACAAGAATTTACGACTAAACTCACTTACTGACACGTAACTAAGACGTTCCGAACGATTTAATCTTGCGTACATAGCGATCTCAGCTTTGTGCGCAGAAAACGTATATCCTCAATTTCTTTAACGTTGTACAAGAGTTTTCGGCTAAACTCACTTACTGACATGTAACTAAGACGTTCCGAACGAACAAAACTTGCGTACATAGCGATTTTAACAATGTATGCCGTGAAGCGGTTCTTCTCAATTTCGTTAACGTTGTACAAGAATTTTCAACTAAACTCACTTACAGTACTCTGCGTTGATACCACTGCTT